>NC_060066.1:7926086-8229565 GCF_922984935.1 Meles meles
CCAAATAGACATCATTTTTGTTTAGTTTTTAAAGTTCGGGGCCAGCACATAAACTCGGGAAATCCATTCAGCCCCTCTGGGTGACAACTGGGGTAGGAGGAGCCGCCAAAGGTGAGGAACCGGTCTGTTATCCGGTCCCGGCTTCGTCGCTTAGGTCTGCGAGTGGAGACAGTTGGGCCCAGTATCTGTTTTCACTTGAGTGGAGCAAAACACAGCGGGGAACCCATTTTGTGCTGCAGAGGGCGAGTGAAGCAACGGCAGGAAGACCAGTGTTGTGTATTGGAGCTGCTTCACTTTCTGACAGAAGCCATCTGGGCTCCTCCCCGGCAGCTGCCTGCTCCTGGCTCATTCCAGAGGGTTCCTGCGCTGGCCAGTCGCCTGCATCGGGTACCTTCCAGCTTCTGTGTCTCCCACTTCCCGACACACGGACCCAGACACGCGATTACAGTGGAAGGACCCTGACACCCCACAGAGAGACCAGATAGGGAAAACGAATCTTTCTCAGAGGACTTTTTCTAAAGAATGGAACCTGAGGTCTTCCCCTCTTGTCTAAGAAAGATGATATTCTTGCTGAATTCCAAACACAGAAGGGATTTTCAGGGTTATGGACTCTAAGATCCATCCAGAGGCCACTTCTTTCATTTCTCTTGTTTTTCATTTATTTACTCAACAAATACATTTATAATATCTACGTAGAGCTAGATGAGGACATCAATGTCCGGCGGGCATGATGAAACAGTAGAGGAAGGCCAGTTTATACCCACATAGCCTACGTAGTGAGGGAAACACATTAGATAAGTTAATAGTAAAAATAAAAATATATTCACAAAGTGTGTTTATGCCGTTGGACCTGTAAAGGAGCTCTGAGCGTGTGGGACAGGTAAACTTCACCTGTTTTTGTTTTTTTAAGATTTTATATACTTTAAAGATTTTAAATTTTAAAGATTTTTTAATATATGAGAGACAGATAGAGAGCAGGCAGGGGAAGGAGCAGAGGGAGAGGGACAAGCAGGCTCTATGCCGAGCACAGAGCCCCATGTGGGGCTCGATTCCAGGACCCTGAGATCCTGACCCTAGCTGAAATCAAGCATTGGAGGCTTAACGTACGGAGCCACCCAGCCCTCACCTGTTCTGGATCTGAGATGAGAAGGACAGGTCGGAGGTCATTTGAGGAGGGTGGCGCTGAGTGTGGGTCGGGGAAGGACAGAGTTCGGGCACAGGCACCCACAGGTGAAGGTTGTAAGGGAGAGAGTAAAGTGGCGTTTTCCATGTTAGCGAATCACGAGCCAGCCCGTGCGGCTGGAGCAAGGCGGGGAGAGAAGAGAGGGCCGAGGAGAGTTTGTAGGTGAGAAGCTTCTCACCCTGGGAGCTTCTAAGTCACGCTGAGGGCTTTGGGGATGGAGTTCACAAGGAGGGTGGCATCCACTGGGGCAAGTGGTCGTGGTCAGTGGGGCTCACTGGGACGGCCCGGGATGGGGGAGGCGGTGGTCGTTGGGCCCCTTCCCCTGCACGGGAAACAGGCTGGTCCCCGCTGTTTACTGACCACGGGCTTGGAGCGGGTCCTCTCTCTCTGGTGCTCGACTCCCTCATCTCTGCCAGCGCAGACCTTAGTGCCCACCCTGCCCGCTGCTGGGGAAGGAAGCGCCGTCTCCCGGTGAGAGAGCTCCAGGAGGACGTAAAGTTGTGCCCTATGGTGCTGTGAGGGGAGGGGACTCAATGCTGTGCGGGCTGAGCGGGAATGTCCCCTGCACTGGGGGGTGGCAGGGCTCCCCGGTGTTATAGGGTAAGTGGCAGAGGGTTTGGGTGAGGGACGTGGGGACAGGGGGGGGCATCCTGGGCAGAGGGCCTAGCTTGGGCCAAGGCACAGTGGGGGAGGGGTACGGCCAGTGGCTGGGGATGGGGAGGAGCCTCCAGGACAGGAATTTTCTGCCTTGGCCCTTCAGTGCCTGGCTTCCCCCCTCTCTGAGTACCGGAGAAGCAAAGTTCTGATGTCTGGAGGATGGTTCATGGAAACAAGTGCTCACTCTCTTACTTAAACAGCAAAATTAAAAAAAAATTTTTTTTGAAATTTTTAAAAAGCAAAGTTCCACCCCCTTCAAAACCCTCAGATTGTTTTTCAGCCAGGTGGTGGGTATTAAGGAGGGCACGTATTGCATGGAGCACTGGGTGTGGTGCAAAAACAATGAATTCTGTTATGCTGAAAAGAAATTAAAAAAAAAAAAAGCAAAGTCCCCACACAGAAAGTCTCCCCAGTCCTGCAGCGGCTCCTCTGGGCTCGCGGGGCTCTGGCCGGTGCCCAGGGTGTGGGAGAGCGTGGGCGCGATGTGCGTGGCTCTGGGCTCGTCCACCTTCAACACTGGCCCCACCTGGACCCCACCTGGATCCCACCTGGCTGACGCCATGTGGCTGCTCCGGGTTGGGCCTCCGCCCGCTTCTGCTCCATTTCTCCCTGAATGCCCGCCTTGGGCCCCAAAGAGCTCTGGCCAACTTCCCTGCTCCTGCCGTTGAAGGAGCGGAAAGAGCCCATGACACGGGGCATTGCTGTTGGATTTCCTCCCTGTTCTGAGATTCTGGTGTGTGTTTTCTTTTTTTTTTTTCTTTTGCACTTTTCTGCGAGACAACATAGTCTAACTGTGAAGCTGATCAATTCTGGAGGCCCGCTGGCTGGGTTCGAATCCAACAATTTGCCATGAGCTTGCCGTGTAAGCTTGGGAGGCTCCCCTCTCTGTGCCCCACTTCTTGGATGTCATGTCGGGGTACACTACCATCTCTCATCAGGTTGTTGTAAAGACTAGCGGAGGTCATCTATGGAAAGTTCTTAGAACTGCGTCTGATGGGAAGTGTTCCGTATACTGCAGAGCCTACAAGTGCTTTCTGCCAAATGAGATCCATCACCCTTCCACTTGGGCAAAAAGGTCCCTCCGCCCCGGTTAGCTCACAGGAGTTAAAAAAAAAAAATCCCTTGTTCTGCCTTCTGTGTTCAAGAGCACAGGAAGAAAGGAAAGGAGAAACCCTCAGTTAGCTCTAGCGGGGTGATCAGTCCCCTGGGAGGGTGACCCCCCCCAGTAGCCCTGATGACAGTGGGGTTTATGGTCTTACTGATGTGACGTAGAGAGCCATCATGGGCCAAAACTACTTGATCCATCGTGGAAGGCTCATAGTCAAGATATAATTCTTTATTTTGATTCTTCAAACTCGATAGATCCCGTTTATTGAGTACCCCCACATTATAGTCTTCAGGCTAAATGCTTTCCCTGCCTTATTGCATTTAATCTTCATGGAAACCACATAGACCAGGTATTTTTAATCTCCCTTTGGGGATAAGGAAGGACAAATTCATAGAGATTGAGTAACAGAAAAGTAATGCATCGAGATTGCAGTTGCCGAGCCAAGAGGCAGCCGAACTTGAACAGAGCGTAGATTTCCTGAATCGGAGCCAGGCTCCTCTCTAGCCGTCCTCGGCATGTAACCAGAGGGTCATCTGCAGGCTGTCCCATTCAGACACCGCAGCTGTACTGAAGACACCTGCCTCTCGAGTGTTGCAATGTCAGGGTGGGGACACACCCGAGAGAAGACACAGTCTTCTTCCTCTATGAGTTTCTCACCTGAGCCATCCATTTGGGGAGCACGCCGGTGCTCCCAGCCTCACTGAACTGGGGTTATACACACATTCATTTCATTTCTTTCTTTCTTTTTTTTTTTTTTTTGATTTTGAAAGCCCAGCTTTATTCTGTTTATGAGAAATACACCTAAGAGTCACAGAGAGATTGAAAATAAAGGAATGCTTGAAATCAGGTAACGTGATGCCCCCAGTTTTGTTTTTCTTTTTCAACATTTCCTTAGCAATTCGGGGTCTCTTCTGATTCCATGCCAATTTTAGGATTATTTGCTCCACCTCTTTGAAAAATACCAGTGGAATTTTGATCGGAATGGCATTAAAAGTATAGATTGCTATAGGCAGTCTAGACATTTTAACAATTTTTTTTGTTGTTGTTTATTTTCAGCGTAACAGTGTTCATTGTTTTTGCACCACACCCAGTGCTCCATGCAATATGTGCCCTCCCTATTACCCACCACCTGGTTCCTCAACCTCACCCCCCCCCCCCCGCCCCTTCAAAACCCTCAGGTTGTTTTTCAGAGTCCATAGTCTCTCATGGTTCATCTCCCCTTCCAATTTCCCTCAACTCCCTTCTCCTCTCCATCTCCCCATGTCCTCCATGTTATTTGTTATGCTCCACAAATAAGTGAGACCATATGATACTTGACTCTCTCTGCTTGACTTATTTCGCTCAGCATAATCTCTTCCAGTCCCGTCCATGTTGCTACAAAAGTTGGGTATTCGTCCTTTCTGATGGAGGCATAATACTCCATCGTGTATATGGACCACATCTTCCTTATCCATTCATCCGTTGATGGGCATCTTGGTTCTTCCCACAGTTTGGCGATCGTGGCCATTGCTGCAATAAACATTGGGGTACAGATGGCTCTTCTTTTCACTACATCTGTATCTTTGGGGTAAATACCCAGCAGTGCAATTGCAGGGTCATAGGGAAGCTCTATTCTTAATTTCTTGAGGAATCTCCACACTGTTCTCCAAAGTGGCTGCACCAACTTGCATTCCCACCAACAGTGTAAGAGGGTTCCCCTTTCTCCACAACCTCTCCAACAGATGTTGTTTCCTGTCTTGCTAATTTTGGCCATTTCATTTATTTCTTTCTCCAAACTTGGATTGAGGACCTACTATGGCTGGGTGCTGGGGATACGGTAGCGAATCTGCTGGGATCTGTACACAGGGAGCTCAAGGGTTAAAGGGAAGGTGGGATCAGGAACGGGTTAGTTGGAACCAAGTTTGATGTGTGTGTGTGTGTGTGTGTGTGTGTGTGTGTGTGTGTGTGGTGGTGGTGGTGTGGGGTTGGGCTTGGGACAGGGACGCAAATGGCAGAGCGCTTGAATAGTTATTCTAGGGCTTGTCCTGGGGACCCTAAATGGTGTTCATTTGTTCATCTATGATCCCTTAGCAATTATGGAATCATCAGAGGATTTTTAGCAGGAGAATAGGACGGTCAGCTCTATACCGTAGAAAGATTCCTTCCAAGGAGAGAGAGAGAGGGGATACCGAGCGAGGTTAAGAGGCTTCTCCAGAAAAGATCCTGCAGGGGCGGGACACCTGGGTGGCTCAGTCGGTTAAGGGGCTGCCTTGGGCTCAGGTCATGATACCAGAGTCCTGGGATCAAGCCCCGATTCAGGTTCCTTGCTCGGTGGGGAGCCTGCTTCTCCCTCTGCCTGCCTCTCCCCCTGCTTGTGCTCTCTCTCTGTCTCTTTCTCTGACAAATAAAATCTTAAAAAGCAAACAAACAAAAAAACAGATCCTGCACGTTTGCCTCTGTCCCCAGGCAGGACAGAGGCCGCGCTCACTTTCAGTGGGAATTCAGGGTACGTGTCATTTAAAATAAGTGGACTTGGACATGGGGAGATGGAGAGGAGAGGGAGTTGAGGGAAACTGGAAGGGGAGATGAACCATGAGAGACTATGGACTCTGAAAAACAACCAGAGGGTTATGAAGGGGTGGCGGTGGGGGGGTGGGAGGTTGAGGAACCAGGTGGTGGGTAATAGGGAGGGCACGTACTGCATGGAGCACTGGGTGTGATGCCAAAACAATGAACACTGTTATACTGTAAATAAACAAACAAACAAAAAAATAAAATAAGTGGACTTGGGTTTTAAAATAAGCAGGCTTGGTTTCTTTCTTCCTCAAATCCATTCAGGCACAGCGTTCTGGGAGCCAGAAGCAAACACTGGATGGGGCATGAGACAAAAACCGACCTGTGCTGGGGGCTGGACTGCTTGTCCACCAGATGCTGTGGTTTCTCCTGGCGTGTCTGGTTCACAGCCAGAGTCGGGAACATTACCGGTGGCCTGTTCTGGGCAGAATTCATGACGCTGGCCTGGAGGAAAGGCAGGGGGTGTTTGAATCCACCTGCAATCCGGTTATATCTCCCACAATGGCTGTTACGTAGTATATTTGTTTGGAGCTTTCTGTGTCTTGAGCTCTTTAATCCCTTCTTCCACTGTCTGCCAGGGCGGCATTTCTGTGTCATTCAGCGTGAGCTGTCTTTTCACGCTCTAGGACCCATTTTTTTTTTCTTTTTTAAAATTTATTTATTTATTTGAGAGGAGAGGGGCAGAGGGAGAGAGAATCCCAAAGCCGACTCCCCGCTGAGTGCAGACGGCCACGCAGGGCTCGATCCCAGGACCCTGAGACCATGAGCTGAGCTGGAGCCAAGAGTGGGATGCGTAACTGACTGAGCCACCACAGCTCCCCAGCTGGACCCATTCTTTGGGGATTTGCTCCATGTCTTGGGGCCTTGCGTAGTGGCATAGCAGCCTGAGTCCCATCAGATGTTCAGAATCAAGACTGCCACCTGTCCCCAGCTTCATGTTCTGTCTATTTATCAGGCACCCCAAGAGTGCATGACCACACATGTTCTCCTGGCTCCGGCTGGAATGTGTGACACACAAGGTCAGGAAGCTTCTGGAGCAGAGTCTTTTTCTTCCCTCATCGGGTGGGTGATGTTGTGACTTAGCCTAAGTGTAGAACGACTGGTTGGGAGGGAAGGTGGGGCCAGGTCCTGAAGCGGGGAATGCGTGTTTTCCCATAGGCAGAAGGACTCTGCGTCGCCTTATTTATGGCCATTTTAAGATTAATTTTTAAGTTTTAATTTATTTAATAATAAATAATATTTTAAACTAATTAATTGATTATTTTAAAAATAAATGAAATAGAAACTTAAGTTTTTAAGTTTTATTTATTAAGACTAAGTTTTATTTAAGTGTACATATCATATAAAAGTTATCTCAAAAATATTTTTATATTTTTATATTTTATATTTTACATATTTTATATTTTATATTATATATATTGAAAACTATAAACTCCCAAAATTGAACCAGGAAGAAATTGACAACCTGAATAGACCGATATCTAGTAATGAGATTGAAGCAGTGATCAAAAACCTCCCAAAAAACAAGAGCCCAGGACCTGACAGATTCCCTGGGGAATTCTACCAAACTTTCAAAGAAGAAATAACACCAATTCTCCTGAAGCTGTTCCAAAAAATTGAAGCAGAAGGAAAACTTCCAGACTCTTTTTATGAAGCCAGCATTACCCTGATCCCCAAACCAGGCAAAGACCCTACCAAAAAGGAGAATTTCAGACCAATATCACTGATGAATATGGATGCAAAGATTCTCAACAAGATCCTAGCAAAGAGGATCCAGCAGCACATTAAAAAGATTATCCACCATGACCAGGTGGGATTCATCCCTGGGTTGCAAGGTTGGTTCAACATTCGCAAATCAATCAGTGTGATAGAACAAATCAGTAAGAGAAGAGAGAAGAACCACATGGTCCTCTCAATTGATGCAGAAAAAGCATTTGACAAAATCCAGCATCCCTTCCTGATGAGAACGCTTCAAAGTATAGGGATAGAGGGAACATTCCTGAACTTCATAAAATCTATCTATGAAAGACCCACAGCAAATATCATCCTCAATGGGAAAAAGCTTGCAGCCTTCCCGTTGAGATCAGGAACACGACAAGGATGCCCACTCTCACCACTCTTGTTCAACATAGTATTAGAAGTTCTAGCAACGGCAATCAGACAACAAAGAGAAATAAAAGGTATCCAAATTGGCAAGGAAGAAGTCAAACTCTCTCTCTTCGCAGATGACATAATTCTTTATATGGAAAACCCCAAAGACTCCACCCCCAAACTACTAGAACTCATACAGCAATTCAGTAACGTGGCAGGATACAAAGTCAATGTACAGAAATCAGTGGCTTTCTTATACACTAACAATGAAAATACAGAAAGGGAAATTAGAGAATCGATTCCATTTACTATAGCACCAAGAACCATAAGATACCTGGGAATAAACCTAACCAAAGAGGTAAAGGACCTGTACTCGAGGAACTACAGAACACTCATGAAAGAAATTGAAGAAGACACAAAAAGATGGAAGACCGTTCCATGCTCTTGGATCGGAGGAATAAACATTGTTAAAATGTCTATACTGCCTAGAGCAATCTATACTTTTAATGCCATTCCGATTAAAATTCCACCGGTATATTAAATAATTTTTAAAGATACATAATTACTTGGGGTGCTGGGTGACTCAGTCATTAAGCGTCTACCTTCCGCTCAGGTCAGGATCCCAGGGTCCTGGGATCGAGCCCCACATCAGGCTCTCTACTCAGCGGGGAGCAGGCTCAGCCTACATTCCCTCTCCCACTCCCTCTGCTTGTGTTCTCTCTCTCACTGTGTCTTTCTCTGTCAAATAAATAATATCTTTTAAAAAATACATAATTACTTATATGTAGTGCTTTCAATGTCATTTACCGATTGTCATGAACACTTTGGTCTAAGGCTGCTTTTGCTGCCTCTCCTGAGACCGGGTGCAGAGCACACCCGATATCTTCTTCACGTCGGGAGGAGTGGGCTTATGAAGATGGAGGATATTGTGGGGCATCTGGGAATTCAAGACTGAGGCTCATTTTTTCAGATTCTGCCCGTGCTCCGCCTCCGAGTCTCAGTGCTTTGCAGTCCGGGCCTGGCCTGTCCCTGGCACAGCAGCCTGCCCCGGCTGGAAGCGTGAGCTCTTGTGGGGGTTAGCGGCTCCGACGACTCAGGCCGGGCCGTGTGTCCTGGCTTTCTCTGCCCTCGGGCTACAGGAGAGGAAGGCCTCTTTCTGCGCTGTGGGAGGCCTCTGGACTTCACATTTACCTTGTCATTGCTGCTTAATTGCTCTCAGCGGCTCATTACACTGTGCAGGGCACCCCTGCAAGCTTGGCCAAAGCTCCCGATTCCACTGTCCTTCCGCTCACTCTTCCCTTCCGGCTTTCCCTGTGTCTGATTCGTGACGGTAGCTAATGCCCTTTTTCCCTTCAGGACCCCATCCCGGGTCGTGAGGAGTGAAAGTTCGAAGGACAGTGTTGCTCCCGCGCCAGCGGCTACCTGTGGCCTCCCAGCAGTGCTGGAGCCTTGCTGCCGGCCAGCTCGGGGGACCCAGTTCCAGACTCGCACAGTAGTATCTGCTTGCCTGGGCCACTCCACGCGCCGGTGCTGCAGCTGCGTGTCCTGGGGTCCAGACTCCCGAGTTGGAGATTAACACGCAGGATTTTATTTTATTTTATTTTATTTTATTTATTTTATTTTATGAGGGAGAAAGATGGGGGAGGAGATGGAGGGAGGGAGAGAGAAACTTAAATTTTTTTCATTGAAATTCAATTTAGTTAACACGCAGTGTATAATCAGTTTCAGGGGTAAAATTCAGTGTTTCATCCGTTGCATATAACACCCAGTGCTCATTCCATCACGTGCCCTCCTTCCTGCCCATCCCCCCGTTCCCCCATCCCCCACCCACCTCCCATCCAGCAGCCCTCAGTTTCCTAGAGTCTCTTATGGTTTGTCTCCCTCTGTTTTCATCTTATTTTATTTTTTCTTCCCTTCCCCATGTTCTTTTTGGTTCTTAAATTCCACATATGAGTCGAATCATTGGATATTTGTCTTTCTCTGACTGACTCATTTCACTTAGCATAATACCTACTACTTCTGTCCACGTCATTGCAAATGGCAAGTTTTCATTCTTTTTGATGGCTAATATTCCATTGTGTATATATACCACATCTTCTGTATCCATTCATCTGGTGACGGGCATCTGGACTCTTTCCATAGTTTGGCTGTCGTGGATGTTGCTGCTATAAACATTGGGGTGCACGTGCCCCTTCGGATCACTATGTTTGTATCCTTTGGACAAATACTTAGTAGTACGATTGCTGGGTCATAGGGTGGCTCTATTTTTAACCTTTTGAGGAACCTTCATGCTGTTTTCCAGAGTGGCCGCACCAACTTCCATGCCCACCCACAGTGTAAGGGGGTTCCCCTTTCTCTACATCTTCGCCAACATCTGTTGTTTCCTGAGTTGTTAATTTTAGCCGTTCTGACTGGTGTGAGGTGGGATCTCACTGTGGTTTTGATTTGTATTTCCCTGATGCCGGGTGATATTGAGCATTTTTTCTTGTGTCTGTTGGCCATCTTGATGTCTTGTTTGGAGAAGTATCTGGTCTTGTCTTCTCATTTCTTGACTATCCGGTCAAGAAATTTGTTTTTTTTTTTGTTTGTTTGTTTGTTTGTTTGTTTTTCAGGTGAGTTTGATAAATTCTTTTTACATTTTAGATATTAGCCCTTTATCTGATATGCTATTTGCAAATATCTTCTCCCATTCCGTAGGCTGTCATTTAGTTTTGTTGACTGTCTCCTTTGCTGTGCAAAAGCTTTTTATCCTGATGAAATCCCAATAGTTCATTTTTGCCTTTGTTTTTGTTGCCTTTGGGGATGTGTCTAGCCAAAAGTTGCTGCAGCTGAGGTCACA
This sequence comes from Meles meles, assembly GCF_922984935.1. Taxonomy (NCBI): domain Eukaryota; kingdom Metazoa; phylum Chordata; class Mammalia; order Carnivora; family Mustelidae; genus Meles; species Meles meles. The sequence continues at coordinate 7,936,518 of NC_060066.1, forward strand.
GAGGTTGCTGCCTGTGTTCTCCTCTAGGATTTTGATGGATTCCTATCTCACATTTAGGTCTTTGATCTACTTCGAGTCTATTTTTGTGTGTAGTGTAAGAAAGTGGTCCAGTTTCATTCTTCTGCATGTGGCTGTCCCGTGTTCCCAGCACCATTTATTGAAGAGACTGTCTTTTTTCCTTTGGAGATTCTTCCCTGCTTTATCAAAGATTAGTTGGCCATAGAATTGAGGGCCCATTTCCGAGTTCTCTGTTCTGTTCCACTGATCTATGTGTCTGTTTTTGTGCCAGAATCACACTGTCTTGATTGCTATAGCTTTGTAACGCAGCTTGAAATCTGGAACTGTGATGCCTCTATCTTCAGTTTTCTTTTTCAACATTACTTTCTTTGGGATCTTTTCTGGTTCCATACAAATTTTAGGATTGTTCCAGCTCTGTGAAAAATGCTGATAGTATTTTATAGTTCCTTAGACACTGAATGTGTATACTGCTTTGGTAGCATAGACATTTTAACAATATTTGTTCTTCCAATCCACGAACTTAGAATGTTTTCCCATTTCTTTGTGTCTTCCTCAATTTCTTTCATGAGTGTTCTGTAGTTTTCAAAGTACAGATCCTTTACCTCTTTGGTTAGGTTTAATCCCAAGTATCTCATAGCTTTTGGTGCAATTGTAAACAGATTGATTCCTTGATTTCTTTCTTCTGCTTCACTATTTGTGTATTAAAATGCAAGTGACTTCTGTGCATTGATTTTATATCCTATGACTGCTGAATTCCTGGATCAGTTCTAGCACTTTTTTGGTGGAGAATTTTGGGTTTTATGCATAGAGTACCATGTCATCTGTAAAGAATGAAAGTTTGACTTTTTCTTTGCTGATTTGGATGCCTTTTATTTCCTTTTATTGTCTCATTGCTGAGGCTAGGGCTTCCATTGCTATGCTGAACAACAGTGGTGAGAGTGGGCATCCCTGTTGTGTTCCTGATCTTAGGGGAAAAGCTCTGAGTTTTTCACTCTTGAGGATAGTATTAGCTGTGTGTCTTTTGTACATAACTTTTATGATGTTGAGGTAGATTCCCTCTATCCTTACATGGTAGAAGGTTTTTATTAGGAAAGGATGCTGTATTTTGTTGAGTATTTTTTCTGCATCTGTTGAGAGGATCATATAATTCTTGTCCTTTCTTTTATTCATGTGGTGTATCATGTTGATTGATTTGTGGATGTTGAACCACCCTTGCAGCCCAGGAGTAAATCCTACTTGATCATGGTGAATAATTCTTTTAATGTACTATTGGTTCATATTAGCTAGTATCTTGGTGAGAATTTTAGCATCCATGTTCATCAGGGATATTGTTCTGTAATTCTTTTTAGTGTGGTTTTTGTCTGGTTTTGGAATCAAGGTCATGCTGGCCTCATAGAATGAATTTGGAAGTTTTCCTTCTATTTCTATTTTTTGAAGCAGCTTCAGAAGAATAGGTATTAATTCTCCTTTAACTATTTGGTAGAACTTCCCTGGGAAGCCCAGACTTCTGTTTCTTGGGAGATTGTCGATGACTGATTCAATTTCTTTGCTGGTTACGTGTCTGTTCTGCTTTCCTTTTCCTTCCTGTTTCCGTTGTGGTAGTTTAAATGTTTCTAGGAATTTATCCATTTCGTCCACATTGCCCAGTTTGTTGGCATACAATTGATCATAGCATTATCTTATAATTGTTTCTAATTCTTTGCTGTTGGTTGTGATCTTCTTTTATTCATGATTTTATTTGGGTCCTTTGTCTTTTCTTTTGGAGAAGTTGGGCTAGAGGTTTCTCTATTTATATTTATCTATTACTAAGTCTTTCAAAAAAACAGCTCCTAGTTTTATTGACCTGTTCTACTGTTGTCTTTTTTTAAATTTCTATATCTTTGATTTCTGCTGTAATCTTTATTATTTCTCTTCTCCTGCTGGAGTTAGGCTTTATTTGCTGTTCTTTTTCCAGCTCCTTTAGGAGCTTATGTATGTTTAAGTTTGGCTTATGTATGAGACTTCTTGCTTCTCATGAAAGGCCTGTATTGCTCCTTCCCTCTTATGACCACCTTTGCTGTATCCCAAGGGTTTTGGACTGTCATGTTTTCATTTTTACTTGCTTGCGTGTATTTTTTTTTATTTCTTCTTTAATTTCCTGGTTAACTCATTCATTCTCTAATAGGATGTTCTTTAACTTCCATGTATATGTGGTCCTTCCAGATTTCTACTTGTGGTTGACTTCATGTTTCATAGCATTGTGGTCTGAAAATATGCATGGTATGATCTGAGTCTTTTTGTACTGGTTGAGGCCTGATTTGTGACCCTATATGTGATCTGTTCTGGAGAATATTACATGTGCTCTTAAGAAGAATGTGTATTCTGCTGCTTTAAGATGGAATGCTCTAAATATATCTGTGAAATCCATCTGGTCCACTGTGTCATTCAAAGCTCTTATTATCCTGTTGGGTTTTCTGCTTAGATGATCTGTCCATTACTGTAAATGGGGTATTAAAGTTCCCTACTATGATTGTATTATTATCAATGAGTTTCTTTTATTTTTTATTAATTTGCTTATATATTTGGCTGCCCCCAAGTTAGGGGCATAAATACTACAATTGTTAGAACTTCTTATTGGGAAAAGACTCTTTATTATGTTATGGTATCTTTCTTCATCTCTTGATACAGGCTTTGGTTTAAAATCTAGTTTGACTGATATAAAGATGGCTACTCCAACTCTCTTTTGATGTCCATTAGCATGATAAATTGTTCTCTACACCCTCGTTTTCTATTTTTGTTAAAGATTTATTTATTTATTTGAGAGAGAGAGAGAGCCCATGAGTATGGGGACGGACAGAGGGAGAGAGAAAATCCTGAAACAAACTCCTTGATGAGCATGGAGCCCCATGCACGGCTCAATCCCAGAATCCTGAAATCATGACCTGAGCCAAAATCAAGAGCTGGCCACTTAACTGACTGAGCCACTCAGGCACCCCTCTACCCCCTCACTTTCAATCTGAAGGTGTCTTTGAGTCTAAAATGAGTCTCTTGTAAGCATATCAGTGGGTCTTGTTTTTTTTTTTTTTTGTTTGTTTGTTTTAATCCATTTTGATAACCTATGTCTTTTGATTGCAGTGTTAGGTCCACTTACATTCAGAGTAATTTTTGAAAGATATGAATTTAGTGCCATTCTATAACCTGTGAAGTCCCTGTTCCTGTAGATTGTCTCTGTTCTTTTCTAGTGTTTGTTATTTTTGGACTCTCTCTGCTCAAAGGATCCCTTTTAATATTTTTTCCAGGGCTGGTTTAGTGTTCATAAATTCCTTTATTTTTTGTTTGTTCTGAAACTTTATCTCCTATCCTGAATGAGAGCCTTGCTGGATAAAGCATTCTTGGCTGCATGTTTTTCCCATTTAGCACATTGCCTATATCATGCCAGTCCTCTCTGGCCTGCCAGCTCTCTGTGGGCAAGTTTGCTGCCAGCCTTATGTGTCTACCCATGTAAGTTAAGGACCTCTTGTCCTAAGGTGCTTTTAGGATTTTCTCTTCATCTGCAAGCTTCACTATATGTCAAGGTGTTGACTTATTTTCGTTGATTTTGAGGGGGTTTCTTCGTACCTCCTGGACTTGAATGCCAGTTTCCTTTCCCAGATTAGGGAGGTTCTCAGCTATAATTTGTTCAAATCCACCTTCTGCCCCTTTTTTCCACTCCTCATCTTCTGCAACTCCTGTAATATAGATAAAATTTCACTTTATGGAATTGCTGAGTTCTGGAAGTCTCCCTTAGTGATCCAGTAGTTCTCTTTCCCTCTTCTTTTCTGCTTCCTTGTTTTCCATCATTTTATCTTCTATATCACTGGTTTGGTCTTATGATTCGTTCATTCATACTTGTTTTTATTTCCTCCACTAGGGAATACATTTTAGTAATAGCATTTTTAATTTTGGCCTGACTACATTTTAGTTCTTTTATCTCTACAGAAAGGGATTCTCTAGTCTCTCTAGTGTTTTTTTCAAGCCCAGCTGGTATCTTTATAATCATTGTTTTAAATTCTAGTTCAGACATCTTCCATAGATCCATATTGATTTAATCCCTGGCTGTGAGTATGAGTACTACCTCCTGTTCTTTCTTTTGGGGTGACTTTCTCTGTCTTGTCATTTTGTCCAGGAAAGAAAGGAGGAAAGAAGGGGAAAAAAACCAACAAAAACAACAGAAAAAAACCCCATCCACATCCTGGGTGTATTTCAGTCTGCATGTTAAAAGAAACTTCCAAACGGTGGTTGCTTTTCTCCTTGTAGACTTGCAGCATTTATTTTCTCTGATCTCTGATTGATTTCTTAGATGTTCAGAATGATTTGATAACTGTCTATTTGTATTCAAGGGATGAGACAAACAGGTTCTCCCTTACTTCTCTGCCATCTTAACTTTCTTCAAGAGAGAGAATCTTAGGTTGGATCCATGCGGAGTACAGAGCCCAACACGGGTCTCCATCTTACAATCCTGAGATCATGACCTGAGCTGAAATCAAGGGTAACTTCATAGACTGAGCCACTCAGGTGCCCTAGCATGCAGAATTTTTTTTTTTTTTTATTAAGCAGTGTTCTTAGGAAGGGAAAGGAGGGAAAGGACAGGGATTGTCAGAGAGAGAATCTGAGTTGTGAAGCAGTCCCAGGGGACTCTTGGTTAACCCTACATAGAGCTCTGAGCCTTAAATGGCATTTTCAGGTTGTCCTGAATTAGGGCAAGACATTTGGCTTTATACCCTAGTGTGGCTTATTCACTGATGTGCGTCACCCTGGGGAGCAGGCCAGATCTTGAGTAAGGTCACTCTGTTTAGCTGAAACAATCCTGATATGGTTATTTAAAGTTAAATTCAAAATAAATTAACTGAAGTTAGAAATTCCATTCCTCAGTTGCACTAGCCACACTTCAAGTGCTCAGGAGCCACATGTAGCACATGGCTACCATACTGAACAGCACAGATAGAGGACATATACATCACTGTGGAAAGTTCTATTGATAAGCCCTGGTTATCAAAGATGGTTTCAGCATTTGTGAGAGAGGGTCTGGTTTCCCATGTTCCCCAACTCTTAGGGTTTTGTGTTTTAGGGGTTCCAGCTGAAAACCTGAGGCAATTAACCAAGAAAATTCATCCTTCATTAGCCCCGAACTCTAGTTTTTATTCCCACAGCCTCACAAGCTTCTTGAAAGCTCTGTTTTTGAATCAGTAAGTGAAGTTTAAAAAGTAGCGTATATTTTGGGCTCACAGTTTTGAGCTTTCCTTCCTCTTGGAGTTTTGGTCACTGTGTTCTCACTAGATAGTTTTCCAATGACTTTAAATAGTTATTTTTAAGAAGTACATTTTATCCCGATTGTGCTTTATTTTTGGCAGGAAGTGTTGATCTACAATGAGCTAGCTTGCTCTTGTCTGGATTTGCCATCTACTGCCTTTAAAATTTATGCCCTGATCTGGCTACCACGACATCCTTCAACTGGTCTTCTTCCTCGTTTGGCTCTGTCTCTGTCTCCCTTGCTGGCTCCCACTACAGGAAATTCTCTTCCTGGTCCTCTTTTCATCTTTTATGTTTCCTCTGGTTAACATCACTTGATCCCTTGAATTTGCCACATATACACAGAAAGCTCCCTAAATTTATATTTAGACCATAGCGGGTTAGGACCTGCTGTATATGTCCATGGAATTCCATCATCTCCCCATTATAACATTCATCATGTATTAGTTACAAGTAATCAATAAATGATTTGATGCTATGACGTGGAATTTTGGTTTAGAATTGCCTAAAGTGGGTCAGGATTGAACTGGGGACTCATCATGAAAGGTACTGTTAAGATTCAAGATGTTCTTGATAGGAGGGTGGGAATCTGCTGGAGCTGACCCTCTGAGAGCCCTGGATTATTTATAAAACACATTGTAGAAATGACTGGGGTGGTTCTGTCATGAAATGCAAGGTCTTCAGTACTGAAACTCTGTTACTTGCAGTCCCATGTGCACCAACCCCGTGAACCCCGTGTGGCTATTTATACCTTGGGTTCTATGACTGCCTTTATACTGCTTATGACCTGGTTAACTTGCTCCACTTCTGGGAGTATCATGTGGGCAAGTTTGGAAATACTGTTGTGGAAGAATGTGATTCAAGTGCTTTGTGAAATTCGGGTTGGGGCCAGTTAATAATGGTCTTGAGAGGCATCATGGTGTTCTGAGAAGAGAAATGGATTAAGAACCTGAAGACCCAGGTCCAAGTCTGGGTGGGTTCTACACCTGAAAGCCCAGGTGAACTTGTTCTTGCCTTCCCACATTTGTATCATTATATCTAGCTCCTTTTCCAGCAGACTAAGGCAGTGTAAGGTAGAGAGATGTATGGTCTTTGCAGAGGCCATTATCTTATCTCCTAGGGAAATGGAGGACACCTGCCTGCCTTCTTGGTGAGAGGAGCTATGATGTCATGCTGCAAGAGGAATGTCTTGTCTTAAGTCCATCATGCAGTGTGGGATATGTTTAAGACTCACCAAGAAGGTTACATTCAGACGGATGAAGGCAGAAGGGAAGACCTCTATCTGTACACCTGCAAAGGTGAGGCAGTGGCATGAGCAGCATGTTTGATAAATAGCAAGAAGTTTGGAAAGGGTGAGTGGAGAGATAGAAGAAGGAGCATAGATAGAGGTGAGCGGAGAGGTCATAAAAGTGGGGCCCCCATGTAGGACATAATAAAGACTTGGATTGAGATGAGAAGCCACTGGCACGTCTTGAACAGAGGAATAAGATGATTTGACTCCCTTCTAACTCAATGTGGCTTCTGAGTCAATAGTGAAAATTTTAGGGCACTAAGGATAGAGGTCAGGAGATGCATTGGGGACATTTGCAATTATCCAAGGTGGTGGCTGGCCTTTGACATGGTGATAACTTCTGGGAAGTGGTGGATCTCTGCATGGATGCTGAGAGAGACAACAGCCTTTGCTGACATCGTGGCTGTGGGGAAGGGGAGAAAAGTGTCAAGAGGCCAAAACCTGTTTATCTGAAATAGCTGGAGAGACAGTTACCCTTTCCAGAGGTGGGCAAGACTGTAAGAGGAGCAGGCCAGGCCCTGGTGGCGAAGATCAGGAATTTGGTTTTGGACACACTACATCCAAGAGGTCAATGAATGTCCAAAATTGACATAAATTGGATCTGAGTTGTGTATTTTTTTATGACTAGACTTTAACATGTAAGAGAAGTAAATTCATGCCCCAGCTCTGTTACATGTCACATCTCTTCTCAGTGTCCCGCTTTCTCCACAGAAAAATGCCAATAATATGGCAGTAATGTTTTCTGTTCTTCCATTAGACATTTAGAGAATTAATAAAATGTGTTTACAGGATATGATTACTCATTCAAATTCTGGATTTGCTACTTTGAGTTGTGAATATTTCACTGGATGGAATGATGTCTGCCTCTCTGAAGGAAGCGTCGAATCCCACGCACCGCTAGGATGGGGTGCAGCAGGAATCCCTCAACGCATGAGTCTGTTCAGCCCTTGATTTTGCACTCGCATCTCAATGCACGAGTATTACTCATTCTTACAGTATGATTTTCTAATTAGAACACTTGCAAAGGTCACTAGAAAAAGTGTTGAAATGGACAAAATACTTACAGAAACTCTCACTCCACCCAGGCAGACAGAAGTCATTGAGTGGAGTTAACAAGTGTCTTTTCTGAGCCTGGCTCTGGACCAGGTGTTGCCAACGGTATGGAAACCCCAGCCTGTAGCTGCTGACATGGGTTGCCAGGGGGTCTTGAAATAGAAAGCGGCATCCTATGCACCTTGAGGTCATAACCACTCACGTGTCCCAGGAATATGTCATGTCATTTCTAAGGTGGTGAAAGTCTTTATTTACTTTTACAATTAAGAAACATGCTACAACCGGAACATGGAAAAAGTTGGGTTTCATGTTACAGACACTCAGTGTTCATTTTCTGTGTTTAACGTGTTGGTATTTTACTATAATCTGTTTGTGGTTTTATTGTTCTCTTTACTACTTTTTTTGAGTTTTTTGTTATATAATGTAAAACTCACACATTTCAGGTGTGTACTACCCAGGTATTTTCAGGAAGTTTACTCAGTGATACAACCATCACCATAAGTCCGTTTTGGAACATTAATCCCCCTAATAAGATTGTCTCTCCCAGCTGTAAGAAGCCACTAACCAATTCTGTTTCTGTAGAAGTCTATTCTGACATTTAAAGCACAGGATGACCCAATATGGGGCTTTATGTGTCTGGCTCACTTCACTTAGCCTAATGGGATTTTCTCCAGGATTATGTTTTGGGGGTTCATCCATGCTCTTGTTTGCATCAGTCCTTTTTTTTTTTTGTGGCTGAATAATATTCTGTTGAATGGACATATCGCATTTGATTATCTCTTTACCTGTGGATGGACATGTGGATTGTTTCTAGCTCTTTACCATTATGAATAATGCTGTTGTGAACATTCATGTATGGTTCACTATTGGCATTTCTCTCGAGATACCTGGGTATGGAATTTCTGGCTTTCACGATAGTTTATATTTTCCTTTTTGAGAACTCCCCACATGTTTTTCGAAGTGGTGGCACCACTGTCCACTGTGACTGGCAGTGTGTGAAGTTTCCTGTTTCTTCACATCCCATCAGCATGTGCTCATGTCTGCCTTCGTTACTATACTCATTTGAGTGTGTGTGTGTTATCTTACTGTAGTTTTGGTTTGCATTTCCATGATGACTAATGTCATGGAACATTTCTCATATATGTACCAGTCATCCGTAAATCTTAACAGGTGAAATGACTGTTCATATCTTTTGCCTATGTTGTGACTGGTTTGTTGTCTTATTATTGAGTTATATGTACTCTTTATAAATTCTATCTATAGATCCTTTCTTAGATTTGAATTTTGAAAATATTTACTCCTAGTCTGTTGCTTTATTTTCATTCTCTAAAGGATGTCTTTTAAACTGTGAAAATTTGGGGCACCTGGGTGGCTCAGTGGGTTAAGCTGTTGCCTTCGGCTCAGGTCATGATCTCAGGGGTCCTGGGATCGAGTCCCACATCGGGCTCTCTGCTCAGCGGGGAGCCTGCTCCCGTCTCTCTTTCTCTCTCTGCCTGCCTCTCTGCCTACTTGTGATCTCTCTCTCTCTCTGTCAAGTAAATAAATAAATCTTTAAAAAAAACTGTGAAATTTTTGAATTTTAATGACTTCCAATGTATATGTATATTTTTCTCTTTTAAGGACCATGGTGGTGTGTCTAAGAAAACTTTGCTCAGCTTGATTCTCAAGGATTGTACCTTATTATTTTTTTAAGATTTTATTTATTTATCAGAAAGAGAGGGAGAGCACAAGAAGAGGGGAGGGGCAGAGGGAGAAACAGACTCCCCACTGAGCAGGGAGCCTGATATAGAACTTGATCCCAGGACCCTGGGATCATGACCTGAGCTGAAGGCAGAAACTTAACTGTCTGAGCCACTCAGATGCTCAGGACCATCCCTTATTAAAAAAAAAAAATACTGGGGTGCCTGGGTGGCTCAGTGGGTTAAGCCTCTGCCTTCAGCTCAGGTCATGGTCCCGGGGTCCTGGGATCGAGCCCCACATGGGGCTCTCTGCTTGGCGGGAAGCCTCTTCCCCCCCCCCCCCTCTTTCTCTCCCTGCCTCTCTGCCTCCTTGTGATCTCTCTCTCTCTCTCTGTCAAATAAATTTAATAAAACAACAAAACCAAAATACAGCATTTAAGTCTGTGGTCCATCTTGAGTGAATACTTGTGTATGGTGTGCATACACATTTTATGGGGTTGCTCCCGCATTGTGTGTCAAGCAGGCAGTTTTCTCCTCCCTGCCATGGATTTCCTGAGTACCTTTTTCAAGTTCAGTGGACTATGAAAGTAAAGATTTATTTCTGGACTCTGAATTCCGTTCCATCCATTCTGTTCTTTCCTTATGCCGACATCACATCTTCGTAACTAGCTTTACAGTAAGTTTTTTGAAAGCGAAAAGTGGCAGTTCTCTAACTTTTGTTCTTTTTCAAAACTGTTTGGGTTCCTGGCGGTGTTTTGTTGAGTGTCCGCATCGTTAGGGATGGCCTCATTTGGGTCCCTGCAGTCCCAGAAATCCATCAGTAACACACACGCCACTGATTCAGTTCTGAAAGCCAGCCATTTGCTAAACACTCCTATTTTGGAACATCCGCTGGTCCCCAAACTCCCATCTTTCACCAGACTCTGCAAAACTGAGCTCATCGCTTTGTTCAGAGAGACTTATTTGCAAGTACAGCTCTTTGTGCTTAGCAAGGAATGACGGTAGCATCTTTGTTACAGACACTATGAGTGATGGCCTCTTCCCTTACCTCTGGGGGCATTGTCATATTGGCTTGAAGACCCTCCCTTGGCATTACAGGGGAACCTTGTATTAACTAGTATGATCATTCAGTCCCTTTAGTTCCACCCTGATTAACCTCCATGGTCTCTGGGAGGTTGAGTCCTGCTGTAAGGTCAGTGCAAATCCTTCTCAGACTCGGATTAGCTGAGAACGGGAGAAATCCTAAGGACTCGAATTTGATGAGCTGTTGTGCTCTCTTTTTCTGTGTCCTGGGCTCGCGTGCATTAAAACCAGAGCCACCACCAGGCTGAGCCCCTGCTTCTGGAACGTCCTGCCACCACAGTCCTAAATCTTGTGCTTTTCTTGGTAAAAGGCAGCCTTTCCCTATGGGTGACTTAGAACTCAGTGCTCACTGCAGGGGACTTTCAATATGTCAAAAGATAACGGATTGAAGAGGAACACAGTGGGAGAGACCACATACCCACCGCTCAGTGGCTGGCTTTCTTTCACTGATAGTCTGAGGCCTCCGAATGAGATACTCCCAAGGAGCCTGTCATAAGACCTTGATCACAAAGGGAAAACCGTAATCACCTGCAGCAGGAACTTTCTGGAACTAGGCCCCACCCCAGCTCTATTACACCACCTACCCACATCCCTTTTTTGCCTTCGGCTCCTTCCCCTGAGTCAATTAAACTCCCTTCTCTTCAGGCAAAGGGAAAGCACACTGTGTAATATACCCTTAAAATTGTTCTATCAGAAGGTCTAGAGACAGTTGAGGTCTATAATGAGGGCTTTTCCCCAGATTCTGGAAAACAGACAGATATGGGCTACAGAATGCAACATTATGTGAAGTACTAACTTTTCCAGACTCGGAGAGCTGTTCCAACTGTTCCAACTGTTGCTTGACCCTTGGGTGGGGAGGACGCTTCAAAGTTGCAAGAGAGGGAAGACCCCAGGAGGATGTGAATGGCCCATCTGTGCCCGATCACAGAACAAAACAAACAGAAGGCCTTTAGAAGGTGTAAACTGTAGGAAATATTCTCCTCATCCCCTTGAGTTTTGGGGCGAAGATTCAAAATCATAAGCAAAATAAAAATGATTGAAGGGAAACTTTCAAAGTAGACTCTGTGACATTTTAAAATGGTATTCTAAGTTGATTCAACAACCTAGATCAAGAGAGGCTTGTCTTCCTTCTGTAAATGGCCTCAGATGTGAGGTAGGAGACTGGGAGGGAAACAGACACAGTAGACTCATTCTCAGCTCCAGTCACAGTGCCTCTCTGCTGCCTCCCCCTCCCCCGCCAGGCTGGGGTGGAGGGAGGGATCGGCCCGGCTGTGGGTGACTTCGGACAGTGCTTCAGGACCTGGGAGGTGGCAGGTGCACAGGGACAGGGCTGGGGTTGCTGAGGCCGGAGAGAGGCAGCGTGCAGGCTGGTTGGGCTGTGCTCCATTGCTGGCATGAGAGTCCTTGTGCAATGAAGGCAGGTCATCAGACCTTCCAGATCCAGGGCAGTCTGCAGAGCTCTACCTATCTGAAGGGGAAAGAGAGATCGAGGGAAGAAGGAGGGAAGGAAAGAAGTCCAAACCAGGTTTGGTTCAAACAGATTGAAAAGTTAAATCTACATTTGGAAGACTGACATGTCCATTGAAGAACAAGGTTGACCTGGAAAAATGCCCTCAAAGAAAAGAAAGAGAAAGTGGATTATGTAGCATCTTTCCAGACTGGTTTGTCTCTGCAAGGGTAGAAAGAGGCTGGGGGATGCCAGACACTTTGCTGGAAATGGCATCTCCTTTCTTTTTTTTTTTTTTTTTTTTTTTTAAATATTTTATTTATTTGACAGAGAGAAATCACAACTAGGCAGAGAGGCAGGCAGAGAGAAAGGAGGAAGCAGGCTTCCCGCTGAGCAGAGAGCCCGACGCGGGGCCCGATCCCAGGACCCCGGGACCACGACCCGAGCCGAAGGCAGCGGCTTTAACCCACTGAGCCACCCAGGCGCCCCGGCATCTCCTTTCTATCTATCTACCTATCTATCTATTATTTATTTATTTATTTGACAGAGATCACAAGTAGGCAGAGAGGCAGGCGGGGTGGGGGGAGGCAGGGAAGCAGGCTCCCTGCTGAGCAGAGAACCTGATGCGGGGCTCAATCCCAGGACCCTGAGATTATGACCTGAGCCAAAGGCAGAGGCTTTAACCCACTGAGCCACACAGGTGCCATAGCATCTCCTTTCTGTAGAGACTTCTGTCCCCTCTTCCTGTTGTAGACAGGTATCTTTTTGGTTGCAGGAGCTACAGCCACCAGGCAGGGGTGATTCTGCACAGACAGCTCCTTTCAGAATGTGTCCCAAGCCATCTCCCCTCTTCATCCCCGTCCCTGACTTTGTCCCATCGGGCGTGCAGCCCCCACACCATGCTCTGCCCTTGACTGCGCTTACCCAGCTGTCATTATGGAGAATGGGAGCCAGCTGCTCCTATTGGGAAGGAGACTGGAGCCCGTGGGACTTAGTGAAAGTGGCCAGGTTTGGGTGGCCGATCTCCCTGGCAGGGGCTGCATCCGTCGTGCTGTGCCGGGAGAAAAGGCAGGGCTGGATCCTGAATGTCTCTCCAGGGCAAGTTCACGGAGGGCTCCTACCTGCCCGGCCCCCCCGTAGTGCAGAGCTGCCCTCTTCGGCCAGGTGGTAGAACCGACAGGTGGAACTTTGGGATGGGCTCTCTGTTGCTAGGGCAGGATGCTTAAGCCATTGTGTAGCGCATCTTGAAAATTGTGGTTATTTTTAATCAGCTCTCAGAAAGGCAGCATATTAGAGTGGTTGAAAGCCCAAGCCGCGGAGCCAGACTAGCTTCTCACTTCCTAGCTGGATGACTGGGGGCAGCTTCCTTAGTCTCTCAAGTCTCATTTCCCCTTTTGTGAAATGGGGGGACAGCAGCGTCGGCTTACTGCGGTCTTGAGAGAAGTTGGCAACTCCTGATGGTGAGGTCATCAGCAGGGTGCTTGGAACATGCAGAGCACTCAGGAACTGTTGGTTCTTCTGGCCACTGTTGTTGGTGACCCTCTGGGCCTGCAGGAGTCCTTCCCAGGCTACTCAGGGGCACCATCCCACTGAACTCGGTGAGGTCCCTGCTGACAGTGCTGTGCAGTTTTGTGGGAGCCCACGGGCTCCTGCCCACCGCCAGCCCGGCTTGTCCAGTTGGGTGCATTTGGGGGAACACGCTTGGGAGTCCTGTGCTGCCCCCGTAAGCGGCCAGAGGTGGTGAATCTTCATCTTTGAGGCCTTCTCCCAGCCATGACCCCCCATTCTCTGCTGCCCCTGCTGGCCGTGTGTGTTCTGCCACCTGCGCCAGGTGCCATGTTTGTACGTGGCTGGGATTATGCTGCTACTCTAGGCAATACACTCTCTGGAACTGGGGGTCCAAGAAAAAAAAAAGGCAGGGGGGAGCAAGTCAGTCATAAGAAATCAATGAGCATGGAGGGAAAGCTTCTCTAATTCAGTGGTCAAAGTGACATGTATAGGACACTCTAATCCAGCCACTTAGCCACTTACATCTTCCTGTTGGAGCCCCCGCATGACAGAGTGGACAGTACTCTTCAGTTTTCCACATGGGAGGTACAGATTCTTGTCTCCGAAAATGCTTTCTTCTTAATGACCCATACAAGCCAAAGACAACAAGTCAGAGCTGCCTGGCTGATGGCCCATGAAACACCACGAGAATGATGGCATTGAGGAGAAGGTTATTAAGAATTCATGTTTCCATCTGTTCCATCAGAGCAGAAGAAGCCGGGGTCTGGGATCACAGGACCCGAGATTCCCCTGCTTTTTCTGTGCAGTCTTTAGTCTGAGACTATCAACACACGTGGTTTGGGAAAGGCGCCAGTCGGAGTTCAGTTGCCCTTGACTCCATTGGAAGCATAGGAGGAAGGAGCCGGTCATCACCTCACTGGCCCCTCTGAGGACCTGGGGAGACACGCCTCTTTGTCTTGGAGTCAAGTACGACTGTACCTCAGGCTTCATCTGCTTTTACCTCACGATGTGCTTCTGGAACGAGGCTAGGGCATGTGGGTACAACAGTAAGACAAGACAGCATTAGTCCTTCACGAAGCGCCCAGTCTGTGGGGAATACAGCAACTAACTAGTTAATTACAGATACCATAACAGCCAAAGAACACAACGTTCTGATTTGGGCTCCAGAAAGCTCCACTCTAAATCTGTGGCAAATGTGTAAGTCGTTAGTGACTGCATATTTAGCCATATTCATGGCTCCATCTCCTATCCCGCCCCGTTTTTCCTTTTTCTTTCATTTTCATTTTTAAATTAAGGTATCTTGTAAGCTGTCTTAAATCTTGCCTGGAACAAAGAAAGCTATATATTTAAAAGTAAATACATAGAAGCTCAGTGAAAGCCGCTCGATGAGAGAGACTCTAATTTTGCCTGGCTTTTGTCCCATTGGATGGATAAATGAGGATAGGATGTGTTATTTCCTCTGCTGAAAGGCAGATGGTGGGATCCTTAGGCTCCAGCCAGCACTGTTGGGGATCCAGCAGCACTGTGGCTGGATACCAATCCGGGAGAGAGAACGAGTCCATCCTGCTCAGTCCTGGTTCCCCAGAACTAAGTACATGCTTAGTACTTAGTGGCTCCAGTGACAGCTGTGGAATTTTTAATGTCACCAGAGTGTTACTCAGGGCATTACAGTTAATAAAGCAGTTTATGAGTCTTCTCTCCTTTGATCCTGGAAGCCACTCCTGTGTGGTCTGTATCAGGGTAATGCTAGCTGCTGTAACACAGACTCCGAAAGCTACAGTCCCTCCGATGCAATGGAAGCTTGTTTCTTTTTTGTGCAAGGAACCGTGTGCAATGTGCGTGTTCCTGCCTGGTGGTTGGATTTTCTTGATGTGATGACTCAGGACTCGGCTCTCAGTGTCCACTGCAGCCAGTCCATGGAAGGGGAAGATGGTGAAGGTACAGCCACAGCAAGGCTTTGCTTCTACTTCCTCGGTCTTGGCGGGAATTAGTCTCACGGTTCCATGTTAGTGCAGGAGGAGCTGGACAAGGAAGGGCCGGAATGAGCAGCTGCTCTCCAGGGACACCTTCGTGCTCTGGAAGAGGAGTCTGTTTTCATGTGGAGTCGGCCATCTCTGCCATACGTTTCAGGGCCTGATGTTTACTAGAAAATAACTGAATGAGGCTGCAAATCTCAAATGAGAAGGATGAATTCTTACCTATCCAAGCAGGACCAGCAAGGCCTTGACACTAAACATGATCAGTCAAGGCCAGATTACACGGAATTGTCTTATGTCTGGCCACAGGGAGATTGTGCCCTATTGCTCTACAAAAAAGCCTGAAGAGAAGAGGTTACTCGTGGTCTAAGAATGCCTGTTCAAGTCATTTCCCCATTTAAGGTGGATTCCTTGATCTTTCTGCTCTCCCTGCCTGGCTGCTGAAGCTGGGACACCCGGTTTACCTTCAAGCTGCTATGACGCAGTCCCAGACATCATTCAGGCTCTACCTCTCATTATGTCCATCTGGGCGTCTGAACACCCCGGGCACTTTTCTGCCGTTTGGCCTCATGGATCCCCTCTGCTCGAACTGGAACTGCTTCCCCTTCTCCACCTGTTGAAATCCTGCTCATTCCTCACTGTCTACCGAACATGCCATGGTCTCCAAGAAGGCCATTCTGATTTTCCAAGTCATAATAAATTGCTCTTGCTGCTTCTTGTTACTCATCTAGTGATCTGACTTACTGTTCTACACCTCTGTTGCCCTGAATAGGTTGTCAGTTTTGTAGGGGCAGGGGCTGTCCAAAGGGGAAGTATTTTTGGATGGCCCTTCCCATACACCATCTGCTCCCCATTTAGACAGATTGCAGTGGGCACCGCTCCATCTGAGTGGCTCAGTTCTGGTCTCTCCTTGTTGGGGCATGAATTGATCAGGTGTGACTGAATGGATCAGCTGCTTGGTGAGAGGGACCCTTCCTCTCCATTCACCGGAGGCTCTGATGGGACTGTGGACAAATGCAGACTCCATGTCCCAGCTCAGCACCCCTCAGACTTTATTGTGCTTACACATCACATGGGGATCTTGTTAAAATGCGGACCCTGACTTAGTAGACAGGTGGGACCCGAGATTATGCATTTCTAACAAGCTCCCAGGTGATACAGTCCACACTTTGCAGTGCAAGGACTGATGTTTGGTGGAGAATTTGCTTCAAAATAATTTGAAAGATAGTCTTTGAATGTGACCCAGTGTTTTACTTTCCTGATGTGTTTGAATCCCAGCTGCTTTGATTAGAAATGTAAATGTCTGGTTAAAAAGAGGAAAATTCAGCCCATCTGGTTTTTGTTTTATCTTTCTGCAGGGCTCACACAACAGGCTAGCAGCAGCAACAAAGGTTGTAATAATGGAAGAGATTGATTAATGTGTTATTCTGGAGCTGGCATATTGCATACATTAACTCACATTAGCTCACACAGTCCTCTCAGCAACACTCTGGTTACTATTCCCATTTTCCACATGAGAAAGCCGAAGCTTAGCAAAATTTCTGAGGAGCACACAGTGTCGGAGCTGGGATTTGAATGCACCTGTGTTTGATTCCAAAGAACGGAGTTCTTACATTGGCTGTCCTGCCTCGGCCATCCCATGTCTTCTGCAGGTGTTTGTTTGATTGATTCCATTCCATTCTCTTTCCCTCTGTCTGTCTGTCTGTCTGTCTCTCTCACATACACAGGCACACCCATGCATACGTGCCAACCCCACAACAAGCAGCCTCAGGGAGATGCTTCGGGGCTCCGTCCAGATGCTTGGTGTTGAGGTGGAATAAATACCTGGATGAGGAATTCTTCTCTGCCAGATGCCGTGTGTCTCTCCCGCCCTCTCTGGATATTGCGATTACAAGCTGTGATCCTCTCGGATGGCTCCCTGCAGGCTGGATGGACCCTTCTCACCTTTGTTCCTCGAGGTTCAGAAACCTGTTGGTCGTGTTATCTGGAGTTAATTGCCTTGCAGGGTGATTCTCTCCTACTAGCCCATCTTCAAGCACTAAATCACTCTTGGAGTTTCTATTTCATCAGGGATGTTTCCTACCTGGGTTGGTGTCATTCAACATTAAATCATCTGTCCTTGGGAGTAAAGCTTAGTTTTCTCACATTTGACGGATAGTCCCAAATAGGAAAGAAAAAAAAAAAAGCATTGTGAGGGGTTTCATTACTTGCCTTGCCAATAATTCTTCATCGTATTATTATTTTAAATCAAGAAGATGGTGACAGTGGTCAAGAGAGAACAAGAAAATAAAGTGAGTGCTAATAATCAAAACTGTGGACGCCCCTTGCATTTGGTTGTCTATGATCATTGGCTATGTGCTTCCATGTTGTTGATGGTGTTTTTATGATGATTACCTTGCAATAACCCAGAGAAGTTATGTGGGCAGATGGCAGTCGGACAAGAGCACTGACAAGAGTCCCGGAGAGCTCCAGCCTTTAGGGCAGCCTGTCCCCCATGCTGCACCACATTTGAGGTCAAAGAAGACAGGGTCTGAATTCTAATCCTGCCGTGTCCTGGTTGTGAGAGCTTGGGTACAACGTTGGACGTCTCTAAACTCAACTTCCTCAACTGTAAAATGGGGAAGGCACATATATTTATCTGTCTGGATGAAATAGGTATGAGAAATAGATATAAGGGTCACCTGGGTGGCTCAGTTGGTTAAGCATCTGCCTGTGGCTCAGGTTATGATTCTGGGGTGGTGGGATCGAGCCCCATGTCGGGATCCCTGCTCAGTAGGGAATCTGCTTCTCCCTCTGCCCCTCGCCTCTCCTCCTCCCTGCTGCTGGTGCTCTCTCTCTCTCAAATAAATAAATAATCTTAAAAAAAGAAATAGATGTAAAATGTATGGAACATAGTAGCCAAAACAAACAAACAAACAACCAAACAAAAACCAAAAAAACAAAAACCAATGGCAGTTAGTGTGACTGGCAGGTGTCTGTCATCCGGGCACACCGCACCAACAGATGACATAGAGAGTCACACCTGGACGCCCACCTGTGGGTGGAGCTTCAGCCTCCCCACTGCGTCTACTCTGTAGGCTCTGTCCTTAAGATGGTCTCAGTTTTGGGTAGCTGCATGACTGTCTGTCCTTCTAAACCATAGGCTTTGAAGTGAGATTTTGAGTCCCACAAAACTGTTGTCCGTGATCCTTCTGGGGTGGGGGTGGGGTGGGCACCCTCATTTGACACACCCATGTCCCTCCATCAGTGATGCTTGTCTCCATCTTGAGCATCTTCTGGGGGTGGCATTTCCGTTCAGTCTCCACTCCCACCACATGGCTCGACCCGCTCTCCCCTCAGTGTGCCTGGCCATTGGTTGCCCCATGCCTTGTTCACACATGATGTGCCCTCCTCCGTCTTTGTTTCTCTCTGTCTTCTGAAAATCTCTGCAGTTCCTGATGCCCAGATCAGATGTCTTGTCCGTGAAGTCTTCTTTGGTTCTCTCTTGAGAAATGACTCCATTTTTTGTTGTTCTTTTTCCTTTTTCGTTTCCTTTGCTCCTGAAGAAGACAACTCAGTTACTGGAATGAGCATGGGTTCTGGATGATATGTGTGTGTGCTGGAATTAGAGCAGCACCAGTGAGAGCAGTGACTGAGTGTGACAGGCTAGAGGGGAGAATGTGCACAGCAAGACAGGAGGGGACTTACTGATCTGAGGGCATCCTCTAGGATTCAGGGTTTGAAGTCCTGGCGAGGCCATCTTAGAGCCAGTCCTCATCTCCTGGGATGCCTCCCTAGCTTGGAAACAATGATGGCATAAGGGGGTGGAGATGTCAGAGTGACCTTTGCAGAGAGATGAAGAGGAGGTTAGAGGGCTCAGAGAGATGGGAACAATAGATTGGATTTACGGTGTGAGGCAGGGAAGTGCACTCCATGGTCATGTTCCTTGGGAGCCTGCAGAGGACATGCTCCTCACATAGCACATAAAGAATAGGATACACTGTCAAGGGTGTGGGAGGCTGGGCACAGAATCTTTGAAAAGCTCAGAGTCAGTTAAGGGCTAGGGTTGACAGTAGAGGATGATGCCTGCCCTGGAACTTGGCTTGATAGGTTCAAGATCAGCAGGAGTCAGATGTCAACCCTTAACCATGAAATTGAGAGGGACCTAATTACTTACAGGATGGCAGTGTCTAATAGACCATGGTGACCTAAGGGGAGTGGAGATGAGCAGATAGACTCTGAGGATATAGCTTCACTTGTATAACTGGAAAGAAGCCAAGAACGGATGAAGAGAGGGCTAAAGATAGCCATCATGGTGGACACACTGGTCTGTCACCCAGGTTCTAGATCTGAGGCAGTTCTCAGACCCAGAGTCTATTGTTTGAAGGGGAGATGGGGTCCCCTCACGAAGAAAAGATACCTGAAAATGGCAGCAAGTAAATATAATAAGAGTTCCCTCCAGTGGTTCCCCGAGGAACTTGTGACCACTTCCCAGAAGAACCATATGCTGTAAGAAGGGATCAGTTAGTTCTTTTCAAGCTCCTTCTGTAGCCAATGGTAGAGGACGGGTGCTTGGGCCTGGTTAGTAGATGGGTCAGCCTGAGACAGGGGTGTGAGCCCTAGCGAACCATGGCCATATTGCAGCCCCACTCAAGTGCCAGTGACAGTGGGAGGTCCTTCAGTGACCGGAGCTGCTGATGTGTGTGGTCAGATAAGTCAGATGGAGGAGAAGACAGCCGAGGTAAGAAGTGCACCCAGACTCGGGGCCTGCAACCAAAGGCTGGATGGGAAGCTGGGCAAGAGGCTGGTGAAAAGACTTCTGTTAGTATGTTTGGGACGCGGGGATCTCTCTTTACAGCCCAACTTCAGGTGTCTATGACAGAGCAGGAACTCCATAACCAGGGGGACAGGAAGGCTTTCCAGAGATGCAGCTACTCCAGCAGATTTTATTTACATCTGTGCAGAACTGTGTAGAATATAGGCTGTGTAATGTCGGAGACTTCTGTCTGTTCCATTCCCCACTATCATCCTCATCACACCCACAGACCTGGGCGTATAGTCGATGGTCAATAACATTTTGTCCCATGAATGACTATGATATGCATGACTCAAGTTCTTGACATAGCTGAATCTTCACAAGGCTAGCTTTTTAGAAGTACATCGATCAGATAAGGAATGATTTTGAAGTTTGCGTTTTATTTTAGCGAATTTGTTTCAAGTACTGACACATGCCTACCTGGCTACTAAGATGTTCTGGAATTTGCGACGTATGGTACAACCGCCTCTCTGCGAACTGTACTTCCAACCAGAGTTCCTAACTCATCACTTCTTTCCTCCACAGCACTCTCTTGTAAATGTTTTCGAGCTGCCTAGGTGGGAAAATGCCCCCACGTTTTGTTATTATTTATGAAATGGAACATCCATTAGCTCTTTGATTTTCTTCTGTCTGTTAATATTATTTATTCATTTTCCAATTAAGGGTTCATCCATTTTTAATGAACTCTAAACAAAAATATTAAACACTAGTGTGAAGAATTTATTAGGTACCTTTTGTTCAGTTTTATGGCTGTCCTTTAAATTTTGTCGGCGTTTCTGTTCTGTGGATGCTTTTTTATATTGTAAGATAGCACATCTTTCAGTGCTCTAATTTGTGGCTTCTGTTGCTTTTATGCTGAGAAAAAGTCTACCTTCTCCTGCAGGGCAATAAATACTCCTTGAGGTCTGCACCTCGTTTCTTCATACATACGAATCATTAATCTAAACAGGATTTATTTTGCTGTATAATAGCGAGAATCTGAATTTGATGTATTTTTTTTTTTGCAAAGGCCATTTTTTTACACTGTCTTGAATAATCTATTCCTCCCTATTTATTTGCTGTTCTTCCTTTATCATCTATTCTTATTTATAGGAGGTTCTGTTTCTGATCTATGTGCTCGGTCTCACTGATACTGTTGCCTAAACTGCAGTCAGTTGTATGCTAATTGACTTAAAAGTAACGGCTTTATTGAGATGTAATTCATGTTCCATAAAATTCATCCTTTAAAAATGTGCCATACAGAGGTTTTGTTAGGCATCCATCATCTATATAGAATTTTAGAACATTTTCATCATCCCCAAAACAAACCCTATACGGATTAGCAGCTCCTTCCTATTTTCCCCTCCCACCAGACAAAGGAGCCACTAATCTGCCTTCCATCTCCATGGATTTGCCTATTCTGGACCTTTTCTATAAATTAAGTCATATAATACGTGGTTTTTTTTGCATCTGACTTCCTTCTTTTAGAATATTTCAAGGTTCACGTACTGTTCAGGAACCTGTACAAGGTTCAGGTACTGTTGCCTGTATTAGTACCCGTTCCTTGTAATTGCCAAATACTAATCGTTTGTGTGGATATATCGAATTTCATTAATCCATTCACGGGTTAATGGAATTCGGGTTGCTTCTCCCTTTTGATTATTATGAATGATGCTGCCAAACGTTAGTGGACAAGGTTTTGTGTGTGTATGAATTGCCACACCTTTTTCCTAAGTGGCTGAACCATTTTAATTCCTACTAGCGATGTATGTTTACCTTCACCTAAAAAATTTCTGGGGGGTGCCCGGCTGGGTCAGTGGTGGCGGTGCAACTCTTGATCTCAGGGTTTTGAGTTCAAGCTCTGCACTGGGTGTAGAGATTATTTTAAAAAAAAGTCTTAAAAATCAAACATAAAAAGATAAAAATAAATTTGTACATCGGTTGGTACTTTTTAAATTTCAAGTTTTCCTAAAATTAATTTTTTATATTTAAATTTTCCTAAAAAAGTTAAAACTAAAAATTTCCCTAAAATTGATTTATGGGCTTTGTTTTATTTTCTAATTCTTTTTTTTAATTTAAAAAAATTATTTATTTATTTAACAGAGAGAGAGAGAGAGAGAGAGAGAGAGAGATCACAAGTAGGCAGAGAGGCAGGCAGAGAGAGAGGAGGAAGCAGGCTCCTCGCTGAGCAGAGAACCCAATACGGGGCTTGATCCCAGGACCCTGAGATCATGACCTGAGCCGAAGGCAGAGGCTTTAACCCACTGAGCCACCCAGGCGCCCCTTATTTTCTAATTCTTTAACATGTATTTCATTAAACTATTATGTTCCTTCTATTTTTAAGGTAGTTTATTATTGAAAATGATGTATTCAAAACTGTGAGTTTACCTCTGCAGGATTTTGGACACTTTCCATTTTTCTCATTTTTAATATCTAAAACATTTGCAATTATCTTGCAGTTTTTGTGTGACTCAGATAATTGAGGAGCAAATTTTTATTTTCGAGTGGTGGTGGTGGTTGTATGTGAGGTTGTTTAAGGATTTTTTAAAGAAATGATTAAGTGGAAAAACACAGAAAGCATTGAGCAGGGCACCGAGCACACAGTAGGGACACCATCAATAATTGAGTCCCTTTTTCTTCCTTCCATCTACAGCTCCGTTCTTGGCAGTCCTTCTCTTTTCCTCTTCTAGATTCTGTGTCAATAAATTATTTGGGCTATCCTGAAATTTGTAGTTTTATTCATATTATAGTTTATAAACCCCAAGGATAGATTTCTCTGCATTCATATTCTCTGGAACTCGGGACCTTATTGATCTGAAGACTCAAGATTTTACTTTCTTCTCTTCTCCCCTGCTGCCATCTTTTTAAAATTCTGTGCTTGTTTATTCTTTTTTCTTCTGGAGCTAACACTACTCATGATCTAGGATCTTGTCTTACATATCAAACTTTCATTAATTTCTTATTCATTTCCCTGTCTAATCCCTGTTTCCCTGAGATGATATCAATAACCTATTCTTTACATTATTTAATTTATTGCAGTGTTATTTCTGTTTTACTGTCTGCAATACTAATTTTAATTATTGTATTTTTAGTCTCATTGCAGTTTTTCCGATTGGAGTCAATGGTCTTTTCATTTTTCTAAGTGTGTTTAATATTATGTGTCCTTGAATTTCTTTCTTTTTTTAAAAGATTTATTTATTTATTTGAGGGAGAGAGGGAGAGAGAGAGAGTGTGAGCATGAGTGGGGCGAGGGGCAGAGGGAGGGGGAGAGAGAGAATCTCAAGCGGACTCCATGCCCAGCTCAGAGCCCAAGGCAGGGCTCCATCCCAGGACCCTGAGATTATGACCTGAGCCAAAACAAAGAGTCCACATTCAACTGACTGAGCCACCCAGGCACCCCCTCCTTGAACTTATTTATAATGATGATGTTCTTTTTAAAATGTGTTGTCTTGGGGCGCCTGGGTAGCTCAGTTGTTAAGCATCTGCCTTTGGCTCAGGTCGTGATCCCAGGGTTCTGGGATCAAGGTCTACATTGGGCTCCCTGCACCGCAGAGAGCCTGCTTCTCCCTCTCCCTCTCCCCCTGCTTGTGTTCCCTCTTTCCCTGTGTCTCACTCTGTCAAATAAATTAAAATCTTCAAAAAAAAAAATAAATAAATTGTGTTGTCTTTTGCATATTATTGTTTTAGCCAAATGTGTATGTTTTGCTGTATTAAAAAAAAGCATCATAAAACTTAATGACTTAGAGGAGCACATTGATTATATCTTACTTCCCTGTGGGTTAGTTGGGTGGTTCCTCTGCTCCTGTCAGTGTTGCCTGGGTGTGGATGGTCTAGGACGGCCTCAGACTTGGTCTGGCAGTTGGAAAGCATGCTGCTGGGCCTCAGACATGTGGTCTCCCAGCCCCGGGTTAAGCTAACCCAGGCTTCTGCAATATGGCAGTCCTCTGGTTCCAAGGGCAGCAAGAGGGGACAAGCACAATTGCCCAAGCAAGCCTCAGTCATCTGCTACAATCTCATTGGTTCAAGTTAAGTCCAAGGCCAGCCGAGTTTCCTGGGGAAAAGCCCTCCCAGAGGGCCAAGAGGGAGGGTGTAGAATAATATGTGGTCATGTTCACAAACACCTTGTGTTTCATATTTTATTTCTTATAATAAATCACCCCTAGAGACATTCTCCTCCTCCAATTTATTAGTTAATACTAATAATTAATACTTCCGTGATCTCCTTGAGTGTCCTTTTCATATTGGTTTTAGAAAGTTTAGTGATTTTTTTTTTTAAATGAAGAAAGACTTTCCAAATGGAGTATTTAGCCCATTCTAACCTTCCCTGTTTGTCTTACCTTCGGAAGGTGACATGGAATGGGCGTGAGGCACGTTCTTCTCATTCCCTCTCTGCCTTCCAGTGGCTTCGGTGCTCTGCCCCATGGAGAAACACACGCTTGGCTGCCATTTGTGATATCAGTCAAGTTTTCCTTGATGTGAACACAAATCCCATAAGTCCTCTTTAAGTAGTTGTTGCTATCTCTGGTTTTCAAAGCTGGTTTGGAATTTTGCCTTCTTCTTTGTCTTCGGGCTGCTTTAATAGTATTACGTGCTAG
The DNA here is from genome assembly GCF_922984935.1 of Meles meles. Lineage (NCBI taxonomy): Eukaryota > Metazoa > Chordata > Mammalia > Carnivora > Mustelidae > Meles > Meles meles. The sequence continues at coordinate 7,961,211 of NC_060066.1, forward strand.
CTGATGCATTATTAAACTGAGGGTCCAGGAAAGCAATACCAGTTATGAACTTTACCATAAATAAATTACACTTACTTACATTTCTTGCAGGTTGTGTGAAGATTAAAAGCATTGGCGTACGTAAAACAGGATGCACGGCACTTGGGCTCGGGGTCGTGTCACTCATGTTCCTTCTCATCAAACGTGTAAATGAAAAAATGCACTGGCGACGATCATCCTGGCTTAAGTACACTTTGGACTGTTGAGCAGGAGTTTCACGGAGATGCTGTAAGGGCACTGGGGCTGAGTGGGACCCTGGCAGGCGGTGGGTACCCCATTTGGGCAGCGTTGCCGAAGAAGGGTAGGGCAGGGTTCAGCTCTCAGATAGGGAGTTGGACAGATGACTTTTCGGTTTACTGCTCAACTTGTGATTTTCTGCTTCTGAAAAAGAAAACATTGGGCAAATAATCCAGCGTTGTAGTAATTTCATAAACGGCGACGATTTTTACTAACTTTTTCCACTGAATCATTATGATTCAGTAAGTCTGAGTGAGGCCAAGGATATGTTATTACAGATATTGTGGATGACTCTGATGGAGGTGGGCTGCAGCAGATAGGTGTGGGAGACACTATCAGGCTCCTGGGGTCTGAGCTGACCTTGACCACTCACTATCTATGTCACCAACATGTTCCATAATCAACCGGTAACACCCAATATGTGCTCAGGAAATATTTGTTGAGTCCTTTAAGATCAAGATCTTGAAAAACACCGGTCATCGGTACCATGGGTGTTAAATGGGGTAGGAGATAAAATGCACCTTGACATGTATGTGTGGCTCGGAAAAGGGTAGCTCCTCTGTTTGCTGCCCGTTGATTTCAGAAGTATGTTATGTTGGAAGCAATACATGTTAGGGGGCTTCTGTCATGAATCAGAGTCAAATTAGCCCTTTGCCTCTTGAGATGGTCAAGGATGACCTTCATTACACAGACACATTGATGGTGTTTATGAGAGCCTTGATCCAAAGAGAGATGTCATAATTAGGCCATAGCAGCCAGTCCCAACAGTCTTTCAGAGTGAGGAGGATTCTGGGTAGATCTGGGTGTAGGAATGACATCACTGTCCTCCACTGCAGGTTTATTTATTGCTTTTGGGCCAAGGTTTTATTTCTCTGTAAAAATGTCATTTATTCAACAAATTAGGATTTATAGAATAACTGATTAAGTGGTAAAACTACTTCCCCCATTAACTGTAACACATCCTGGAAATATGAGCAAGGGCCTGTTTGGCGATGGTTCAAGATTAAGATAAAATTTTTACAGCTGGCAATTGGAAAATATGCCAAAGTGTAAGCAAGTTCTGTTACCTGGAGCTTTGCAGCGTTGAGGATATTCTGCAAATGTGAAGTATAAATATTTTAAAATGTTGCTACGGCACAAAGAGCATCTGGGGGAGGCTCTCTGGTGTTGTGAAAAGCAGATCAATGTGTATAAAATGGCTCTATTCATGATTATCCGTTCCTCCTTTATTCATGACCCAATCGTCTCTGTTTAGACATGATCGTCCACCATGAGAGCAGGAAGGGAATTGACAGGTTGTGCAACCCAAGGATGACAGAGGGGAGGCACGCATGCCCCTGCTCCCCTAGTTTCCGCTCCAGGAAGCCATTCCTGATCCAACTCATGGCTCTTCCCAGTTGCGTCTGGCTGGTCTCGGAACTTTCAAGCATGGGACTCCTGGAAGTCATTAGGGGCTGAGTCAAGTTGGAAGAGACACGCAAATGTTTGGCTGCCCCCTAGTTAGGTCACGATTGGTCACACAGGCGTTAGTGGCAGATCCGGATTTTGATTCTAGGTCTAGATCTTCCCACTGGGAACCACTGTCCTAAACACATGGGCATAGGGGTGGCAGAGGCCAGCGAGGGGGCCCTGAGGTAGGAGCCCTCCCCTGCACCTCCAGTGATGGCTCTGGATCCGTTCTGTGGTGTGGCTTCCAACAAATCGCTTCACCTTTCTCAGCCTATAAAGTCTCATGCCTATGAAGTTAGGGATAATTATCTCTCTCCTAGGGCTTTTATGAGCATCAAAGGAGGTAATGGATGTGAATGTGTCTCCCACGTTCTGAATGTGGGTGAATTTATGCTGGTACAATAAAATGTCGCTTCCTAGAATCTCCGGGCAGTTTTTTTCCAGGCATCTGAGGAATTATCCTTTTAAGTGCCAAATATTTTATTTTAAGCATTTTAGATGGAAGTTGTTCTATAATGGGTTACACACTTTACTGATCTTTTAAGCAGAATACAATAAACAGAATTTGATCTTTTGGATGACTCACTGGCATTAAGAAAATTAACTTTCATAAGACAATTCCCCGGGGACTTAGCGAGGCATGCCAGAACACTGGTCCCCCACGGACGAGGGCTGAGCGCCTGTGGCTTTTGTGGCTTCTTGTGTCCCTCTTAATGAATTTGCTCAGCCTTCCCTTCCCAACTGCTGTTTCCCTCCCTTCCAATTCCACATCTCCCAGGAAGGAGCATCTCTCTCTTTAACTGCTCTTTCCACCTTGCTGTGGATCAGTTAGATAATCAAGTCTTAGAACAAATCAGATCGCGGCCATAATACCAACACTGTCATTTTCTGGGTGCTTACACACGCTGGATCTCCTCCTCGCAGCAACCAGGTGCACAAGGCAGAATCTGGAAGTCATCCTGCCTCCACTCCATCTTCCACCATGCGGCCAGTCCTGTTGGCCCTACGCTCAAGGTGTGTGTGTGAAATGTGGCCACTTCTCACCACTCCCTCAGTTACCACTTGGTCCGAGCCATTGCTGCTGCCCACCTCGCCTCTCTGCCTTTGGGCCTCCCTCCTTTCAGCCCGGTCTTGTCACAGCAGTCAGAGTGGCATTGTAAGACGTAAATCAGTTCCTGTTACTCCCTGGCTCCAACGTGGGCAGCATTTCCCACCTTGTTCCCAGAGCACCAGTCAAGGTCCTCTACATGGTTTCCTGATTCTGGAAGGTTAGTCCTCATTACCTCTCTCCTCCTGTCCTATGGCTCCATCAACAGCAGCCATGTTTCCCACTGATTTTTGTTTGTTTGTTTGTTTTTTGTTTTTTTTTTTTGTTTTTTCACTTCAGTCTCATGCATCTCATTCAGACCTCAGGGCCTTTGCACTTGCTATATGCTCTGCTTGGAGTGCTGTCCCTCAGGCTTCCATATGGCTCCCTCACTCCCCTTCTTCAGGTCTCTGTTCAAAGGCCTCCCTTAACCATTCCAATTAAATTTTTAGTTCCCTCCATGTTCCCTATCTACTCTCTACATGTTATTTTCCTCCATGGCACCCACCATCTAACATGTAATATCTTACTGATTTCTTTTGTTCATCGCCTGTCCTCTAAAACATTAGAATGTCATCTGTATTTTCCCTGCTATATTCCTAGGTGCCTAGAATGCAGGTCTTGGCACATTATAGGTGCTCAAGAAGCATTCGTTGAATGTTTGAAAGAATCAATGTGGCGAACACTACCCAGAAGAGGGAAGTCGGGCTTTGGAAGTAAATTGAAGAAGCAGAGCTGGGATGTGGAGCTGGCATCTGTAAGCTCTAGGATATGTTAGCGTTTGATCCAGAGGTATCATAAATGGGCTGTGGATCAGGTTTCCTCCCAGGAGTAAAATGAGTGGGGGTGGTGGGAGGATTTGGTTAGTTCTAGATTCCTGCTGCCAAGTCAGATTTCGTTTCTCTTCTGATTTTCAGCATTCCAGGTAAATGAGCTTGTCAGATACAGTCATTTGTTCATCCATCAATTTCTCTGACCAGTCGTTTCTCAGCAGATAGTCACTGATGGCTCCTGTGTGCCAGGCAGTGCGGTCAGAATGTTGCTGCCCCAGCCATTGCTCACAGCCTCACCAGGAGATCGGGAGGGTGCTGTGAGGGCATGCACAGTGGTCACCAGCCCTGCCTAGGAGGCTTGTGGGAGGCTCTGAGTCTGGGAGGTCTTGATTGGTTCTGAAGAATTCCCAGCAAAGCTCAACCCTGAAAGTTCCTTTAGAATGAAGGGTTGGCATTTCTGGTGTTGGGGAATGGCAAGTAGGTGACCAGAAGGCCAGGGGCTGTGGTAAACGAGAAGACAGGAGGGAAGCCTATGTCAGGTCCAAGAGTGCCTTGCTTATGGTTATTATTTATTATGATTTCTATTATTTTAATTGGTGAATAACAGTAAGAATCTTTTGAAAAATATAAACATAATTCTTTTTTTTAACATCACCTTTTTTTTTTTTTTTTTTTTTTTTTTTGCTTTACAAAGGGCCCCAGTGGGGATGCCTGGGTAGTGGCTTAGTTGGTTAAACGTCTGCCTTCGGCTTAGATCATGGTCTCAGGGTGGTGAGATTAAGCCCCGCATTGGGCTCCCTTCTCAGTGGGGAGTCTGATTCTCCCTCTCCCTCTGCTTCCCCCCACTCCTGCACTCTCTCTCCGATAAATAAAATCTTTTAAAAAACAAATAAAACCCCCAAATCCAAAGACTTCTGATGTGGGAAGCCTAGTGCTCCACTCCAGTGTGACAGTCACCAAGAAGCCCTGCCTCAGACTCAGGGACATTCCTCTCCTTTGGGCTCCCTGGGCACCTTCTGCTCAGACCCGATGGAGAACTTCCTGCCCCCCCCACTCCATGCCACTGGCCCTGGGGGCTGTTGTAGCGTCCACGGCATCTGTTGAGCTCTGGCACAACGTCTCAATGGCCTAACTCTGTTTTGAAAGAAACGTCCTGCGTTCCTGTAGTAGTTGAGGTGCATTTCATATGCAATCTGATTGGTCAGAGCCACCGTGCACCTTTGAGAAGCCAAGCGAAGTGACGAACATGGGTGTGTCCCATTAAACCAAGCATATTAGTGTGATCTTCGTTTCAGATCAGCTTTGGAAAATATGTGATGTGACTCCTTAAGGAGCTTCTCTCCAGCTGCTTCCTGGGGGAAGCCCAAAGGCAGAGTTTCTCCAAGGCCCTGGATGGTGTAGCCCCCAGGCTCAGCATTTGCTCTAAAGCCAGGCTTCTCTCCCTACAGATGCTGGCTGGAGTTCCCAGGGACTCAAGGCAATTGGGTTCCTTTCCCAACTGAGTAGAAAAGTACAAATGCTCCCTTCCCCACCTTTTTGCGGGGACGCAGGGCTTTCGGCATGGCATCCAAGGGAGGAAGTGGAATCCTGGGGTAGGAGAGTCCCAGTGGGTGAGGAGCTTCTCATATGCATAGGTTTTTGGAGTCCCGTACAAAGACTCGGCACTCCCGAAAGCATTTGTGTGTGCTGAGCTTCAGAGAGAAGGGACTTGCCACATCGCCACTCCTGGAAATGGCAACCCCCTTGGGTCAGCTTGTTCATTTGTTCATTCATGGGCTGATTGATTGATGCATCAAGCACTCATTAAATACTTGGTAAGTGCTAGATCTTTCCTAGCCAACACCATGGCTGTAGCAATAAACAGGGCCCACTGCTCATGCTCCAAGAAGCTTGCTTCATGCGTTCATTCATTTGTTCATGCATTCATTCATGTAGTGACTAAGGGCCGGGTCTTTGGAACCCGATGGCCTGGATTAGAATCTCAGCTCTATCACATTTTCCAAGGATGACCTCGGCAAGTCCTTTAACTCTGTGTTTCAGCCATAGATGGGGATCATAACAGTGCCCAGCTCTTAGAGTTCTTATGAGGTCTGCCTACCACACAGTATGTTCTGTTTCATTCAGAATAGTTAATATCAGGGTGCCTGGGTGGCTCCGTCGGTTAAGCCTCGCAGAGCCCCGACAGCTGTGGCCAAGTCTTTGATGCTTATTCTAGAAGCAGTGGAAAACCACTGTCAGCTTTTAAGCAGGAGAATAACAGAATCAGGTCGGTGTTTTTAGAAGATCACCCAATGAGAGAATGGAGGGGACCAAAATGGGAGGAGGGGACTGTTGATAAGTACAGAAGTTGACTTTCACTAGGTTATACTGAAGAAACACTCCCCCCAACATCTCAGTGGCTTGTGTCAGCGAAGCGTTTTTTCTCACTTGTATGACATGTCTTCCATGGGTGGCTCTGGCTCTTTTCCAGGGGCTCTTCTTTAGTCCAGGACCTGGAGTTATGGCAAAGATTTGATGTGGGAGGTATGGTTCTCATGGCAGAGGGAGAAAAGCTATGGTTGTCCACAGGAGGTTGTCCTTTAAGTTTCTGCTCAGAAGCAGCATATTTGATGGGTCACATGTGATTGGTCACATTTGATTGAAAGTCACATGGCTGAGTCTAATGTCAAGGGGATGGGAAATTCTATTCCTTCCATCAGAGGGACAGCAAGTCACATGTTTAAGTCTCTTACGGGAAAGGGAGTGAATAGTGAATGCAGGAGTCCATGCAAGTGATGATCGAGGGGATGGAATAAATGTCTGTTCCTGAGAGGTTTGGGAGACGAAGGCCACAGAGCTTGGTGCTATGCTGGATACAGGGACTTGGGGAGGAAGACGGATCAAGAATATTCTGGATGAACCACGCCCCATCCACAACCCTTGGACCTGACCATTTCAGAATGCTCCCGCCAGCTGCCCCAACAGTGTGCCTGTCCCGCACGGGAGGGAATCTGGAAGCACCAGAGGCTGCCTTGCCTGTGTGAATGTGGCAGGCTAGAGGTCCCGGGGAACTTACCCTTGTGGAGCAGTCCTCAACCAAGGACTTCTGGGAGTTGATGTATAAACACCCACAATCCCTTGACCTGCAGGTGGGACAATTCCGAGCTGTGTGTCCATGTTGTCCATGGGATTAAACTCCAGTCGTTCTCTGTCAGGGCTAAATTAACAGTCGATCCTTTAGTAGTTGACTTTCTCCACTATGTAACTATCCTACTCCTACTGGTGTTCCTCAAATGACCGAAATAAGCTCCTCGCCCTTGAACCCCTGTCTTGGGGTTTGCTTCTGGAGATGCCCGAATGAAGACACCGTGTACTGAGCCGGGGAACACCAGGGAAAAACCAGGCTTGGGGGAAGGGTCACGAATTCCCTGGAAATGTAGTTTTAAGTAGCTCCGCGACAGGATTGTGGTGATATCAAGTCGTTTGATAAAAGCATGTGTCTGGGGTAAAGAGGCTGCCTCTCTGTAGGAGACAGGATTATGGGACTCATTGGCATTTAGAATGCAATTAGCTCAGCGTCTAACGGAGGGAGAGATACCGTTACAGACAGTCCTAAGAAAGTGAGAAATGTTGGCTTTGAAGGTAAGGAGTGAGGACAGTGGGAGCACAGAGGAGACACATGGTCTCAGCCAGGGGAAGGTGGAGGATGGGATTGGAGAAGACTCCCAGAGGGTGGCTGTTGGTTAGGAGAAAGGGATTAGAGGAACATTTCAGACCCTGTGGCTGGAGGGATAGCGGAAGAAAACACGCATGGAGTTTCAGGTTGTGTGAAGAATTGAGTATTTCATCTGTGAAAGATCTTAAACAAGCTAGAGGAGGAACACACAAGGTATTAAAATATAAGATTACATTTTTCAACAGGAAACCAGATAATGCCATCCATTGTCTTAGTACATGTGAGTGCGTCCTGGAGGGAAGGCTGATGTCCTGAACGCACCATGTGGGGGCCATGTGCAGCTCGTGGGGACACCCCCGGCTGGCTTGTTCTGGGCAGGTTCAGTGCAGGGAGGCTTCAGGGAATAATGGGCACATGGACTAAAGGCTTCATGTGGGCCAGCCTCCCTTTTGGGGGCTTTATGTCCATGGCCTGACTCTTACTACTGTCTGAAAATGGGGTCAGTGCATCACTGTTCCCACTTTATAGCTGGGGAAACTGAGACACAGACTAAAGGAACATGGCCAAGGTCACACAGCTTGCTTGTGGCGGTGGGAGTGGCGGAGGACGCCACTGACCCCCACAGCCTGGTTCTTAGCTACAGTTGCTGAATTTACTGGTTGGTTTCTTGGAGGCTGTGGAGGGAGCCCTGGCACTTGGGTCAGACACTCCCGGGGCCAAATCACGCTTCTGCGGTTTCCTAACACTGTAAAATTTGCAGAGGGACTTAACCTTGTTGATCCGTTTCCCCATGTTGAAGGGGTATTAGCACCTACCCGGTGGGGTGCCAAGCAAGGCAAATGGGGTAATAAGGACAGAGCCTCCAGCCCAGGAAGGTGTTAAATAAATATTAGTGGAAGCAAAATGAGGGATCCTAGCATATTGCTTTTCCTTCAACTCCACTTAAAAAAATACGAACTGTAAGAATTTTTATTATTTTTTTAAAATAAGACTGTTAAGCCCATTAATGGCCCATGAAATGATATTTTCTCATGGCAACTACCATATATAAGTGGCATTAAGTGGAAGCTTCGAGGGTGATTATACGAAGGGCCCGAATTATCAAGAACTATGTTAAAGACACCGTCCAAAGGAGAAGGGCTGTGGAATGAATCACAGTGCGTCCGTGCAAAGAAAACGAACGTGCTACACGGTGATGGTGATAATCGCTGTTCTCCCTGGGAGGAATAATAGCAGGTGATATTTATTTCAATTTGTCGCTCAGAAAACACACTATGAATGCATTGCTTTCATCACAGCCAGAAAATCTTAAAAGGTGAGGAAAACAACGATCAGGTCAGCTTTGGAAAACTCCTCTTTGGATTACAAGGAAACCACAATACCAGGGGTCTTGGTTTGGCCTAACTGATGGATGACTGGACAGATGCAGAGAACTCAGATGGTGAGGGCCGAGGCTCTTTGCTGTTCTGGCTGTGATCATGGCACTAGCAAGTCCTACCAAGATGGTAAGATCATGTCCCTGAGGAAGGGAGATGGCTTTCATAGGGACCAGGCTTTCAGGCAGGCTCTTGGGGTGCACTGACCTGCCGGGTGCCAGCCTGAAGGAGCATGGTGGGCATCCACGTCTAAGAAGGTTGGGTCTCATGGTCAGAGCAAGGGTGGAAAGTCAAGGTTGACGGGCAGTGGTGAAGGCCAGCAGGTTAAGAGAGACTGTGGCAAATTCAGAGAAGTAGAAATCCTTCAGTAAAACCCAGGATGGAGAGGCCACGGTGGAGTCTCATAGGAGATGAGGCGGGCTGGGCCATAATGGTGTAATAAAGATATATATATTTGGTGTTTGTCCCAGGTTCATGCACAGAGCTCCTAAAACTCTCAGAATTTCCTGATTGATAGGACTGTCTTTTATTATTCACCGTGTACCTCTTTTGACCACACCTGAGTTTATGCTAATGAGATGACTCTTGGAGGGTCCCTGGATAGCTTCACCGTGGGGGCTTATTATTGGAAAAACCAACTCTGTGATGAAAGGGTTAGAACTTTCAATGCCACCCCAGACTCTGGAGAGGAGTGAGGGGCCAGAAGTTGAGTTCAACCACTAGTAACCAATGATTTTATCAGCCATGTCTGTATAATGGAAAAAACTTTGACAAAAATCTCTACATGATGGGTTTCGGGATTTTGGGATTGGTGAACACATTGTTGCGTTGGGAGGTAATAAAGGGAACTTGGAAACTCTGTACTTCCTCCCACCCCCCAGCCCTTGTTCTCCTCTCTTCCATTTCGCTTTTGCTGATTTGGATTCTTTATAGTAAACCAGTAAACACAAAGGAAGTGCTTCACTGAGTTCTATAAATCCTAGTGAATTATCACACCCGGAAGAGGGCATTTTGGGAAGCCCCTGAATTCATAGTCACCTTAGCATAAACATGGGTGGGTAGCCTGGGGTCCCCTTTGTGGCTAGTGTCTGAAGTGGGAGCAGTCTTACGGGACTGAGCCCTTCATCTGTGGGGTCCATGCTAATTCTGGGCGGTGAGTATCAGAACCAAGTTGAGTTGTTGAACACCCAGTGGATGGCAGTGAATCGGAGAATTGTTTATTGGACAAACAACACATATTTGGAGTCAAGAGAAAACCCACACAGCCTGCACCAAGTGGGTTGACTAGTAGACCCACCTGGGAACCTAAATGTGCAGAAGGAACCAAACCAGGGTCCCAGGTGCAGAACAGGCTGACGGACTTGCCAGGAGGACCGTGGTGGGAAAAGAAATGAAGAATCGCTCTTGGGAGACCAGACTTCAGCCCTATAGCTGAGCTGATGATGGGATTAGAACCCTGCTTTGGGGGAGATGTGCTCTATGCAGGAACGCTGATGGCCTGATTTCCTGTTAGCATCTGGTTCTCTTCCAGCCCTGCAGAGACTGGGTATAGATCTTATGTAATCTGCGTTATCTGGACTCTTGTTGATTCTTACTTCTTTTTTCACCAACTTGAACATCTCCTAGTTTCCAAAACTAATTGAGAACCTTCGTATCTCCTGGCCTTTTGCTCTCTCTGTGTGTGTGTGTGTGTGTGTGTGTGGTGTGTGTGCAGGGTAGGGGCAAGGGGACATGTTTATATCTCTGGTCTCTCTCCTGTGGGCCTTTCTCTCCTAGACCACTTGGTCTTCGATTATTTAACTACGTGAATGTCTCCATTTTGGCTGAGAAGCCAAAGGCTAAGGCAGTTGGTGCCAAGAACACCCACAGCTGGGAGTGGGGCATTGATCGGGTCACTAGTGCAGGGCTTACTAAGAGGCTGGACTCTGCCCTGTTACCCTTGGAAACCATCCAGCCTCTAGAGGTGTAGCGATTGAGGGTCAGGAGACGGTTTCTCTGGAGCAAAGGGTGAAGGCTGTGCACCCCCCACTCTGACTCTTTTCCACCCCTGCACTTCGTCCTTACCTCAGGCTGAGTCAGAATCTTCACAGAGATGACTGGGGAGCTGGCCTGGTGTGCCCATGACACCCTGAGTCCAGGAATCCTGAGGCCTGGTGTGTGTGTATGGTCTGGGGAGACGGCAGAGTAAGGCTAGAGTGAGCAGCCCTCCTGGAAACGGGGCCAGAAGGGTGGGTATGATGGTTGGGAACTGCCTTTTACCCCCAGATGGGGAAGGATACACGAGTGTCCCAGCAGGCCAGTGGGTTTACCTGTATGATCCCTCCCAGAGGACCAGGAGGAGCTTAGTAGAGAGCCTAGGGGGCCAGAATTCCAGGGCTCAAGTTGGAAGCAGCCAAAGGGGCTACAGTCCAAGGTCCTCATCAGGGTAGGGATCTCCAGAGCTCCCCTAGAAGTGCCCAGAGGAGAAATAGACTATCCTGGGCATCTCCCCATCCAGGGAGACCTGATTCCATCTGTATCCTCCATGCTGCATGGAGCCCTTTGCCTCTCATCTCCATCCTGGCCTTTCCTTCTGAGTCCGGAAGAGGTACTAGGGAATTGGGGAGCAGTGAGGGACAGAACACCCATGTGAGCCCGCTCTGCCACCACAGGCCTTATTTGTGGCCTGGGGAGAGTTTTCCCTAGTACTCCGTGACCCTCGATGGGTTGGTATCATTAGAAATGGGACTGGGGCTCTGACAAAGCCTTCGAAGGTCATTTGGCCCACAGTGATCACCACAGTGACCACAGTGACTGGTGATCTTCCAGAACCTGCCCGAGACCTGTCCGGAGGCAGGGAGGGAGGACGCACAACAGGCAGAGGAGAAGATCCGAGTCCTTGTTTGTCTGCAACCTGTCACCCCACCCTGTTCAGTGAAATGGTTATCTACAAGCACGTCTTTCTGTAGGAAATTGTAACGTGGAGAGAAAGCTAGAGTCTCCCCAACCAGCACTGTCCACTTGGCCTGTCCCTGCACTGGCCGCTTGACCTGTGATCTTCCGGAAGATGTCTTGGGGAGGGTGTGATTTTATGTTTGCAAATCTCTCTCCTTTTTTCTCACTTTCTTGTTTCTCTGCATCTATATCTTTATCCATATACATGTAAGATACAAATCATTAAAAGTAAAGCCCATTATTATATATAACTATAGTAACATACATTTTTAGCATATATGACATTATAGTAATAATACCTTGCCAACTGCTGAGTCCTATCAGTTTACCTCCTTCATAGCTCTTAGCTCCAGCAGCTTCTCTCTGTCCCTCATTATCCTTGTTGCCCAGGCCAATAGCATCTCTAGCCTTTTGACTCAGTTTTCCTGTTCTGGAATCTGACCTCTTCTCTTGGCCTCATAGTCGGCCGGCGGGACAGGCTTCATCTCCAGATGGGAGCTCCGTGTCTCCAGGAGGCTGTGCAAATGAGTAACTTTATTGCCATTTCTAAACTGTGATGCTCCCATGATTTTAGCAACAACAAAGACATTTTTAAAAATCTCAATGGAGTATTATGCCTCCATCAGAAAGGATGAATACCCAACTTTTGTAGCAACATGATCGGGACTGGAAGAGATTATGCTGAGCGAAATAAGTCAAGCAGAGAGAGTCAAGTATCATATGGTCTCACTTATTTGTGGAGCATAACAAAGAACACGGTGGACATGGGGAGATGGAGAGGAGAGGGAGTTGAGGGAAACTGGAAGGGGAGATGAACCATGAGAGACTATGGACTCTGAAAAACAACCAGAGGGTTTTGAAGGGGCTGGGGGTGGTGGGAGGTTGAGGAACCAGGTGGTGGGTAATAGGGAGGGCACGTACTGCATGGAGCACTGGGTGTGGTGCAAAAACAATGAACACTGTTATGCTGTAAATAAAGAAATAAAAAAAAAAATCTCAATCTGTTTGACTTCTCTCTCTCTCAGGGAAAGCATTCCTGTTAAAGATTCCTACAGCCCTGACATCATAGAGAGTAGAAAACAAGGCATCAGGATTCAGTAGGGAGGGAGGCTTATCCCCAAATCAAGCAGCTCGTTCATTCCTGGCCCAGATCTGTGCTGTTAGCCGCTGTTAGCCAGAGGGAGCACTGACCGGTCTGTGGAGACCGTGAGCACCCACCCTCCACCTCTCCCCTTCTGCGGCCAGCTGGGACCCGCAGGCCACCAGCTGGAGCTGGGGGAAGTCTTCTGCGGCCTCGGGGATGCCTTCTCTCCATGCCCATCTCCACAGGCCCGAAGAGAGCATTGCACTTGCCATTATTTCACTGGGAGTGAATCTGATGGCAAATGGGCTGGTGGCTTCGCGGCATGGGAGAAAATCACTAAGATGGCTTAAGTGGGCCTCCCAGCGCGGAGAAATTCGACACCGAGCTCCCTGCTGGTAATGAGGACCCGAAAATGAAGCTGCGACAGCCGGTCTGTGGCCGTCTGAAGAGCTTCTCTGCATCCGAGCGTTCAGCCGGTCATTATCCAGTTGTTAAAGTTCACATTACTGAGTCCCCCCCCCCCCTTCTTTTTCCTTCTGGGCTTAGACCTTGTGTTGAGATGTTACAAGTCAGTTAATTTAAATGTCTCTGCTCCGTGGGCTGTGCAAACAACAAGAGGTCGGAGGATTTATCCTTGGGAACGTCAGGGGAGCAGAGGAAGACCTAGTCCTCCCTTGTAGGGTGAGCTGCCAGGTCTGATAAGGGTGCTTTGTGCCCGATTAACTGTTTATTTCCCTCACCAGCCTGCAGATCAGGCCCGTCCTTCTGCCCATTCTGCTGACGGCCAGGAGGTACCATCATTTGTCCCGGATAAAGCAGCTCGTTCAGGGCCCATTAGCTGTGGCTCCGCAGTCCCTTCTTCCACGCCAACACCATTCGCTTCCTCGAGGAAGGAACTGGAGCTTGTGGGGCCCAAGGCAGAGGCTGGCAACCAGCTGAGCAGAGAGCCTGGGGTTGAGGCGTTGAAAGTCAGCGTTGTAGTTCTGGCATTTACAGACTGGGCGACCTTGGGCAGTTTTGAGCCCCAGCTTCCTCGTATTCAAGATGCACCTTCATTCCATCAGCAAACCTGTTGGAGCCCCTGGGATGTGCCAGGCATTCTTCTGGGCTCTGGGCATTTGGTGGTAAACAGGACAGACATGGTCCTGTCCTCATGAAACAGTGTGGTGATGCGGGGAGGCTAAGGGCAACCAGAAGCAAGAAACAGGATCGTTTCAGGTAAGAGACTAAACAGGGTGGATGGTAAAAAAGTGTCCTGTGGGAGGAGCAATGTCCTTGGATCATGGGCTGGTGAGGATCTGTCTCGAAGGTACCACTGGAACAGAGACGGGAATGAGAAGGGCCGAGCTCCGGGAAATCCAGTGAAACAGGCATGTGTTAGTTTCCTGGGCCTGCTGGAAAAATTATAACCTCGTGGTTTAAAATAGCACAGATTTACTGTCTTAACAGTTCTGGGTGCCACAAGTCTAGAATCCGTTTCTCCGGGTTCAATTCGAGGTTTTTGGCAGGGCTCTGCTCCCCCCAGAATCCTGGAGGATCTGTTTCTCTGCTTTTCTTGGCTTTTGAGCTGCGTTCCTAAGCTCGCAGTCCCTCCCCTCCTCTTCAGAGCATCTTCAGATCTTTCTTGGCCTCTGTCACGTTTCGCCATCTCCTCGCTGTGTGTCGGCTTCCCTGCTTCCCTCCTATACTTATGAACACACATGGGGCCCACTGGGATAATCCAGAACAATCTCCCCATCGCACAATCTTTCTCATGTTTACAAAGTTCCTCTTGCCATGTAACATCCATGGGTTCCAGGGATTGGGGCTTGGACATCTTTTGGAGGGGTCATTCTTCAGCCTCCCACAAAGGCCTTCCAGAAAGAGGGAAGAACCCCCCAAAGGCTCTGACAGTAATCCAGGCCCCACAGTGGGCTGTAGTGAGAAGGATGCCAGGAGGTTTTGTAACAAGCTAGAGGGTTGTTGGTTATATAGTGAGTCCCCCAAAATGTTAGACCTCCTAATGTTTACTGGGTGGGGTCTCAGAGGGGCGAGGGGGTTGCATCAGCTGCTGAGATAGCGTGGGAAGACTGTAGGTTGGAAGAAAGTGGTGTCTGGGGGTCCTGAGTAGTGGCATTGTCTGGGTGGGTTCTGCAGGGAGCCCCAGCAAGACTCAGAGATGTTTGCAGCTGTTCCCAGCCTTCGTAGGATGGTGGCCCCCCAGGAGCATGGCCCGCCCACCAGCTTCCAGGGGATGGGGAAGTGCAAGCATGGGAAAGGAGCAAAGGAAGGACAGGAGCTCCTACCCCAGCAAGCTCCTCCCTCAGTCTGCAGAGGGCCTGACAGCAGGCTTCTCTACTTGGCTCTGGGGTGCTACCTGGTTCCCGGTGGGGGCAAGAATATGGAGATCGTACGCAGAAGGCTCAGACCTGGCAGTGGTTCAGACTGTGACTTTGGGAATTCCAGGGAACACTCTTGGGGTTTCTGTGCTCTGCAATCCAGCTCACACGCTGGACAAGCAGATGGGAACAGGGCCTAAATCCTGGTCAGGAATAGAGAGGGTGCATTTTGCTTAACTTTGCCTGGGCTGCTTGGCCAAGGCGGCGGCTGCCCTCATGGGTGAGGACATGGCGGGCAGGGGTCTGGTTAAGCTGAAAGATTCTCATTTTGTGTCTGTCCATGTTTGACGGGTGGGGACTGGGGAGGTCCAGGAGAGGAGAAAGCTGTGTAGGGGCTCCAAACCCAGGTCTGGGGAGGTGGAGTCAAATCCCAGGAACTTTCCATTTCACTCTGGGGTCTCCCCTCAAGCCTAAGCCGGACTAGAGAGGCAGGACCTGAAAAGCATGATACAAGAAGGGGTCACTGAGGGGTCATGGGGTCACTGAGGGGTCATGGACCTAGGGACATATGTGCCCCCCCCACCCCCCGCGAAGGCAGAGGCCTGGTGAATTCAGATGGGTGAATTCTGACTCAGGGAGGCAGAGCTCTGGAGAGATGAGATGAGCTCGGGAAGTGCTTCCTTTAAAAAAGAATCATGAACACGAGAGGTTCTGTGCAAACTGTACCCTGCACTCTGAGGGAGGACAGAAGCAGCGAGGCTTTAACCGCAGCGTTGATTTTTCAAGCTCTGGGGGTTAGGGGGGCGGGGGGACTGGATAACACAGTGCCTCTTGGGGAGATGGCAAGGCACTCGGATTTAGGGGCACAGCACTAGAATCGCGGACTAGAATTTGCATCCTGGCTCTGTCCCTACTAGCTGTATGACTGTGGGAGAGCCCTGTAACTTCTTTGAGCCTCAGTTTTACCATACGTGCAATGGGGGTAATACTGCTTCGTTGTTGGCTCTAAGGATTGAAGGAGGTAATGCACACACTGTGCTTGGGAGGTCGTAAGTGTGCTCATTTTCTAGTGCTTCTATGTGAATTACCATAAACGGGGTGGTGTAAAAAGGAAGAAATGTATTCTGGCACAGATCTGCAGGCTGGAAATCTGAAATCAAGGTGTTGGCGGCTTCATGTTCCCTCTGGAGGATATGGGGAAGAATCCTTCTTGCCTCTTCCGGTTTCTAGGGCTTCTGGTAGTTTTGGTGTGTCTTAGCTTGTAGCTGCTCACTCCGGTCCCCGCTCTATCCTCATAGGGCCTTCTCTGTGTGTTCCAAACCTCTCTTTCCTTATAAGGACATCACCTTCCTTTAGTATGACTCCACCTCATTGCATCTGCAAAGATCCTATTTCTAAAGAAGGTCACATTCACAGGGACCAGTGTTTAGGATGTCAGCATATTGCTTGGTGGGATACCCTTCAACCCGCAAAGGTGTGCTCCGAATAAAAGGTGTCATTACCATTATAATGCGATTTCCCGCCTGAATTGGCAAGTGCCAACTTTCCTAGAGGAAAACACTATAATCCCATATTCAATTCATAGGAAAACACAGCCCATTTGTTCCTTCTGTGTCAATTGCACAGTTCAGGCTGAATTCAACTGAAAAGGTCACCCACCAGTCGTGCATTATGCAGACCATTTGTGAAGTGTTGGGACGATTCCGTGAATTCTGTGAAAGGGACGGGCTCAGGTCAAGGTTTTGGCAGCTCCCGTTGACGACATGGGTGCCTATGAACATTTCTGTAAGCAGCCGACTCTAAACCCCAATCTCCATTCTGAAGCACCCAGACCTTTAATTACCTCCATTCGGGAACCCCTCTCCCAGTGCCTGCCCATACAGTAATAGGAACAAATGTCTCTTAGGCGAAGATTTCTCACTCTTGGCACTACTGACATCTTGGACTGGATAATTCCTTGTCATGGGGGGCTGCCCTGGGCACTGTAATAGGTTTACAGCACCCCTGGCCTCTACCCACTAGATCCCACCAGTACTCCCCAATGGGGATAACCAAGATTGCCTTCGGACATTGCCAAATATTCCCTGGATTGCAAAATCACTCTCAGCAGAGAGCCAGTGGGTTAGAGGAAGCAAGCAAGCCAATGGGAGATGATAGGAGTGTGTGGATGTTGTCGAGGGAGGGATAAGCAGGAGGGTGTTATGGATGCTGTTTGGCCGTCCTCCAAATTTAATGTTGCACTTGGGCGGATAGACACATTCAGACCTACTAAGTTCTATAGCATTGATTGGGAAGAAATTGAGTTCACGACATGTTTAAGAAATCATTTTTTATCCATTCTTTCCACCCTTAATGCAGTAAATGTTCATTGAGGATCAGCTGTGTGGCAGGTACAATACCCCATACCTGCAGGGATCTGGAGGAACCATAGCTCTGAGTGTTACTTAGATGGATGTGCCCAGTTATATAGCACAAGACTTTGCTATCCAGGAACTGTCCCCCCAGAGAAAGAAGAAGAAACCAAAGTGCCCTCCCAAAAAGCTCTGTGGGGGATTGTGTTGAATACAGCTAAAGCTATAGGCACAAGATGAGAAGTATTGTGGAAGAGGCATTATGGGCTCTCATTGATGGGGTAGGAGGAGCAAGGACATTTCATAGGTGATTCACCATTAAGGAAGGTTTAAAAAGAGAGAAGCCAGATAAAGGGAGAGAGGAGAAATTCCAAGCTAAGGGAACAGTCAGTGGAAGGACAAGGAAACCCGATGCCTCACGGTCTGTTAACAGATCCATTGGAAAAACGAAGTACATGGTTACCAGAAGCTACAAACCAGTGGACACAGGTTTCATTAAAGCCGCAGGTGTGTTCTTTTTGGCCTGAAGAATGTATTCAGTCATCAATCCATCCATCCATCCATCCATCCATCCATCCATTCATTCAATTAATTAATTTTACTTGTCAGCATTTAAAAATGTGGAGACCTTGTATAAAAATTAATTATTTGATTTCTTTTAAAGACATGAAAGATCTGGTTAATGAGCAGTGGTATTAATCAGAGAGAGCATTCCTGGTGGGAATTCATATGTAGAAGGAGGGGAAGATATTGAAGATACTTAGTTACTGTAGCAAGTCCTTAGAGAGACGAAAGAGGGGAGAAACATGGAAAATGGGAACACCAGGGCTTCTTTTGACTGTAGTGAGGGGCAGACACAGGGGGAAACTGATAGGGTGGAGTCTTGATTTCAATAAAAGCTGAAACTACCCACATACCATTCCTGGTGGTGGGCACCTCCATCACGACGTGATCGTAAGGAAACCACATGCAAAAGAAGTCATCAGTAGTTCGATGCAGAACCCGTCTAGTCAAATCTGTGCTGGGGAACATCTGGGTCTGAGTTTCAGCAGGGTTGTGCCACAGATGAAGAATGAGGTCAAGAAGGATACAATTTGAATTGTGAATGAGAAGGGTTCCTTGAGCCTACCCAATGGATTGTCTGTATCCTTGTTCCACTGACTTATTGACTGTAGTGTAGATAATACACTACAGCTGTGTTTCTGTCTTGCTGTTCCTGTTCTGTTCACCAGCGACACTCTCTGGAAGCAGTGAGGGCTGGTAAATGCCAGAAGCTCGCTCATCTCGTAACTTATGAAAGTTCATCAGACGTGGCTGCCTTTGCGTGTGCCTGTTCCTTACGTGCCCTTTGTGGCCTCACTGTCAGCTAGAGCGTGGAGAATAGAGTGTCTGCTACTTGGTCCAGTGGGTAGGTAGGTAAGATTTTGACGATAGGGACCCCAGTAACTCTAGTTGCTAGTAGGGACCCCTTGAGCTCAGTGGACCCACACTGAGGGCCATGCGGTTGAATAAGACAGCTCCAACAAAGACTCTTGGCACTGGATGGAGTTTCTTAAAGGGTGCTGCTTCTAGGCCACTGATAGTCAAGGTATTTGGGTCACATTTGCAAGTGGGTATGACCTTTTCATGTCCCTGGAGGAACCTTGGATATGAGCTCCAGTAGGAGGAGCAGAAGGTGTGATCCCTGGAGGATGGGAGAAATTCGGTCTCTGTTGGGTTTGATGCAGACCCCAAGGCAAGGCTTTGACTACAAGTGATTTATTTGGGAGGTGATCCCAGTTCCTGCAGGGAGACGAGAAGTGAGAGGTGGAAGGAGGCCAGTATAGAAGGCAGTAAAGAGCATGGTACTGCTGTGCTCAGCTGGGGGCCACTGGGCACCTCTGGGGGGTAGTGTGGTGTCCTATTGAGGAACTGAGCAAACTAGGGCATTTCAGTCCCCACCTCCATCCATTGCAGCCTGAGCGCCCACTGGGTTCAATTCCCCAGCATTGCTGGATGGCGTTGCGTGCCGGTTAAGGGCACCCTTGTAGTCACAGGAAGCCCCCAAGCAGAGTCACGGGTGCCTAGAATGGTGAATCGCAGAGGGACAAGGAGGGGCTTGGCAGTGTCTGCTACTGTGTGAAGTGTCCAGCACAAGGGGCTCCTGCAACCAAGACTGGACATGAGTTTAGTGGAAGTGTTAGGAAAGCGTTCCAGAGCAGGGATGCTGGTCCCTATCCACCCTAGGCATGCTGGCAAACCAAAATGACGACGGGACACCAGTGAATCTGGTTAGAGTCAGAGCTGTGACAAGTCGGCTTGGGAAGAAGGACACTGAAAGAAACTCCCTCTTACGAGGGAAGTGATTTACCCATGGAAGATCAGAACCTTTGGCAGATGTCTTAGTCGTGATGTTGGAGCTCTGGGCGGCCATTCCCCTGTGGAGAGGCTCAGAAGGTGCAGGAAAGGTAGAGGTAAAAGGAGAAGTTAGTAACATAGCAGAGGGAGAACCATCTTTGCAAACTACTGATTCTATAGGAACCGTAAAAGGTAAAGAGAATGTTGCTAGCAGTCAAGGGGGAGGCCACCGGAGCATCACAGATGGAACCGATCATGACCATCACTTGGGAAAATCCAGTCTGTGAAAAGAGCCATGAGGGGTCCATGAGGAGGGGAAGAGTGTGCTAAGGGTGGTCAGGATGCAACCATGTTTCCGAAGTTCATACTGTCTCTGTGAGCCCTGCCATGCAGTTTTGGCTAACATTCAGTCTGTAAAATCCAGAGGCAGTGTTTCCCCCCCTACCCCCAGCTTTATTGGGATATAAGTGACAAATAAAAGTTGTATATATTGGAAGTGTAAAACAAAATTATTTGATATACACTTTTGTTGTTGGTTTTCGGTAAGGAGAGTAATGCTCACACCTCCAGGTGGAGTTTTGGTATTTGCCATATTCTTTGTAACTTCTGTTCAGGTTGCTTGGTCTCCAAAAGTGAGGGACCCTCTTGGGGAGAGAGGTTAGCCCTTCCTTAGGATGCCACATCGGTCTTGTATTGGGTTGTGCGAGGCCCAGTAAAGTTTGAGGTGGAATCTAGTGGTAAAACTGCCCATGGGCCACTCAGTAGTCTAGAAACATGAGAGAACAGGGCTGTCCTTGGGACGATGAGGCAAAGTGGTGGACAGAGTTGCTGGCAGTGGGTCCTGGCGTGGATGTGCTGGGCTCCCCATCCCACACGGCCAGTTGCGGCTGGTGCCTGTATGAGGTCGTTTGTTCTCTGGTTCCTCACAGCCCATGGGGTCCAGCTTCACTCATTTTTTTGCAGTTGGTTTTGTCCTTCTAAGCATTTGGGTCTGTGACCCTGATTTTGTATGTGTGCGCACGTGTGTACTCGCGTATACGTAATTGCATGCGCTTTAGATCTGTGGGGAACTTAACTATTAAACTTTTACGGATTCACTAATTCCAGGAGCTGACCTGTCGAAATGGGATTTGGTTCAGCCCTCCGCAAGAATCGGCTGGGTCAAGGAGCATGAAATATAAAAGCAGTAATCATGCTTTACCGGCTTTTCATGATATGCTGAAAGTAGATGTGGTAATCCGAATGGCTAATATGATTGATTCTGGAAGTAGTTTCGGAAGGAACAGCTTGGTGCTTGCTGAGCCAAACTGCGGAGGAAAGACCTCACATACAAGAGAACTTAGAAGCCCTCCAATATGCTAAGAGGTCCCCTTGGAGGTCCTTGGAGGTCCCCCTGGCTTTCTCAGGGGTCTTTTGCTTCTTTGCCTGAACTAGCAGGTTCTGTGCAGCAGGTTTTAGGAAGCCCGATGGGGTGAGGGAGCAGATGTAGCTTCTCTTCTACTGGGGAGTGGGAACATTGGGTGACTTAATTTAGGCATTTGTCTCCATAATAGTGAGGGACAGAGAATGAATTCTCTTTCTTTTTCTTTTAAGCTTTTGACTGAGTGGGTCTTTTGAATGACTTTCCCCTTGCAGTGGCCAATGGCAGAGATGCTCACTGCAGGGAAATCTCAGTTCCTCCGGCACTGGGATCAGATTAGAGCAGGGAAAACAGTGTGGGTTTTGCAGGTCAAGATGGAGGTGGATTGGAATCTAGTTGCGACTTGTGCAGGTTATTCAGACCCTCTATGCCCTGACTTCTTTGTCTTCAGTAAGAGCATCAGTCCTGCCCCAGAGTCTGTCGAGAGCGGTGTGTAAGAGGTTAATGGGGGTAAAGCACCAGGTATGTAGCGGGCAGTAAATTCTAGTCCAAAAATCCTGTCACGAGGGTTATGACCTGCCAGTCTGAGTTCTTTTTTTTAATGTTTTTTTTTAATGTAATTTATATTCATTGTTTATGTACCACACCCAGTGCCCATCACCAGGCTCACCCAACCCCCCATCTCCATCCCCTCCAAAACCCTCAGTTTGTTTCTCAGAGTCCACAATGTCTTATGGTTTGTCTCCCCCTCTGATTTCCCCCATCTCTAAATTTTTCATTTGCCTCATTTTTTTTTCCCATGCAGCACGGGGAACTCGCCACCTGCTCAGTACTCTTGTCTTAGGGACTGGGAATTGGAAGGTGAGCCATCAGGAAGGTTCTAGAACCACCACAAAGGTCCAGAGTGAGCACAACCACATGCACTGCATGAGGGTGAGAACACAGCGCTCAGAGAGGCCAGCTCCCGGAATGGGCTCTGCTTGAGAGCAGGAGGGAGTGGGAAGTTGGCGGGGGGGGGGGGGGCAGTCTGTGTCGAATCCCAGAGGAGGACCATGCATTGGCTACGTGGACAGGGTCGGAGAGGACATTCCAGGCAGGGCTAATGTAGGCAGTAAGCCCCGGATGTAACCCCCAGCTGGCCTTGCTTTCCGTTCAGCTGGTGGGGGAGGAACCGTTTGGCAGGGGGTCCTGGCTGCCTCCTTGTTTTAGCACTGATTGTTTTTCTGTTTCTGTTAAGCCTCAGGATCCCAGAAAACTGGGTATTAGTTGGTATTTGATACTAAGAATCTTCGACATCTGGCTCAGCGGCATGTTTGCCCTGAGTTTTCTATGATCAGGTCCTAAGCAGAGCCTCATCTTGGAAAGTAGATTCTTTGACCTGAGTTACACATGCCCTTCTGTAGCCCGAGACCAGGTCTTGAGTTGTTGTTGTGTTTTAAAGGCACTCATCTTGCTCTTTTTATTTTATCTGTAACCTCTAAGGTGCAGCAGATTGTACAATTCCCAGACTGAGCATGGGACAGAGACTTGACAAGCAGGGGGGTGGGCGTGGACCCCAGGATGCCTGCTAGGCCCTGGGGAAGGTGGCAGGACAGTTAACATGGCTGCCCTGGGTTCTAGGTTTTCATATTTATTTGTTTAAATTGAGATATCATTGGCATATAACATCGTAGTTTTCGACGTACAACACAGGGACTCAGTGTATGTATATGGTGTGAAATAGTAAGTTTAGCTAACAGTGCTGTATTGTAAAGTTGCTCCGAGGATAAGTCTTAAAAGTTCTCTTTATAAGAAAAATAAAGCTGTAGCAGGGTGCTAGGTGTTTAGACTCTGCATGGTCTGTCCTCCTCTTACCTCTATGGTCTCCTTCTTCTTTTTTTTCCCTATTTTTAAAATGTAAATTCCATTAATTAACATATCGTGTATTATTAGTTCCAGAGGTAGAGTTCAGGGATTCATCAGTTACATACAACATGCAGTGCTCATTCCATCTCGTGCCTCCTTCATGCCCATCCCCAGTGACCCCCATCCCCGCACCAACCTCTCCTCCAGCAACCCTCAGTTTGTTTCCTTTGTTTAAGAGTATCTTAGGGTTTGTCCTCCTCTCTGATTTCCTCTTGTTTTATTTTTCCTTCCATTTCCCTATGCTTCTCTGTTTTGTTTCTTAAATTCCACATATGTGTTATCAAATGATAACTGTCTTTTTCTGCCTGACTTATTTCACTCAGCATAATCTCTCCCAGTCCCGTCCATGTTGATACAAAAGTTGGGTATTCATACTTTCTGATGGCTGAGTAATATTCTACTGTGTGTATGGACCACATTTTTATCCATTCGTCTGTTGAGGGGCATCTCAGCTCTTTCCACAGTTTGGCTCTTGTG
Organism: Meles meles; assembly: GCF_922984935.1. Lineage (NCBI taxonomy): Eukaryota > Metazoa > Chordata > Mammalia > Carnivora > Mustelidae > Meles > Meles meles. Next base: position 7,984,593 of record NC_060066.1, read on the forward strand.
GCCATTGCTGCTGTGAACACTGGGGTGCAGGTGCCCTTCTTTTCACTACATCTGTATCTTTGGGGTAAATACCCAGTAGTGTGATCACTGGATTGTAGGGTAGCTCTATTTTTAACTTCTTAAGGAATCTGCATAGTGTTTTCCAGAGTGGCCACACCAGCTTGCATTCCCACCAACAGCGTTAAGAGGGTTCCCCTTTCTTGGCATCCTCACCAACATCTGTCTTTTCCTGTTAATTTTAGCCATTCTGACGTGATCTCCCTTTTTAATGCTCTCCTCGTACTCTTGGCCAGGCTGATGGAAATATGGAAACTGCCGGGCTCTCTCTCTCCCTGGCCTGTGCTGGAGATTCGTGGCTTCTCCCTCTTGTCTGGCCAGCTCACGTCCATACTTCGGGCTCAGTTTCATTTTCCCAGATCACTGGAGACTGGGTTGGATGCCCTCCTATCTGTTTCAGTGATACCATGACTCACCTGTCCTCTAGCTCCCATACCAGATGGTAATGGTCTCCTCAAGTCCTTCAGTCCCTGACTCAGTTGGAAGCTCCCTGAGGCAGGGGTGATGCCTGGCTCTCGGCTGTATCTTCTGTGCCCAGCACGGGGCACAGAATATCTACTTAGCAATATCTAAGTTCTCAATATCGGCTTAGCAATGGAATGAATGCACACGCATGCACGACAGCGCCTTACACCTTCACAGGCCTTACACCTTCAGTCGCGGAATCACAAGGATTACTCCTGGACCTTTACGATTCACAACCAGGCACTTGACAAAGCTGGCCTTTCGCCGCGTCCGGAAGAACTGGCTGCTGCAAACAATCAGACGCTTATTCCAGAAAACTCCAGTGGGGGCAGGGCAGGGGGCAAAGGCTGAGGGATGTTGAATCTTCAGTTCACAGAGCTTCTTTAGAAATGTTGAGGGCTGATTGTTCCTCGTTTCTAATAAGAAAATAGTCAAGATCTTATGATCTGGGAATTGTCAAGAAAGTACTGAGCGCGGGTCTAAGAGCTTCAGGAAGGTGGCCCAACCAAATGCCTGGTCCCCCCCTCCAGCCGGGCCCGCCCTCCTCCTCCACCTTCGCATTGCCACAGTGAGTGGACCCTGCTCTTGATTCCGCCAGTTTTTACAGAAACAATAAGCCGTGTCTTTTAAATTTACTTTCTCCCACAGAAACTAATTTAATATTTCGAGAGAACCAACAGCCAAGGCCGGCCGTGGATAGTTGTTATTTATATGATCGTAAAAAAGACAGATCCAGCTCCCGATGTTACTAAATTGTCTGTGGGAAAGGAGCTAAGAGGGACTGAAATGTGTCTCTGCCATGGGGGAGATAAAAATGAAATTGTCTAAAAGTCATCCCGGAACGTAGGCCTGGGAGGCTGCTGGCTGCTCTGGGCCGAGAGTGTCCCCTTTACCTTCGCCGGGCACTTTTATGGGCCTTGGCTTCCTCTGATGGTACAGAAGTTGTTTTGCTCCTTTGAGGCTATCTCTCTGCAGACAGTTCGGGCTAGGAATAGATTCTTTTTATTGTTATGATCGAGCTGTATAATGATCCTGAAGAGGCAAGGATGGTAATCATGTTACGGCTGGTGTGCTGTCTTTCTTTGTCCAGGAGGGACAGGGAAGTTCAAGTCTGAGTTTCTTAATTGTTACCTGCAGGGTACACTTTCTTGCCTGAACTGGCATCTTCCTCTCCTGGCTGCCAGAAGATAGGGGGTGATGAATTCTTAAAAGCTGCTGCCCCTCAGGGAGTAGGAGGTCGGAAACAGGAGAAGTACACGATAGCCAGAAGTTACACCACAGAAATTCCTGCCCGGCTCAGAGCCTGGCCAGACAACCTCATCCCAGGCAGTGAGAGACCCACGATTCTCATTATTCATGGTCGTGATCTTTTCTGAAACCACGATGAACACTGACCGAGGGAATGCTGAGACACTGCTCCTTGGGGACACACAGGGTTTGTCTCCTGCAAGCCTCTGGTCCCAACATTTTCACCAGTCAGTCAACACGTAACTTTATTTTCTGCATGTTTCTGTTTGAAGACACCTTATTTAATAAAGACCCTTGATTCATTAACATCAAACTGACAGCCCACAGCACCAGACCTCACGCCGGAGTGGGGCTGATCTTACACGGGAGGCGGAGCACCGGACTGTCTGAGCACCAGACCTCTCTCCAGCAGGACGCCCCGGGGGCCCTTGTCAACAGAAAAATGACCAACAGAAAACCGCAAAATGTAAAACAAAACAAAACCAAGCAGAACACACACATAAAACCCCCAAAACATGGCACAAAAACAGGCTTCAAGAAGGACTCTTTGTGCAGTGTGAGAGCTGAGACAGATGGTGGAATGTTGCCTTGCCCCATCTCAGATGGGGGTGAGCTCGTTGACTGATCAAATTATTTGTAGCTTTGTGTGAGTCTTTTAATGACCATGGAGCGTCTGCAGGGACGGATTTTGTGTTTACAAATGAATTTTTAGCCAAGAGGTGAATTTGCAAGGCCGGATTCTGCAAATCATAGGATGAGCTATTGTTCAAAGCCCAAATGAGAACTGCGCCTTCTTCTGGTGGCCTTGTGTCCGCCCCTCCAGAGCGCCCCACTTCCTCGCTGCCCTCCTGGCCTCAGGTGGACCTTTGGCACTGGGTCTATGCCTGGGTTCTGCTTTGTTCCCAAGAGCCAACTGGATCGATCCCCAGTTTGGGGAATCTGCTTCTTTGATTTCATGAGCCTACCTCCCTGTCTAGTTCACCTGCCTAGAGAGGGTTGGTCCAGTGAGGGCCTGGGCCTTGTCAGGGCCAGTCTTTCTCGGGCCCCGGTGTGGGGGCCCGAAGCTGGAACTAGTACATGAGACCCAGCAGCCCATCACAGGCTTCCCCTCCGACGGCCCACGGCCACGGAGTGTATGTGTGTGTCTGCTGGGCACTGTGGTGGGAAGGTGCGGCTCCCACCCTGAAGGTGTTCTCAGCCCTGAGGGGCAGACAGGTAGTTAAAACGCACAGGATGCTTCCTTTTTGTCCACATTCCTCCCAAGGAACCCCTCCCCGAGACTCTCACCAGCACAAATCAATTCTGCTATTTTCTTCTTAAAACCTGTTCCTTCCCGTTGTTCTTCTGGGCTTCCCGGCACTCCCACTGCCACCCGCACTGAATGGATTTCTGTCGGTTTCCCCTCAATTACGCATCCTGTACAACGTTCAGCCGTGTTTGTCCTCTCCCCGCCACCACTCCCGTGTGCCTGGGTGAGTTATGGACACAGTGTCCACCCTGCTTGCTGCAGGACAGCAGGAGAAAGACCTGTGAAATACAAATGTGTCCATATCCGTAATCAGTAGAACTTTATACGATATGCTAAAGGCTGACATCTCAATGAACAAAGAAACTATTGAAGTTTTACTCTCCCGGTCAAGTATTTAGACCTTTTAATGGATCCTAAATGCTTCACACGGCACTCCTGTGACCTCTTTTAAATGTATGCCGTCCTTTTCAGTATGGACATGTCTATAGATATCTTTAGCTTCTGTGACTCCTTTTATAATATTGCTAAGTTAGAAAGGAAATTAATAATTCTTTCACAATAACCCAGAATCCATTAATATTTTTCCTATGGAGATATTTTTGCCTTATATGTCATTTAATTCACATTTTTGTTAGCTCTCTAAAATCTCTTTAAGGTCTGTGTGTAACTAATATATAAAGCATGCCATATTTTTTTAGGCACTGCACATATTCTTTCATTGAATTCTTACAACACCAAGAGGCATTCAGTCTCATCAGTAGGGGATCAGAGAGGTTAAGTAACCAGCACATAATTACACAGCAGTTGCTCAACGTCAGAATCCAATCCATATCTGCTCAGTTCTGAGAAAAACAGGTGTCAGGATTCCTTTGGGAATGACAAGGTGAATAGCTTGTAGGTCTTACAGAGCCCCCCTCCCCATTCGGTGGGAACGAGGATCAGCCTCAGAGTTGTTTTTTTTTTTTTTTAATTTGTTTATTTACAGCATAACAGTGTTCATTGTTTTGGCATCACACCCAGTGCTCCATGCAGTACGTGCCCTCCCTATTACGCACCACCTGGTTCCTCAACCCCCCCCCCCCCGCCCCTTCAAAACCCTCTGGTTGTTTTTCAGAGTCCATAGTCTCTCATGGTTCATCTCCCCTTCCAGTTTCCCTCAACTCCCTCTCCTCTCCATCTCCCCATGTCCTCCCTGTTATTTGTTATGCTCCACAAATAAGTGAGACCATATGATACTTGACTCTCTCTGCTTGACTTATTTCGCTCAGCATAATCTCTTCCAGTCCCATCCATGTTGCTACAAAAGTTGGGTATTCGTCCTTTCTGATGGAGGCATAATACTCCATGGTGTATATGGACCACATCTTCCTTATCCATTCATCCGTTGCAGGGCATCTTGGTTCTTTCCACAGTTTGGCGACCGTAGCCGTTGCTGCAATAAACATTGGGGTACAGATGGCCCTTCTTTTCACTACATCTGTATCTTTGGGGTAAATACCCAGCAGTGCAATTGCAGGGTCATAGGGAAGCTCTATTTTTAATTTCTTCAGGAGTCTCCACACTGTTCTCCAAAGTGGCTGCACTAACTTGCATTCCCACCAACAGTGTAAGAGGGTTCCCCTTTCTCCACATCCTCTCCAACACACGTTGTTTCCTGTCTTGCTAATTTTGGCCATTCTAACTGGTGTCAGGTGGTATCTCAATGTGGTTTTAATTTGAATCTCCCTGATGGCTAGTGATGATGAACATTTTTTCATGTGTCTGATAGCCATTTGTATGTCTTCGTTGGAGAAGTGTCTGTTCATATCTTCTGCCCATTTTTTGATATGATTATCTGTTTTGTGTGTGTTGAGTTTGAGAAGTTCTTTATAGATCCTGGATATCAACCTTTTGTCTGTACTGTCATTTGCAAATATCTTCTCCCATTCCGTGGGTTGCCTTTTTGTTTTGTTGACTGTTTCCTTTGCTGTGCAGAAGCTTTTGATCTTGATGAAGTCCCAAAAGTTCATTTTCACTTTTGTTTCCTTGGCCTTTGGAGACATATCTTGAAAGAAGTTGCTGTGGCTGATATCGAAGAGGTTACCGCCTATGTTCTCCTCTAGGATTCTGATGGATTCCTGTCTCACGTTGAGGTCTTTTATCCATTTCGAGTTTATCTTTGTGTACAGTGTAAGAGAATGGTCGAGTTTCATTCTTCTACATATCGCAGCCTCAGAATTTTATGTAGTTTGTTAGCATTATACCCCTCGAGGTTCAGCTGGAGAAGCACATCATTAGGATACAAACACATACATGTAAGCACACATATAGAGTATTTATACACATGCATTTTATAAATGTAGCATATATACCTATGTGTTCTGTATGTGTTTGTGTGTGTTGTCTATGCATATAGCTGTAATGTACATCTGTGTACATATTCTGTATACACACCTACATGCAGATATGTGTATGTATATATGTATATTGGATGTGAGCACGTCCATATACTGGGTGTGGACTCTAGAGTCAGAGGGATGTCAGCTTTGAATCCTAGCTTTTCTGTGGACTAGTGGGTGACTTTGGACAAGTTAGCTAACCTCTTGAAACTTACTTTATTTGTGTGAAAAATTAGGCTGATAATAGAAGAGCTATTTTGTTATATAGGGTGCTTGGGCGGCTCAGTCGGTTAAGCGTCTGTCTACAGCTCAGGTCATGATCCCAGGGTTCTGGGATCGAGGCCCATGGAGGGGCTCTCTGCTCAGCAGGGAGTCTGCTTCTCCCTCTCCCTTCCCTGCTGCTCCTGCTCTCTCTCAAATAAATAAAGTCTTTTAAAAAAAAGAACACTCTCATTATAGTTGCTGTGAGGGTTAAATATGATAATACACACGAAATGGTTTGGATAGTGGCTAGCTTAATCAAATGTGTTGTTATCATCATTATTACTGTTGTTACTACTTAAGTATGCGTGCCTGCTTTATGCTGCTCATTCATTCAGAAACTGCCTTTTTGTTTTGTTTTTGTTTTATACCCTCTAAGCTCCACTCACTAAAATCAGTGCTTAGGATACAAGTAGATGGAACCTAATCCTTCTTCCCCTCAAGGATCTCCATGGTCACTGAAACTCCATGGCAGACCTCTGTAGGAGGAATTAGTTTCTTAAATTTCCAAAATAGAGTATTGAGGCCAAGAGCATTGACAGCTTCTAACTAATCAAAAACGGAGCTGGGATTCCAACCCAAGACTTCTGACTGTGGATTCTTTCTTTGAAGCCATGTCTAGACTCATTTTAATGGGTTGCAATTATAATGTTTTCAAGTTTCCAAAAGAATTTCATATCTATGATCTTAGTTTTGAATCTTGCCAGAATCTTGGTAGAACAGGGTATATATACTTATCCTTTCTGCAGGTGAGGGTTCTGAGGCTGTGATGGATACAGGCTCCCCAGGTGGCATGGCTAGTGGATGGCAGAGCCAGGGGGCAATCCAGGACTCTGTCCTCTGCTCTCCTGTGCTACCCTCCACATGTGGTGAGTTGTCCAATGGTCTCTTCTTCAATTTTGGAGCCCCTCCTGAGTTAGACCCAAATCTGCTTGTTGATACTGAGCTGTGACCCTCCCCCATAGCTCTATTGTTGGGCTGGGAAGAGAGATGGGAGAAAGAGCCCCTTCCTCTCCTCCTGACTCTATTTTGGCCACACTGACTCATTCCTGATGGCCCGCTTCTCTTTGTCCAGAGTGGGGAGCCAGAAGAAATTGATTCCTCCAACAGCTGTGTATAGGGGGCCCATCTGGCATCAGTGCACCCCAGGGTACTCCCTCCATCACAGATCTGCCAGAGAGATTGACATCAACATGGTTGGCATGGCCTCTCCAGGCCCTCTGGGATGGAGGATGGGGAAGAACCCTGGGGCTGTGAGAAGCCAGTAATGCCAGGGAAAGAGCTGTTCTCTCTGGTGGAGTGGGGCTGTGCAGGGCAGCTGATGGGAAGAAGAGATAATGTAATGGGGAGGAGATTGCTGCTGGACTTGGGATCCCTTTGGCTTTGGACCCAATCAGCCAGCAGTGCTGCTCCTTTATTTGGTGGCATGCTGTGGTATCTACTAGAGAAACACCAGAAGAATCAACACTAATGAACTCTTTTTGATGAGCCAGCAGCTGGAGTTGGCAAGAACATGTTAGCGTATGAAATCAGGCAGAAGGATTTTTTCTTTTTTTCTTTTTAACTCTACTTTTTTTGTGTATGAAAATCTGTGAAGCTCTTACTGTTGTGAAGTAAGGGTGTCACGTTCATTTTACATATGTTACAGTTTAACAGTAGGGAGGTAGCCATTTTGTGCACCTGTTATGTACTAAGAGATTTATTTATGGTGTCATCATTTTAGGAAGGAATTTATTTTCAAAGTCTTACATGGTCATGGTTGAAAAAACATTAAGGTTAGGTGAGCCCATTCAGCAAGTAAACTAGATCAGCAAAAGCGCTGACAGAGGGTGAGAAAAATCTAGAATGGATGGTAGAGGAGGTAGACGATGAATTTCAACTATGGTCTTGGGTCCAGCTATAGTAGTGGAGACAGTAGCTTGTCCGAAATCCCACTAACTCTCTTCTTTTAAGAAGAATCACTTTTAAAGTGGAACCAACTTAATGTGAGGCATGGCTGGATCTGAGTGGTGCAGGTCATGGGCTGTGCTCAGTCCCACTCCCTCAGATCCCTAGCGTACTCCACAAAGGCCAACTTGACTTCCACTGGCCAGCATTTGTTTGTCAGAGGTGAAAAACCCCATTCTGCCTGAGAATGGGCTGGAATTTACCAGAAATTATGTCCTCCCAGAGAAAACCCTTAAACCATGATTAATGTATGTGGGGGTATGAATGCCTCCACTCCCTTGCCTGTTGACCAAGATAATTCTTGAGTTTTTTTCTTCTATTTTTGCAGAGTTTCTCCTTGGGATTAATCTCCAGTAGCTCACTTTTAACTGGCTTGAAAACACAATCCTGGGGTGCCTGGGTGGCTCCGTGGGTTAAGCCTCTGCCTTTGGCTCAGGTCATGATCTCAGGGTCCTGGGATTGAGCCCCGCATCCGGCTCTCTGCTCATCAGGGGGCCTGCTTCCCCTCGCCCCCACCTGCCTCTCTGTCTATTTGTGATCTCTCTCTCTCTCTGTCAAATAAATAAAATCTTAAAAAAAAAACACCCCACAATCCTTCCTGGCCCCTCTTTCCCTGTGTCTTGCCCCTTCTCTCTTTCCTGTGTTCTTTGCAATAATGTTAACCACTTGTTCTTGAACCGTGGTATAAAACAGCATTCATCAGGCCAGTCTGTCACTTGTTTTTGTAAATAAAGTTTTACTGGAGCACAGCCATGTCATTCCTTTACATATTTTCTAGGCTCCTTTCACACTACAAGGATGGAGTAAGTTGACTGGTTTGACAGAGATATTATGGCCTGGAATGGGGAATATATTTACCATCTTGTCTTTTTTGGAGGAAGTTTGCTGACTCCTGGCTTAAGTTGTGCTCCTGGGGACATCCAAGCTAAAATAGCATTTGTAGGCCACATTAGGTGAAGAAAGTTGAATGGTTAGGGCAATGTGGATGGGGCAGGGTCATCAAGAGAAAACACCCTTGAGAGGAGCAGAAACCTGTAGTAGAGCTGTTTGAGATCACCACTGAAGGACACACCAGGGGATACACTTGCCCCAGCCTCAGTTCCTGTTTCTCCTTGGTGAAATAGTAACTATCCTCAAGGGTCCTTTTAAAATACCACCTGTTCCTGCAACCTCCTACTAAGATCCTATCTACCCTGTCTTCTTTTTTACAGCATCTGTTTCTTCCTTTATTCCAGCTCTCATGGGAATTGCTGGTCTTCCTCTTTGATTCAACCACCACACTAAGCTTCCTGAGGGCAGAGATCAGACTTTGCCGTCTTTACTCACAGTACTTAGTTGGGAGGGATATGAACCGTTCAGGTAACTGCTCAGTCAGAGCTTCCTGAGTTGAGCATAAAATCTCCCCAACCCCTCCTGCTATTTTTATTCCTGGTAACCGATGCCATACACACATAAAGGCAGTGGGGCTGGAGGGGGCCCAGCAGCCATGGACTCATGATTCCCTTCCACCCTTCCTGAGCTAGTTGGCTCAGATGTGCATAAACTTGACCTCTGACCTTGGACTCATTATCTCTGTGTGCCAGACTCTGAGCCAATCGGTTCTAGACAGATGGCTCTTCAAAGCCAGTGACTGTGGGATTTAGAGCAGCCATTGCCCAGAGTGTAAGCTTCCTTCCAGCTGATTCTTATTATCCCTATCCTAGCCTATCAGCAAGTGTGAAATTATCCTGGCCATTCTCTAAAAAGGCTTCTCCATCTTCAGTAGGTCCTACTGCCAGGCTTTTCCCAAGCCTACATGATAATGCAAAGATTTAAGTTCATACTCTCCAAAAGGGCAACTTTTCAAATTCATCATGAAGTCTTCTGAAATGTGTTAAGTAATGCATTCAGTTCCTGCTGATGGATGAAATGCTGAGGCCATTATCATAATGTAGTGCCTTGTTTTTTTGGCTGAAAATTGTATTGGGTTTTTGACGTGAGGAGCCAAGTGGCAAATTGCAATAAACTGCAAGAGAAATCAGTTATAATTCAATAGTCCCAGAGGTCCCTTGAGGGAATAATAACAGTAACAATAATAAAAACAACCCCCCACTAACTTTCTCATCAGGTTCTGAGACATAGAGTGGGTAATGTTTTGATTAAACAGCTGGGCCAGCAGATCAAACCTTGACTCCATTGATGGGCAAACATCAATCATGTTGGCATGTCTGATGGAGCCAAACAGCATGTCGATTTGATGATTGCTTTGTAAAATTTATCATCCCTCCAAGCATGGTCACACATCCTGAACACCGCCACCCCTAGGACCAATGGGAAGGGCTGTCGATGGATTTTAAACCCAGGGTTTGCCCATTTGTGGTGCAAACATCCACTCTCTGGACTCTGAATTGGTCACTTTTCTCCGGGGAGTGCCTGACAGGGGTGGTTTGGAAATAAGTTTCAGAATTGCTCTAATGCCCAGGTGTATGAATCTGGTCCAAATTGTGGGTAATTTCAGAGTTATTTTGCTGATTGGACTTCTTTCAAATACAGATCTGCATCTCATCTCATTCAGCCCAAATGGGAAGGGAAAGAAAACTGGATTCCAACTGCATAAGCTTTAGGTCTAATCTCTAGACCCAGAGTTTATGGTGAGAGAGGAAAGAAATGTATAGAGAGTGGACACAAGGGTCTAGAGACAATATGCCCTCACGTGCATACACACATACCACACATACCCACATGTTCTACATACACAGACACATAAACAGATAACCCAGTACACAGTATACACACACATAAGCACACATATTTTTATAATCAAGCGAATGACTTTCTTGGGGAAGGGTATCATTTTAAAAATGAGACAGATCAGAGTCTACCTGATCCATTGCAGAAAAGACACATTTTTTTTTTTCCTTACCACTCCTTTCTCCACACATGCAAATTTGGGCATGCTTATTTTTTTTGAGATTTTTTATCCTGCTCTCTGCTATACAAGATCTTCTTCCAAGCCCTCAGATAATCTGGTTCCTTGTGAAGTTAGGAAACTCTGCATGAAGACGTCCTGTATTTGTCAGTGGTTGGGTTTCTTATTTTCCCTTGGTTCAGAGGGATGTACCTGTCTCCAAGACCTTTTTGGCCCCATGGCTCCCACTCTGTACCCACTTTACCAGAGCCTGTCTTGCCAGGAGTCTCTACATCATTAGTGGCCTCACTAAAGCCCCGGGAATGTATCCTGAGGCTGCCCTTTGGAAACGTATCAGCTACACTGAAGAGAGAGAGAAGTCAAGAGCCCAGACTCTCCTTTTTTATAGTTTCAGCTGCATTTGATGCCAGTTCTCTCAGATGGTCTATTAACATTTCCAAGCTTGTCAGAGCATTTCTAGTTCAATAAAAGGGGAAGAACATGATTTTTTTTTTAAATAAAGAAAAATGGAACCCAGGAATGCCAGTGAATCTCCCCGAAAGGAATCAGCACCAGGTTGTCTCATGGCTCTGGTGTTAGCCTCTTCGGCTAATGAGCTTGCTGCTCCAACCAAAGCTTCCCACCAGCTCCCCTCCCCTAGCCCCAGGGCACTGGTTTTCTCATCTATAGAAATTGGGAGGTTAGATTGCTAAGCTTTCTCTGTGCTGTATAAAATAATAAAATACATTGAACTTCCAGTTAGTCAAATTTGAATTCAGATGAACTTTTTTTGGCAGCAGGGTTGACTCCTGGCAAGTTCGCCATCCACCAAGACCCATGGGCAGTCACAGAGGGCTCTGTAGCAGCTGCCTGAGCACTCTCTCCCCTTAAGGGGAAGAGGGGTATAAATTCACACCAGGCATGGGCACAGACTGTGTCCCATCAGCCTCCTCCCTCCTTTACTAAAGCGGTAGGGGTGCCCTGTGGAGTCCATCCGGTGCCTCCTGCAGGTCAGTGTTGATGCTTGTATGACTGACAGGCCAGATGCCAAAGGTTAGGCTTTCCAACATCTGTCTCTCCTAAGGGAAAACTGGGAGCTCCCGTGGGACCTGGGGAAAGAGTCAAGGTCTTGATGCAGACAGACCAGGGCTTGAGTCGTGGCTCTCCCTTCATAGCTGTGCCACCTTAGGCAAGTTGCCGAGTCTTTCTGAGGCTGCAGAAATGACGAGCAACACCTTCTCAGTGCCCAAGCGATGATAGTTCGCAGCAGCTCCCATCAGTGTGAAGACTGCCAGCCCGAGTCCGGCAGACATCACCACTGGAGGGGGAGAGGGCGTGTACCCCACCCGGCTTCATGGAGAAGTGTTCGTTTCCTTTCTGCTGTGCCTTCCTGAGCCGCCACGAGCCTGATGTCTTCATATTTGTCTAAACGTTGAGGAGACTTGACATGTTTTTGGTTCTACCTCTTCCAACATCATATTTGTTTCTTACCTTCCAGGAAGCTCATTGCTGTATTTTTTAAGAAGTCAAGGGGGCAGTGGGGTGGCTCCGTCATTGAAACCTCTGAGTCTTCGATTTGTGTGCAGGGTTGTGAGTTTGAGCCCAGCAAGGAGCCCTCTTAAGAAAAAAAAAGAAAGCAAAGCAAAATGCAGTGCAGACACCTTCCTTTTTGGTATATTCATTTTTCCTTTTTAACTTCTATTACATTGATCATACATACTTAGTATTGTTAGCACTCTTTTTTGTAAATTTTTAAGAGATTCTTAATGGAGCAGATGATAAATGATATTCAACTATATTAGCAATTGCTAATGTCTTGTCACAGTTCTTTTCACTTTCTCATATTCTCCTTATTTGTTAAACCATTTGTGAATGAGTGGTGGGTATCACACTCTTTGACCCCTGAGTGTTTCAGCTTTCTTTTCCTAAAGACCAAAGACATGTTGTTATGTCCTTGCAATATGATTATAAAATTCAGGGAACAACACTGATACAATACTAGGACCTCATCTATAGGCTAAACTCACATTTTGCTCATTGTCCCAATAATATCATGCATAACATTTTCCTGCAATGTTGGTTCCAATCTGAGACACACAGTAATCCCCCTCTGAGTCCCTCACTCGCCTTTACTCTGGAGTGATTCCTCAGTCTTTGTTTCTGTCTCTCGTGATTGTGTTAGGTTGGGTTGTCCCAGAAGCAGAGACTGAGACAGAGATGGAAACACAGATAGGTCTTTGGGAGACAATTCTAAGCAGTATGATTAGGAGGTGGGGGAGTGGAACAAGGAAGGGAAGGAAGCCGATATGGGTGTGTTATCAACCAAGTAAGCCGTGTGGGCAGCTGAGGCTTCCATTTCAATATGGTGCTCTGGGGAACAGTGTAGAAAGGTGCCCCCGAGTTATCCTATTCAGGACATATGAAAGTGGGAATTCTTCTCCTAACCCCTATCCATTACTGGCTTCAGGCCATTCCAGGGGTGATAGCTTCTCCAGCACTTCCACCGTGCCCCCTGGGGAGTTCCAAAAGCAAGCCCTGGAAAGGTGAGTGCCAAGGGCATGTTGGGAGGGGGTTGGGCATGGACAGCATCTGTTGCAATTATACTGACAGTTTTGGAGAGGATGGGCCAGTTTCGTAGAATGTTCCTCAGTGAGGATTGGCTTTCTCGTTTTCTCTTGCTCAGATTCACCGGTCCTGTCAGTACATCATATCAGAAGGCTCAGAATGCAGTGTGTTTCGTAGTTGGTGATATTAACTTCGACACGTGGTTAAGATGATACCTGTCGGATTTCTCCACCTTAAAGAGATCTGTTTTCCTTAATAAATAGAGACTCCCTGAGAAATACTTTAAGCCTGTGTCAATATCCTTTCCCCAGTAAACTCCTACCTGATGCTATTATCATGTTTGGTAATTTATTCAGAGAGGCCCCAAGGTCTTTGAGACTCTTCCCATTCAGAGATGGAGTCTGCCTCTTTCCCCCTTGACCTGGGTGAGGCTATGATGCTTGCCCCTGGAGTATAGAGGGAGTGAAGCTCATGACCGTAAAGGTCATGCTGGTTTTCCTTGTCCTCTTGGGCTGCTGGGCTCAGGTGAGGTGCTTTGTGGGAAGCCTGGCCACAGAGACTGTCCCACTGCAGGGGCTGTGAGGAGGCACCCTGGTCAACAGCCCAGGCAAGCTGCCAGCTAATGGCCAGCACCAGTTGCCACCATGAGAGTGGCCCACCTTGGATTCTCCAGCCCAATGGGACCCTAAAGATGGCTGAAGGTCTGTCTGACACCTGATTGCAACCACGTGAGTGACTACAAGCAAGGACGGCCCAGACAAGCACATCTTGACCTCCTGAGCCACAAAATCATGAACGAAATAGAATGGTTGTTCACGCCCCTGAGGTTTGGGATCATTGCTCTGCTTGTCCACTGATGATTCTTGCCTCTGTCAGTTAGTGCTTCAGTGGCTGCCGGAAGGCAGCTTCAGTTCTGTCTTTCTCATTTTATGATTCTTGCTGGTGTAGCTTACCGCTGGCTTCCTCCAATTCTTTTAGGAATTGCTTCTGCTTATTTTATTATTTCTTCAGAAAAAAAAAAAAAAAAAAAAAGGACCCCTTGAGCTGAAACAAAAACCAAAAAATGGGGGGAGGGACCTGGGTGGCTCCATCGGTTGAGTGTCTGCCTTCGACTCAGGTCATGATCCCAGGGTCCTGGGATTGAACCCTGGGTCTGGCTCCTTGCTCAGCGAGGAATCTGCTTCTTCCTCTCCTCCCTGCTTGTGCTCTTTCTCTCTATCTTATCACTATCTGTCTCTCTCAAATAAATAAATAAAAATAAAATCTTTAAAAATAACCAAAAAATGGGAATCTATTTCTCATTAATCAACTAACAAATCGTCTGGGGGCCGTAATGTCAGTTTCTTACTACGGCATGACATTTTTGTTCTCTGCTAAGAATTAGCCGTAGATCTGCATCAGGAAACATACAGGATCCTGGAAGTGCATTTTTTCCCTCATCATGCCATCGTTACTTTGTCATGTCAAATTTATGTCATTTTCTTAATTGAAAAGAAGTTCTTTGGCAAATGGCGCTTTCAAAGCACAAGGACTGTAAGGCTCTGTCCGTCCGCCCTCACCATTCCCACCGTGTGTTTGTGAGCCACGGAGCCGAGGCTGTTGGACACAGCCGGACTGTGTCCTTCTTGTGATGTGTGCCTGGCTCTCTTTAGATGGGGCTGGCATGGGCAAGTGACCCCAAGTTAGGCTCCCCCAGAGAATGAGGTGGGAAGATGTGTGAAGATAGAAGGATTGGACTTCCAAAATATTTTAGGAACACAAACGAAAGTAACAAACCTGGGTCGTAAAATAGCTGATGGGCTGAAATCACTGAAGAATGTCAAGGGCGGGGGCCATTCATCGGTTAGACGGGGAGCGCGCGGATGATCTGGAGAAAACTAAGAGTCATCCTCAGGCTCTTCACATGCAGAAGCTGGGCTTCTGCAGAGGGCGGACTTTTGTACCTTAACATCAGTAAGCAGATTTCAGGACCTCCTTATTCAGGGACCTACTCAGTTAATTTGGGGAGACGAGACAGACACAAATGTGTCATCCATTGCCTCCTTCTTTGC
Organism: Meles meles; assembly: GCF_922984935.1. Lineage (NCBI taxonomy): Eukaryota > Metazoa > Chordata > Mammalia > Carnivora > Mustelidae > Meles > Meles meles. The sequence continues at coordinate 7,999,701 of NC_060066.1, forward strand.
TCTCCATCTCTCCTTTCTCCACTGTTTGCCTAAAACCAGTCACTTACCTTTTTTTTTTAAAGATTTTATTTATTTATTTGACACACAGAGAGAGAGAGAGATCACAAGTAGGCAGAGAGGTAGGCAGGGGGGGAGGGAGAAGCAGGCTCTCTGCCAAGCAGAAAGCCTGATGCAGGGCTCGATCCCAGGATTCTGAGATCATGACCTGAGCCAAAGGCAGAGGCTTAACCCACTGAGCCACCCAGGTGCCCTCCAATCACTTACCCTTCTGACACCTCAGTTTTTCCATCAGTAACATGGGAATGCTGGTAGTGCCTCACTGATGGTGTTGATTTGAAGGCAGAGGAGACCCCTGAGATGTGTGCCTGGAGCCTGACGGCCACATGGTATGCATTCCATAAGGGCCAGTCTTTATTTCCGGCCTCCTCCTGCTTTTGCCAGGCTTCTCCCTCTCTGCCTAAGGATTAGTCTGTAGCTCCTAGGATCGAGAGTGCCTGGGTTCAAATCCTGCCTCTGGCATCCTAGTGCTGTGAGTTAGGGCAAGTTGCCTAAGTCTCTGTGCCTCAGTTATCCTGTCTGTACAGTGGGGTGATAAATAAAATCGACCTCATGGTAAGGATTAAATGAGTTCACACCTGTAAAACACCCCTGGGCTATACCACAGCCTTGATTTAAGGTGTGGGTATTATTGCTCCTCTCTCTTTCTCTATCATCATCCGCACCATCATCACCATCACAATCATCATCCTCACCATCATCATCACCGTCAACATCCTCACTATCATCACATCACCATCATCGTCATCACCACCATCATCTTCCTCACCATAGTCATCATCATCACAATCACGAACATCACCATCATCACCATCATCATCATCACCATCATCACTATCATCATCCTCACCATCATCATCACCGTCAACATCCTCACTATCATCACATCACCATCATCGTCATCACCACCATCATCTTCCTCACCATAGTCATCATCATCACAATCACGAACATCACCATCATCACCATCATCATCATCACCATCATCACTATCATCATCATCACCATCACCATCATCATCACCATCATCATCTTTTTGACAGAATATAGGCTCATGGGGGGGCTGAAAGGGTAACCTCATCTGCTCTTCCTAAGCCTAAGGGAGGGCTTAGGATGTTTTCCTTTAAGAGGTGGGTAGTATGATGAGGTTCCCCAGAGTGGCCATCCTGCCAATTTGTGCTTGAATGTCAGCAAACACCCACTCCTAGGGGTTCTCTGGGGCAAGGCAGGCTGCTGAAGAAAATGAGCTGCCTCCAAACCATGTTTTTTAGGGCTTCAGAGCTCTGGTTATACCCTGGATGCCCATAGCCTCTCACCCCCCCTGCTATCCTCCCTTCTTCCCCAGGAGTGGGGACAGAGTGCCTGGGAGGCAGGGTGATGTGGGACAGAGAAGAGAGAGCAAATGCCCCAGAGAGGCTGCAGAAGAGAAACACAGGGCGAGCGAGCCACAGACGTGAGCCGTGTGTGTGATTTCTCATTTTCTAGAAACATTAAAAATAGTAAAAAAGCAACAGATGAAATTAATTTTAAGGATACATTTTATTTAACCCAATATATCAGCAAAATATTATCAAATCAACTTGTAGTAATGTGAAAATTGCTAGTGAGATATTTTACATTCTTCTTTATCAGACTGTGTTTGGAATCCAGTGTGTGTTTTACACTTGCTGTAAATCTCAGATCAAACCAGCCACGTCGCAAGTGCTCAGGCACTACGTGTGGCTTGGGGGTACCTTATGCACAGCCCAACTTTAGACTCCACAATCCTAGTCCAAATCCTGCTTCTGTCCCTGGCTGCTCGGTGAGTTCAGACAAGTTACTTAACATCTCTGAGCTTCAGTTGCTTCATTTGTGTATTGGCAATTATCTTTGGGACTCTATTTGGGAAGCTTAGAAATGGGAAAAAAACCAAGCACAGAAGCAGGCACATGGTAGGTGCTTAATAAATGTTCGTTCCTTCCCTCCCTTTGTGCCCCATCTATTTCACTGAAGAGTTCCTGTGAGTAGTGGTGGCTTCTAAGGAGGTCCCAGGACAGAGAGACTATGGAGAATGATGTTCTTTCCTGTCCACGATAATGCATGGCTGTGTTCTCATCCAAAGTGAAGATGTCACCTCCTCTGAGAAACCTTCCTTGGTTGCTTAGCACTTTCCGTGGTTTGATATTTCCCTGCTTATTTGTGTGATCCTTGTTCACAGTTTCTCTCTCCCTACTAGAATTCGGTTCCATGAGAGCAGCCCCTTTATCTGTCACAATCCTGGCCTGTGAAACAGATCTGGTCACCCAGAGGCAGTTGATAGGCACGTGGTCATTAAGTAAATGGAGACCCGAATAAATGAACACTAGAAAGCCCAGTGTTATTAAAAGGGCACTTCTTCTTCTTCTTCTTCTTTTTTTTTAATTTAATTTAATTTGTGTGTGTGTGTGTTCCGAGATTCATTGTGCACCACATGCAATGCTCCATGCAATGGGTGCCCTCCTATTTAATACCCAACACCGGGCTCACCCAACTCCCCACCCCCACACCTCCAAAACCCTCAGTTTGTTTCTAAGAGTCCAGTCTCTCATGGTTCATTTCCCCTCCAATTTCCCCGAACTCGCTTTTCCTCCCCATCTCTCAAAGGGCGCTGCTACCGTTCATCTAACGTGACTGGATTGTAATACTCTCCAAGAAAGTGTGGAGTGTTGCTCCTGACTGGGGTTTTGGGACCCTTAGCACAAGGTGTCCGTCTAGCACTGTGAACACGGGCTGCACGGACTATGACAGGCTTTCGCTACACTTGCTCTCGGAACGGAGCGTAGGGCACAAATCCACACTCTGGGCTTCTCTGGGTGCCGAAGCCCTGCACCCCACAGCGATCTCGCCCCCCACCCAGGGATTTTTTTTCGGCTCTCGGGACCTTGTCAGGTGGAGCCGCTGACCCTCCATGCACCCGTTCTCTTCCATGCCCCTTCTTTCCCCGAGTTGCTCACCATGTGGGTACTGTTCCCATTCCTCCTCATCGAAGAGTTCCAGAAGCTGGGCCTTCCAGGCAGGACATTTCACTGGTGTGTTGGTACCAGCACCAGCCCCTCAGAAGGATCCCGGCGGTCACGGCTGTTTCCACTGGCAAGGGGGTGTTTGGGGTAAATTTCCGATGACGAGCACTTCGATCCCTTCCTGCCTGATCTCTGTGCTCATTCCAGGCTCACATGTCCTTGCTCTGCTCTGTTGTGCCAGGGTCCCACTGAGTGGGACAAACACTGAAACTCAAACGAAACATTTCCCTGAAGCCTGGCTGCCTCCATCTTTCCTGCACACAGCCTTTCTTGACCTCTACAGGTAGGGGTGATGACCCTGCAAGGCTCGGTTTTCCTGCCGGCTTCCTGCTTTCCCACCTGGGCCTCTGGAGGGCAGGGACCACATCTGCCTGGGCCTGGCACTTGGCCTGCCCTTGCTGAATGTTTGTTGAATGCACCATGGAGTATGTACGTGCGGGTTTACTGGATCCTAGCAACAAACCGAACAAGACACTGCCTTGTTCATTTGCAATCTTTGTAATAGTAATGCCACCTGACAATGTCCAAGTGCTTATTTTGTGTCAAGCACCACGTGAGTGCTTTAAACCCATTAGCTTAATTAATGTCCTTAATCATCAGGATAAGCTTAGGAGGTAGATCTCTTACAATCCCATTTTACAGCTGGGAAAACAGAAGCAAAGAAGGGCAGACTTGCTTCCCCCAGGTCACAACCTACCTGGTGGTTGGCAGAGCTGGGATTTGAACCTTGGCAGCCTGTTTCCAGAGAACCTCAGCTCTTCGCTGCCGTGGGAAACCTCCTTTTGGAGCAGCCCTGGAGGGAAAGACTTAACCAGTTCTAGAACTGATTTCTGCTCCGCCAGACTCCTCAGACATCCCCACAGAGCTAGAGGGGTCATACATTTTACTGGGAGTCTGTGTCTAGGTCATTGCTTCTTGTCCCAGCAAGCTGTCATGTGTGGGTGACAGGTGCCATCCACCCCAGAGGGCGTGCTGCTTGTGTTCAGAGTCACGGATTCGCCAACCTGGTCTCTTCAGTACCACACACGGTGCCTGACGCCTATGAACCTTCTCTGGGGTGCATACTGAGTGGGGTTAGTGATAACCAGGCTTCTTATGTCTTAGGCTTTCTAGAGCATGGGACAGATTGTCTTGTCCTTGATGATCTTCTCTGCCTGGACTCACCGTGCTTGAAATAGTGTCACTGCGGAGGCATATCTTTGTGAAAGAAGTACTTCTTCCTGCAGGTATCCTTGGCAAAACAAAATAGATTTGTAGGAAGAGTAGTGTCTTAAATCTCTAAAACATTTGTGTGACTTGGAGGCAGGCACGCCGTCTGTGCCTGGAGCTCTGGGGACACAGGGAGAAAGGACGAGAAGCCTAGGAAGGGACGTGGGTGTCGCTAAAGCATGCTTCCCTTCATTTCCAATTTCGTCAGGAGTCAGCCTCCATATATATCTCTTTTAGCACTTCTAAGTAGCAACACAAGTCTTCCAGATGGCTGTGGAATTACTTGGAAGGAAGCCTGCAGATTCTTCTTGAAAAAAGAAAATTCTCATTAAAAGTGAATGAAAGCGTGAATTTTCAACATGTCCATTTGAAACTCTAAGAATTTCTAAGCGAATTAGATTGATGTGAAATGAGGCACACTCAAAGCCCTTTAAGGCTCTGAAAGGCGATCTCAGCACACTGCACACTGACAGCTCGTTCCGCTCTGTGTGGGTGCTGCCGGGGGTGCCAGGAAGGCCAAGACGAAGGAGACAGGGTCCCTGAGCCCCAGGAACCTGCAGCGGCATCCACACACCATTCACATATCTTTGTAGGCAGTGGGGGGATCTGCTGGTCACTTTCAGCATTTCTGTCTTCGCCAATGTCGTCTTGTTTTCAGCCATATTCCTATGCACAGAACAGAAACACCATCTCTCTGCTCTTGCCAGCATCAAATCATGTCTGTGTTTGAGCATTACAGATCTCACAGGAAGACATTTCATTACTCCATAAGCCATCAGGATGGTTGTGGAAATGGACAGAGAACCGTATCTTGCCCAACTTGAGATTCACAAGGAGGAGAGATGGCTCGATTTTCTTGGTGGCGAGTGTTATGGAGCTCAGATTCCAGATGTCACGTATTTGTTTCTGTAAGAGATATTCTGGCAAAAAGTCCTGTAGGGTGACTGTCACCTGGATCTCTCGGCTGCTCTGGGGGGCACCTGCAGACAGTCTCCCTCCACACCAAGGGCATCACAAATCCCTCTGGCTCTGGGAGGGTGTTCTGTCCATGTGCGGGGCAGGCCAGAGCCAGGGCATGAACCCCAGCAGCAGCCCTCAAGCAGCGAAGGAGGATGGGAGCCCACTTCTCAGCTGTCCTTCAGTCTCCCAGAGAGTGCCTGTGCAACTGAGCCCCAGTCACTCACACTGGTGACTCGCTCATTAACACCATCTTCATTGGCTTTCTTCCCATTGCTGTTTCCCTCCTTTGCTCTTGTACGGTGCTTCCAGGAATCATCTTCTGCAATAAGGCACCTATACGAAATCCCCACCTCAGGGTCTGCGCCTGGGGGAGGTGCAAACTTAAGACAGTGCTTCACAATAGGGAGGAATTAGAAAAATGCCCGTGGCCAGTGGGGGTGGCTTTGAAGGTTATGATGCATTAGAACCAGGGGTCAAGGGCAAAGTCACCGATGGCCTCAGGATAACAAACCTCACCTCTGAACACAGGGATGCCCCATGGGGAACCTTGGTAGTGTTAAGCTCTTAGCTCATTTAAAGAGCTGTGTCTCCATGTGGCCCTTCCATCTGGATCACACGCGGATGCTCTGCAGGCAACATGACCAGTTCTCCGGACCCTCAAAGTCCTCCGCAGTGCCGCTCCCTCCCTGTTCCCCCTCTCCTCCCCTTCTCACGAGGGCAGCATGACATATTGACTGTCAGTGGTAGAGAGTCAAGGGTCAACTCTGTTTTTACCTTCACCCCCCCACCAGTCTATTCTCAGAGGCATACAGCAAGTGCTCAGTAATTACTCATTGCCCATTTCTGGAGCACCAGACCCCCACAGACAACATCTCACTTGCCCCTTCCTGGCTATTCCCTAACACATAGCATTTGCCAGAGGTGCAATTAGCCATTGAACCAATTAGACACATTTCCTCCAGCCCAGGGCTTCTCCAAATTTCATTAAGATTTTATTTAAGATTTAGCTAGAGAGCTTGTTACAACCTAAATCTCTGGGGCCCTTGTCAAGAGATTCTGATTCTAGTGTGAGCCCTGAGAGTTTGCATTTCTAGGAAGCTCCCATGGGATCCTAGGGACCACACTTTGAGTGATGCTCTAGCTTCCTGCCCTGACCTCAGATGTCCAGCCCGTTGTTGGAGGCTGAGTCGTTATGAGGGTGAAATTTGGTGCTTAGAACCACCAGGGTCTGGGACCAGCTACGCACTCCCCCAGCTGTGCCAAGGTCTCTCTGTACCCCAGTGCCCATACTGGATCCCAGGAGAGGGACTGAGTGGACTTTGATGGGCAGAGATGCATGTGCCCTGGTTTTAGAGCCTTGTTGCTGTGTCATGGTATGAGTTTGCTGGGGCATCGGTAACCAACGCCCCAGAATGACGTTCTGACTCTTCCGAGGTTTGGTTCTCATACCATGGTAATGTCAGCTTATGTGCGATTCAGTTTCCTTTTCAAAGTTCTCACCTTATTTCAGCCTCATATTATCTGCATGGCAGCTGGGTAGTGGTTTTGTCCATGTAAGGAAGCAGTGATAGTAAGGAGACAGTGTCCCCAGCGAGTGGCCAAGACCGTGAGCCCATCTTCTCATTTGTGTCTTTCCTGGAACTGGGGAGATCGGTCCATCCTGACCTCAAAAGCCTGTCTTTTACTTGCTTCTGGTTCTCTCCAGAGAGAACTCCTTCTTTCGGGTGACATTTTGATGTGGTTTCTGATGCTGGGGCCCTTGTCTGGCTGAATTTCTAAGAGGATGGATCTTATCATGGCTGCCTCCTCCAAAGTGTCCAATTCCCATCATGTAAGACTTTCAGAATGTGGTACCCAAAGGGGTGAAGGACTCTGCTTGTCCTATCTATACGCCCAGCAGTTTCTCCACTGGCTGAGATGGGTCCGTGAGGCTCATGTGGCTCTGGGTCAGGCTTGTGCAGCTGAAGGGCTGCTGAGAGCTTTAAGGTCTCAGCTCAAGGTGAGGCCAATGGCATGACCCTTGTCGTGTCCAAACCCAGTGTTTCTTCCTCCTTCCTCCCTACGTGCATCAGGGGGCACCCAACAGCCTTCTTTTTTTTTTTTTAAACATTTTAATTTTTTATTTGTTTCTTATATTTTTATAAACATATAATGTATTTTTATCCCCAGGGGTACAGGTCTGTAAATCGCCAGGTTTACACACTTCACAGCACTCACCATAGCACACACCATCCCCAATGTCCATAACCCCCCTCCCCCTCTCCCAACCCCACCTCCCCCTAGCAACCCTCAGTTTGTTTTGTGAGATTAAGAGTCATTTATGGTTTGTCTCCCTCCCAATCCCATCTTGTTTCATTTATTCTTCTCCTATCCCCCTAACCCCCCATGTTGCTTCTCCACGTCCTCATATCAGGGAGATCATATGATAGTTGTCTTTCTCTGATTGACTTATTTCACTAAGCATGATACCCTCTAGTTCTATCCACGTCATCGCAAATGGCAAGATTTCATTTCTTTTGATGGCTGCATAGTATTCCATTGTGTATATATACCACATCTGCCCCTGATGTGTCTTCTGCAAATCCCTCTGCTTTTTTTCCCCCTCCCTTCCCTCTGCCTTAGCCATAATGTGGGTCATCATCATGTCTCACTGGGAAATAACCTCTCAGCTCATCTCTTCTCCCAGTCCCCAACCCATTCTCTGCCCTGTTGGCAAAAGTGACTTTATGAAATGCAGACCTGTCCTTGATCATCCCTGGGCTTAAACCCTTCATGGGCTCTATATTCGTTGTCTTGCTGTGTAACAAACGATGATAAACTTAGCAGCTTAAGTCAGCACACACGTGTCATCTCATGGTGTATGTGGGTTAGGAGTCTGGACACAGCTTAGCCGGAGACCCCTCTGCTTCAGGATCTCTCCCAAGGCTGCGATAAAGTTGTTGGTCAGGGGTGGGGTTTTGGTTGAGAGGTTGACTAGACGCAGATCCACTTCCATTTTCCCTCCCATTGTTGACGGCATTCAGGTTCTGCAGGGCTGAGTGACTGTGGGCCTTTGTTCCCTACTGATTCTTGGCCAGAAGCTGCTGTCAGTTCTTTACCCGATGGACCTTTCCCCATGGCCTCTTACTTCATCAAAGTCAGCAAGGAGCAGAGTGTTCTAGCAGGAGGAAAGGCACCATTTTAGATACGACTGAATCATGGGAGTGACATCCCATTACCTTTGCTGTATTCTGTTGGTTAGAAGAAAGGTTGTTAGGGCACCGCACTTGAGAGGAGATCACACAGGGTTATGAACACCAAGAGGTGGGGGTCGTGTGATCCATCCCGTAGTGTGCCCAACATCGGCTCCTGGGTCATGAAGCCTAAACCCTTAGCGGGGGCAAGAGAACTCAGTGGTTCAGAACAGTTAACTATGGCATCAGACAGAATTAAGTTAGGCTCCTGGATGGACCACTTGCTGTGGTATTTTGGGAAGATTTTAAACTTTCTAAGTGTCTGTTTGCTCCTCTGTAAAATGGGAATAGCGATGCTACCTACCTTAGAGTGTTGTGGATAGTGTTGTGGAAATGACAAAGGGAGATACTAAAATTCATAAATGACCAAATCAAGATTAAGAGCCAAATGGTATTAAGAATGATTTTTTATCCTCCCCAAACTCTCAATAATATGTGTTACTATGCCCTGCCAGGCTTCTATTTATCATGTTTTCTCCCTCCCCACATATTCCCTTGGGCTCTGGCCCTGATGAGTTATAGGACATTTCCATAATATGCTAAGATCTCCATTGGCAGCTTCTTTCCATACTCCTCTCACTGACCAGACTGGCATCCGCACTCCTCTCCCTCTCCTGCGGGAATCGTCTGAGACATTCATCTGTCTTGTGAAGTCTTTTATGACCTCAAGGTTACCCCTAACCCCATACTAGCTGTGGTCCCCCAGCACCCTCTGTTTTGAATTGTCTGCTTGTGTCCTCTACTGGATTCTTGAGAGTGGGTTCTGTGTCTTTCCTTTTTGAGTTCTAGAAGAGAGTCTGGAACCTCAGGTTCCAGGTTGTGTTTTACGAAAGAATAAGGTTACAGTTAAAAAAATTATATTCATGATATTGGGGAGGTCATTGGGGCGGTTGGCATGATTGAAACTCAGAGGAATGAAGGGATTTGCCCCAGATTCCTTGGTAAATAAGTGTCAGAGCTAGAGGCAACCCCAGATCTGTTGATCCCACATATAGACTGCCCTTTGGGGAACAAGGAGGTACCAGAGTGCTGAGGAGAATGGCATCCGTCACTTCTCCAAACCTCTTTTGTGGGAATAAGACATTTTGTAAAACAAGAGAACTCTCAGAAAGCTCAAGGCCTCCATCCTAATTGGTCAGCGCGTTGCCTGGCTTTTTGAAATAGCAAGTGGATGACCTTATGCCCGGACCATCTGTACTGTTCTGGGAAGTTCTAAAGGAGTCTGTCTGCTGGGGCAGACATAGCTCAAGAAAATGGTCAGATTTCCTCTGAATAGCTCAATTATTTCAGTTCTCTGTTGACTAGGAACTGGTAATAAACCTGGAAGGACAGGGAAGACAGAGCAGCAAAGCGGTCCACTGTGCAGCCCACGAGGAGAGTAGCCGGAGTTCATGACAGTTTTTTTTTAATGTTATTAATAAAACTGTTTAGTAAGTTAACCAAATAGTTACCTCGTGAATGCTTTAGTTAATGAAAGGAATTTCATGTGTCTTAAAGCTCAATGTTTTTATCTTCTGCCAAATACTACTGTTTTTTTTTTTTTCATTTTATTTATTTTTTCAGCGTAACAGTATTCATTGTTTTTGCACAACACCCAGTGCTCCATGCAAAACGTGCCCTCCCTATTACCCACCACCTGTTCCCCCAACCTCCCACCCCTGACCCTTCAAAACCCTCAGGTTGTTTTTCAGAGTCCATAGTCTCTTATGGTTCGCCTCCCCTTCCAAATTTTTTTTTTTTAATAAACATATAATGTATTTTTATCCCCAGGGGTACAGGTCTGTGAATCAAGATCAAAAGCTTTTGCATAGCAAAGGAAACAGTTAACAAAACTACTGGTTTTGAAACGTCTTCGGTTCATTGAAATTTTTCTGCGTTCGGTTTTTCTTATTTCGTAAATAACATTGTGGCTACCTTCGTGGAACTTCATAAAAAAAGCAAAAAGAAGGGAAAAAACCCCTATATCCCCATCCCCAGTAAATCTGTCTTTATTTGTCTTTGCTTCCCTTTCGTCTCCACCACGTCCGTCTGTCACTTGGACATACATGTAATTCCAGTGTTGGCATAACTTTATCTGAAAAGTCTCTTAGAATCTAGGTCTTTGAGAGGAGGCTTGGTGATGCTGACAACTGTGTCACACCAACACATTCAGTGACTCGGTATATTAGACCGTGGGACTTCATACCCTCGCCTGACTGCCTGGCTCCCACTGGGATGGGAATGGGCGGATGTGGAGACTAGTGAGAATTCCAGGTACATACGTGATCAGTAATACTGGTGATCACAGCCGTCCCAGCCTCTTTTATAACCATCCACGTGATTATAAAATGAGCTGTGATCCGTATGCGCATTATCTCATTTAATCCTCACAGTGGCTTATTCAAGTGGTTCTAACATCGTTGGCATTTTTCTCATAGACAAGGTAAGTGAGGTTCACTAATGTCCAATGTTAAGTAACTTTCCCAAGGCTCTTTGCTGACGTTGGTGCCCAATCAGACTTTGAGAAGCTCGGTCCGACCCAAAACTCCAGTTCGTGTCCAATGATCTGCCTGGACCTGAGTCACCGCTGCTGGAGTTCTCGCGTCAAATGCCCTCGTCCACCAAATCAGTTAGTCGTGAGCTACCGATCACCTGCTAGGTGCCGGGCAGTCCTCAAGGTAGGCAGGGCCCTTGTTGCCTAGAGCTGTCGCTTCTTGTCGCTCCCTTAGGGAAGTTGGTTACTGAAAGTTTGTATGACAGCTCCTTTGTCCTGGGAATTACCAGCCTCCCCCTCACCCTGGGTGGAGGGGCTTTGGAGAGACAAAGGGATCAATTTGAATATTGAGCTGTGGGTCCCTGAACGGCTAGAGATACCAACAAAATTTAAAGATATTCTCAGTTTACTGGAAAAAAGGCAAGCAATAACAACCAAGTGTGGAAAATTAGAGACCTTCTTGGGTCCAGGGCTAAGGATACAGGGTTAACAGCTCTGCATGCTCGGGGCTCATTCTCTTTGTCTTCCCCTGAGGTCTCCATTTCCTTGTGTTCAAAATAGAAGCAGTGCTCATACTTGAAAGTGCTAACTGAGGATCGAATTACGTATTTAATCCATAGGGTGGTGCAAACACCAGGTTTTACAGCAAGTGCCTTTTGTCTGTCCCGGAGGTCAACTACAGCCCGAGGCCAAAGCCATCCTGCCTGTTTTCGTAAATAAGTTTTATGGGAACACAGCTACACCTACTCGTTGTGAATTGTTTATGGCTGCTTTCGACAATGACAGAGTTCAGTTGTCGCCCACGAAGCCAAAAATACTCGACATCTGACCCTTTATGGAAAAAGTTGCCAAAGCTTTGCTTTATATGTTCCTGTTTGTCAACTCATTTACAAAGGCCTGATTTCTTCGGGAAGCAACAAAATAAGTAGGGTAACAGATTTTGAGATAAGCTCTTCGGACTCATCTCAACCCTGGTAAATTAGGTTAGCAGAGTTCTGATCAAAGACCTAACCCGGTCCTTAGCACTGAGGCTTTGGTCCAGCAGAGCCCCTGGAGGTAGTGTGTCTCATGGCAAAGCAGGAGGGCCCTTGAGACAGATCTGAGTTTAGAAACCAAGGCTCTGTCCTATTTTCTTGGTGACTCGGGGCAGATCACTCTCTTCTCTTGAGTCTGTTCTGTTACCTGGAAATGTGGGAAATGATGCCCAAGGGTTTTTGGCAAGGGATTTATGTAAGAACCTAGAACATTCCTGGAGCCTGGCTGGCATCTGGTTAGTGCTGGCTGTAAATATTATGATTATTCTCCCCACCTTGGACTGAGTGAAGGTTTTGGGAAGTCACATGCAAGCATTCAGCCCTGATGGAAAGCTTCTCGGGGAGTGAGAAACACCTGATCACAGGCAAAACAGGCGAAACAAGGAACATCCCGAAGAATGAAGTCGGAGAGACCTTTTTCTTGAACAGTGAGGCCTTGGAAAGGTTGGATCTGCCACACAGGGAGTCTTCTGTGAGCTCACGTGGCTGCGCAAGGCTCCTGATGGAGAGTGAGCTGGGACGAGGGCTTCTGTTTATGTCCGGGGGCAAGAGGAAGGGAAGGTAAATCTACCCTTGTAACCCACACAGCTGTAACAAATGTTGGCTTCTGTGAGCTGGAGCGGTAAGCTTCGAGATCCCATTGGAACAGTGCGCATACCTTCCTTCCCCACATATTAGTGCTTCTGTGTGTCAGGCCCTTTGCCAGGCCCTTTACCAACAGCCGTGGATGACGTTTCCATGATCTGTGTGTATGTTCATGGAGTGGACGTTCCGTGCGTGAGACACATATCAGGGAGACATTACAAGCCAGAAGTGCCCTGAAGGAAAAGTGCATGGGTGCTTTAAGCCTTTGACAAAGGGCCTCATCTCATTTGGGGAGTCAAGGAAGGCCCACACCTTGAGGAATAAAGTGCTAAGTTAAGATGAAAGGCCCAGCAGGAGTCACCCACCATGAGCACCCTTACAGAGCAAGCGTCTATACAACATCAAAGAGAAGCCTGCAAGAAGTTGACTTGAAAGGAATCCTCATCAGGAGGAAATGCGTGCGTCTGAGCATGTATACATCCATTTATTTTCAAGATTTGGAAAGAGAGGTATCTGTTCACTTTAAAAGACATCGTTTTCCCCAGCCCGAAAGGTTCCCGTTGGTCCAATTTATATAACAAGTCATGTTACCAGATACACGGCGAAACATATATTAATTGAAAAGGTTAATGTTGAAAAGGATTAATTTCTTCTTCTCTAGCAGCACAGACCTAATTCAATCTTTCCAGAAGCAGATGGACAATTCTGCCCTCCAAATCGAGATATTTATGTAAATATCACTGAGCTAATTGATACGCAGCTGAATCAAAGGAAGGTAAACAATGTGCTTTCATGGTGTCAACAGTTGTGAGTGTGATTTACGGCATTAATGACTTCCTAGAATGAGCTATTATCCAGAGGAAAAGAGATTCTGGGACCTAATTTATTTTCTTGATTATTAGAGTCACATTGAAAGTGAGGCCTGTTTACAGGAAGTATCTGAGTTAGAAGTCGGGAACACTCTGCCCATGTTCCCTTCCCTGCACACCCTCACCACCCCTGCCTCCGTTCCAGAGGTGAGAGCCCCTGCAGAGGAGCTCACTGAACACAAGGGTTAAATGAGAGGACCTCCTGTCCTTAAAAGTGACTCCAGTGGGTCAAGGCCACATGGACTGGGGAAGAACTCAGACTGAAATTTTTGAGTTACAAGCCCTGTGCTTGGCTTTTCTACCCTTAGTTGTGTTTTGAGTGGGTCACAGCTTCTCAGCTCCCTGGTCTTGTCTAAATGGAGAAAAGGCACCTGCTCGCTTGTGTTCAGGACAGTGGACTGGGAAGCAAATGGGAGAGTGGGTAGGAAATGCGTTGTGAGGTAGAGGGGGCTATGGAAGTAGACGTTATTATGACAGAGACTTTCATATTAGTATTTTGATACATCGCTTTCTTCCCCCGGCTATGCTAGCCTGCACGTGAAATGGTCACTGTATTCCCCATCCCCCACCTCACTGACCACCTTGAGATCCTCAAGTCTTTCCCTTCTTCAGGCCTTCTGGAATTCTCTTCCTCCTGCTCCATGCATGACTGGCTCCTTCTCAATAACGTGGGACTCATCTATAATGTCTCGTCTCGGAAAGTTTTTAATTCTTCCTTATTTCTCCATTTACCTCATCTTGGTTTACCTTCATGTAACCAGGCATCACTTATTTGTGATAAATTACTTATTTCTTTGCTTTTTTGGTTAATGTCTGCCTCTCCTATTAGTCTGTAAATTTATTTCTAGATTTCCCTTCTCACTCCTGTCTCCCCTGACCATGGCTCAGCTGGGGTTTCATACCATAAGGGGGGACGTTTCCGTACTCTGAGCATCCTCTGTGGACTCAGTCCTGTCCCCCTCTTCGTTCCTTCCTCTGTGCTGGACTCAGTGGTGGGGAGGAGCGTGCAATTTTGAGGACAATGCCGTGGGTTCAAACATCTCTGTGTCTCAGCTTCATTGTGTTTAGAATGAAACAAACATACACCTTCATTGCTTAGTGTTGCTTCAGGCGCATAATAAAGCAACCAGGAAGTGTTGGCCATGATTGCGACTGTTGCTAGTGTTATTTCTCTGTTCAGGGAGAGTACTTGGGAGACCTGCCATGGGTTCCTGCCCCTTTCCCCTACCGTTCAGCCAGCCTGCTGGTGGCTTCACTGCACGCTGCACCCATCTGGGCCATTTGCAAGTGAAACTGACGATCTCTTTAGGCAGGCAGGTGCATTTGTTAAACAGACGCGAGCTGCCTAGTATCAAATTGAGATAAAATCGCTGGGTTCCTGTGAACTCGGTTTGCTACATCTGTTCTTCTTTGCCTAGGAACACCCATCCCTCAATTTTTCTGTCATCTTTTCTGTGTTTCTACTTGTAGACCCACTCTACAGTATTCCCTCCGCCCCCTTAATTGGCCTTCTCTGCCTTTGATCCACCTGCAAAAAGACAAACAAGCCCTTTGTTCCTCTCTCTGTCCGTGTTCAGAGGGAACTGGGGAGAATTCTAAGTACTTTTCTTGGCCTGATGTCACCGTGACCTTGTTGGCATTGAGGA
Source organism: Meles meles (assembly GCF_922984935.1). Classification (NCBI taxonomy): domain Eukaryota; kingdom Metazoa; phylum Chordata; class Mammalia; order Carnivora; family Mustelidae; genus Meles; species Meles meles. The sequence goes on from NC_060066.1 coordinate 8,014,805, forward strand.
GGCCCACTGGAGGCCACGGGGCTGGTGTCCAGGAGGGGAAATGTGCCTTGTGCTGAATGTCAGCCATGGTGATCACCATTCTTGGGGTGCACAAGGGAAGATCGAGGTCCTCGGAGGTTGTGGCTCTCCGAGGTCAAGGCAACTAGGAAGGGGCAACGCCCAGATGGGGACTATGAAACAGGGTGAGAACCAGCAGACTCACTGGGCCAAGGCTGACTTCTGGTTCCTGTCTGTAGGCACCGGCCATGTGACCTGGGGCAAGCTCTCTCCGAGCCTCGTTGTTCCCGTCTGTGCATTCACGTCTGACACCACCATCGGCAAAGTGCCCCTGTGAGGGTTCTCTTCAATGACCTGTGTGTTTTGCCCAATAGCAGAGAGCTCGTCCGAAGGATCCACCCTACCTGACTCCAGAAACAGTGCTCTTTTCTTCCATGGGTGCCGGCCACTCCTTACATTCGCTGTTCCCCATGCGAGCCCACATCCAGCCCTTCCTTCACACGCCTTGTCAGACTCTTGACCCCTGCCCGTCAGAACGGCTCGCTCTCTCCGTGCTCCCGTGCTCTCAGTGCTCCGTGACCTCTGTCGATGGCAGAGCCTCTCTCGCTATGCTCGGTTTTCCGTCTCCCCGAAGACGAAGCACGGTCGAATCATTCACAAGCCGAGTTCCTTACAGTGTGCTTGACAATGTACAGGGGCTGAAGGAAGGGAGCACATAGCCCTGCTACGAGTTCAGGGGGGCCGACTTTTCACCGCGTGACCTTCAGAGAGCACCGCTACCCCTTTGGAGCTTCCATTAGCTTCGGGATGAAAATACCACAAAGTGGGTGGCTTAAAGCGGCAGAATGTTCCCTCTCACTGCTCTGGAGGCCACATGTCTGAAATCAAGGTGTCGGCAGGACTGGTTCCTCCTTGAGACTCAAGGGCGGGGCGTTCTCTGCCATGCCCTTCTCTCGAACGCTGCTGGTTGTTGTCAGGGGTCGCCCCACTGGCCGTGGCCGCAGGCCTCCGGTCTCCGCCTCTGCTTCACGTGGCCTTCTCCCCGGGCGTGTCTCTGTGGCCAGAGTCCTCTCTTCTGCGGAGGACACCGGTCATTGGCTTAGTAGCCACCAATGTCTGGTATGACCCCATCTGAGCTTTGTTACATCTGCAAAGATTCCCGTTTCCAAATAAGTTCAGGTCACGAGGACGGGGTGTTAGGAACGGAACATATGGTTTATGGGATGCAGTTCAACCCACAACATAAGGATCATCAGCACCGATAACTATGAGGCCCCTCCCTTCGTGATTTGATACTTACATGCCTTGCCTCTTTCATTTCTCATGAAGGTCATATTACCATTCCCGGTCTGCAGATGAGGAAAAGAAGGACCTAGAGAGGCATAGACACTTGCTCAAAGTCACACAGACAAAACAGCGGAGCCGGGGCATGGATGCGAGCAGACGGCAATGTTCACACTTTCAGGTTCTGAATCACTGGGGGAAAAGCAGCTCCCTTGCCACCGCGGGTGCCGTGAGATGACGCACGGGAGATTTGAAGTCTAAAGCCTGACGTACAGCAGATGCTCTCCACGGTACGAGTTCCATTTCCATCTGTGCAGGGCTCCTGACTCTCCTGTGCGCCCCCACCTGGTTGCCACCTCCTCTCCCTCACCCTTGGAGCCTGATCCCACACTTGACACCTCCCCGGGATGTCTGATCGGCATCTCAAACCTGACGCGTCTGTAATGGACATACTGAGTTTCCTCTGCGAATCTGTTTCCCGCTCTCCAGCTTCCCTGCCTCAGCCAGTGGTGCTGCCGTCCACACGGTTGCTCAGGCCGCAGACCTCAGAGTTAGGCTTGCTCCCTCTTCGGTGCAGAACCCGTCGTCTGTCATTAGGAAGTCCTGTCTATTTTGCTGCGAAATACAGCTCACCACAGCAACAACCCTGTGCTCAGGCCACCCCAGTCTTCACCTTGACAAAAGCCATAGTTCCAGCTGGCTTCCCTGCCTCCTCCTCTGCAGCCCATTCTCCACATAGGCGCGGGCCAAGTGATGTGTTTTTTAAATTTTATTTATCTATTTGGGAGAGAGAGAGATCTGGTGAGCACACACATGAGTGGGGTGCAGGGTGGAGAAGAAGAGGAAGAAGCAGGCTCCCCGCTGAGCAGGGAGCCCGATGCAGGGCTCGATCCCAGGACCCTGAGATCATGACCTGAGCCAAAGGCAGAGGCTTAACCACTGAGCCACCAGGGCAGCAACCCCCCCCCCCCAAGTGATCTTGCTAAAGATGATTCCGTTAATACCAGCATTTCTCTAAAACCCTTCAGTGTCTTCCCATCCCACTAAGAGTAAGATCCAAGAGCCATACTGGGGCCGCTGCCCGCTGTTAGGCCTCACCTCCCCCAACCCCCTGTGCTCACTTTTGTCACACTAAAAGTGTCCCTTGGGCATGTCAAGCTCATTTCTGTCCCAGAGGCTTTGCAAGAGCTGTTCTTTTTGCTTGGAAAGTTCTTTCTCTCGATCCGGTCATCATTCTGCCTTCAACTCGAATACATCCTTTGACTTTGAGGCTGTGGCCTTGTTCTTAATGAGTGTTTCACCCCTAGGATTTAGAACAGTGGTTGGTATACAGTAGGTACACAAGAGATATTTGTTGACCTCACAGCATAGAAGAGATATGAATTCGGGGACTACTTTGCATCTCTGGTGTTCAGGGTCTGACCCCTCAAGGCCCATGGTAGCAGTTTTTGGAATGAATGGAGGCATGCATGTTTGTTAGATGTGGGTTGTCAAGTGAGGGGAAGCCAATGCTACCTTTGTGTTCCCCACTTAGCTTTCATGGGGTGCCTCCGATTTAGAGAGGACTCATGCCCCCAATGTTCTGACATTCTCCTACAGGATACTCTTTCTACTCCCCTGTGTGGTGTCTGCCAGGCTGCATGTCAGCAGTAAGCAGGGGCAGGAAAACTGGAAATGGAGCTGCCTTTCTCTCGGGGGAGAAGTTACCGTTGGTCCACCTCCTGCCCCCACTCCTGGCCACAGCCTGGAGGTTCAGCCCTCAGCCAAACAGATGGACAATGGAACTGGTGAAATGAAGATATTCATGTAAATATCACTGAGCAGAGTGAGGCTCAGCTGAACTAAAAGAAGGGAAACAAGATGGGAACACGATATTAACAGCTGGGAAGATAATTTACCACATTAACGACTTTTCCTAGCAAGCTGCTCTTGGGATGACGGAGATCCAGGATCGAATTCATTTTCTTGATCAGTGAAGCTGAATGCGGAGTTGATACCCGGGACATGAAGACCGATAAATCCTCCAGCTCCTAAATCACCTGGCCCAGAAAGGAGAATCCCAGGTGCTCACATCAAATGCTTTCCCCTAGGGACACAGGCTTTCAGTATGATCTAAAAGAGTTTTGTGGTTCTCATGCATCACATTTTTTGAAAGCCTACCGTGTACCAGTTTGCTGGGTTTGGCTTGAAAAGATAAAAGGGATGCAGTCGTATTTCTTACGTGTCTGTAGTCTACCGAATGAGAGAGTTTTCCGGCACATAGCCCAGGATTATGGAGACATTGCTAGAAATGTCCTCAGGGGGTGTTCAGAGGAGAAGATGGTCCATTCTTGCACTGGGCTAGCAATCGTGTGAGCTTTCTAGAGGAGGTGACACTTAGGAACAGTAGTAAGAGGGCGCCTGGGTGACTTAGTCGGTTGAGCAGGCAGCTCTTGGTTTTGGCTCAGGTCATGATCTTGGGGTCATGGATTGAACCCTGCGTCGGGCTCTGCGCCCAGCGTGGAGTCTGCTGCTGATTCTTCCCCCTCTCCCTCTGACTCTAGCTCTCAAATAAATAAATAAACTCTTTTTTTAAAAAAAAGAATAGTAATAGGATGAACCCGTCAATCTGGGCAGAGGGAACAGAGTAATAATGCTAAGATGAAGCTCGAACAACTATGAGTTGTAGGAGTAAAAGCGGGACTTATGGCTGCAAGGCCGAGACTGGACCAGAGGACCCAGAGTCCGGGTGTGGAAGGGCATGTCGGCCAGAGCAAGCAGACTCCCTCCTGCAGTTCCGAGAGCCGCTCCACCGTCAGATTTGTCTGTGCGAAGAAATCTCTGGACTGCCTATGGACGGTGGATTTGGGCTTAAAAAAAAAAAAAAAGCAAAACCAGAAAGAAACTCAAAACCAAACACTGGAGGTAGGGAGTGCAATGAAGAGGCTAATCAGCTGCCGCGAAGGGCAGCAGTGACAGAGCCGAAGCGGAAGGGACTCCAGCAAGATGTGCTCCGGGGGGGGGGGGGGCAGGAGGGAAGAGCCTGGCCATGATGGGGTGCCAGGAGCAGAGAGCCTTGGGAGGACAGGCCTGTCCCAGCTGTGGATGCAACACTATGGAATAAAATGTATTTGTCAAACCTTAAGGAAAACCCATCAGTGCTCCAGGAGAGGCAGGAGGCACGTTTGTTTCCTGACGTACACGGCAAGCAGTCCTGACGAGTGTGCCTTTGACCCTCCAGAGTCATGCAGCAGGCCCTCTGCTCTCCAGTCGTGTCTTCCTCTCCTGGGACTAGGGACCCTGCCTCCAGCCTGCCCCTACACATGGTGTGAATGCCTTCCTGCAAGCTGCCTTCTGCGGGGAATCGCTCAGATTTTCACACTCACTGCATTCCACATTGAGGAAAGCATGAAGTGTTGGGTCTGCCATGTTTCCTAAACCCCCTTTCCAAGTTTCCCTGAGTCCGGAAGTTTCTATTTCCTGAAGTTGCTATGTCCTTTTCCTCTGTTCACTATTACCATTCCCTTTCCTATTAGGTTCCTAGGGAGGCCATAACAAAGTACCAGAATCTTAAAACAGCAGAAATTCATTCTGTCATGGTTCTGGAGGCCAGAGATCTGATGTCAAGGTGTGGGCAGGCCATCCTCCCTCTGAAGGCTCTTTGTGGTCCAGTCATTGCTCCTGCTGGTTGCTAACTGTCCTTGGCATCCTCCAGCTTGTAGAACTGTCACTGCAACCTCTGTGTGCATTGTCACATGGCCTTGTCCCTGCAGGTATCTGTGTGTCCCAATTCCCCTCTTCTTCTTAGGACACTAGTCATTGGATTGGGACCCACCCATATCCAGTAAGACCTCATTTTCACTTACTTACAAAGACTTAAAATCAGCTTCACACATAAGGGGGATTAGGACTTGAATTTGTCTTTTGGGGGGACATAATTTTACCCACATTGGTAAATGTTGGGTTTACCAACATTTGGTAACCTCATCGTCTCCAACAGTCAAATGCAGTGGCTTACCAATGGCTCTCCATGTCCACAGAAACCTTTTGCCTCCAGTTTTGCTTTGACTCTCTTACCACAGGCAGCTGTGAAACTTGTCTTGTCATTCTCAAGTTGAGTACCATATCAAGATGATGTATTAAGGAGAGTACGTATTGCATGGGGCACTGGGTATGGTGCATAGACAATGAATCTTGGAACACTGAAAAAATAAAATAAAATTTAAAAATGATGCATTGGCTTTTCTGGCTCTTACTAACCTTTCCAGACTTATTTCTTAAATTCTGTGCTCCAGAGAAGCCAAAATACTCACCATTCCATGGGCACCAGCCTCTTTCTGTCTCTGGACCTTTCTTTATCCTATCTTCTCTGTCAGAAATGTTTACCCTGATCCATTTCCCCAGCAGATCTAATCATCTTCTACATCCTAGCATGAGTATCAGGTTTGTTACGTACACTGTGGGGCTTACACTGCAGGTAGAAATGACTCATTCCTTCCTTTTTTTTTTTTTTTAAAGATCATTTATTTATTTGAGAGAGAGAAGGTGAGTGCATGAGTAGGGTGGGGAAGAGGGATAGGATCTTCAAGCAGACTCCCCACTGAGTGTGGAGCCTGCTGCAGGACTTGATCCCAGGACAGATGAGCTCACAACCTGAGCTGAAACCAAGAGTCAGTTGCTCAACTCACTGAGCCACCCAGGTGCCCCCTGACTTCTCTGTTTCTGGGCTTCCATTAATCCCAGGAGAAACTGCTCCCACTAACCACAGCCCTTGGTACACATCACTGCACTGAGGGACTTCTGTGCTCATCTCCTCTGCTAGGCAGTGAAAGTCTGGATTTTTGTATCCCTAGTGCCTCGCTCATTATAGTTATCTGATAAACATTTGTCAAATGAATGCATGCCTAAATATTTGAAGGAATAAGCAAACCGTGTGTTTAGCCTTATTTTCTAGGAGAAGATATTTCTCAGAACAGGTGGACCAGTTATTTTTGTCTAATCTCAGTATTGTTTAGCACACACACGACACACACAAAACACAGGAAAATATGATTTGTCTCAGAATTATGTCACACAGAGACCATGAAGTATGTTGATTCACTCTTTAGCAGGTCCCGGAACACAGGGGCAGCACCGTACAGTATATTACCCTGAAGCCCTGGTATCTGATACTCATTTATTCCTTCACCTATTATGTCCTTTATTTTATCTTCTCATTCATTATTTCATTCATAAGACAAACGTTTGTTGAGAATGACAGACTAAAAATTATTGTTTCCGAGGTTGGAGGAATGGAGCTAGGCTCTAGGGACTAAGAGGGTAAGAACCAGGACCCTGCCATAACGACACTGAAGGGTGACCAGCTGTGGAGGAGGGGCTGCGATGGAGGAGAAGGCATTCGCACTTCTCCAGGTGTGGCCCATGGACCACCTGTGTGGATATCCCTTAGGCTCCTTAAAAATTTATATTTTATTGTAGTAAGAATACTTAACATAAGATCCGCCTTCTTTTTTTTTTTTTTTTTTGAGTTTATTTATTTATTTGAGAGAGAGAAAGAGAGAGAGCCCAAGACCCGGGAGGGGACTGTCCACTGAACAGGGAGCCTGGACATGAGGCTCAATCCCAGGACTTCAGGGTCATGACCTGAGCTGAAGGCAGACGCTTAAACAAGGGAGCCACCCAGGTGCCCCGAGATCCATCCATCTGAATAGGAATTGATGAGCACGACAGGATTGTGGACTCAGGGACAGTGCGGTACTGTAGGTCTTGAGAGAGTATTCATCTTCCGTAACTGGAAACTTAAGCCCCATTGGTCAGTTATACCCTGTTTATCCCTATCCCCAACCTCTGCCAACCATGATTCCACTTCTGGATTCTATGAATTTGACTGTTTTTGATACCTCTTATAAGTGGAATTTTATAGCATTTTCCTTTTAAAAAAAGATTTTATTTATTTTAGAGGGAGAGAGCTTGTGAGCAGAGGGAGATAGAGGGGGAGGGAGAAGGAATGAGGGAGAATTGCAAGTAGACTCCCCACTGAACACAGAGCTCCATGCACAGCTCCGTGTCAGGACCCTGTGATCATGCCCTGAGCCAAAACCAAGAGGCAGATGCTTAACCGACTGAGCCACCTGGATGCCCCATTATTTGCCTTTTTGTTATTGGTTTATTGCAGTCAGTATGATGTTCTCAAGTTTACCCATGTTAGAGCATATGCTAGCATTCCCTTCTTTTTAAAGGCTTGAGGAGTACTGCATTATATGGGGCATGCTAAGCCACTTTTTAAGCATTCTGATTATCAGTCCAGATATACTGAAGCAAAACTTCTGGGGATGGGGCTTAGGGATCTCCCTTTCAATTATCTTTCCCAGTATTCTCATGCTTGCTTACTTTTGAAAACAGCTCATCAACATCATGAGAAATGCCCTGCTTGTTAAGATCACTATAAACTCCAACCTTGTCACAATAAGGTGCAAATAATTACTGGAGAAGTAAACAAATATTACCAAAAAAAAAAAAAAAAAAAGGCTGGGCTTAATAGGCATTCCAGAGACTAGAGTGGTGGTGATTTCTGGGAAGGACAAGAGAGAGGTCAGGGTACCTCCATCTGCCATGTCCTTGAACTACCAGAATATCAGTGGTGCATTTTCTTTTTCTTGTTCATATTGGCATGAGATTTAATTTTATAATTATCTCCAACAGCCATACAATTCTCATGGAAATCAGCCATGAGACAGGGGGTCCTAACCTAACAGGTCCTAACCTGGACGTCTAATTGTATGCACAGGAGGAATGTCATCTTTCTCACTGAGGTTAAAATTAACTGGAACAGCCTGTAGAAAAAAGAGAGCCTCACTCTCTCTCTTTTTATTTTTAATATAACTTTCAGAAAATCTATTTTTTTCCCACTGAATAATTCAAAAATTTTAAATTTGCATGTTTCAAACTTCTATTGAGCATTTCATTTTCTGCTCCCAATCACTTGTTTCTAGAGCCCTTTGCAAGTTACATTCTGGACCATTTTATTTTATTTTATCTTATTTAATTAATTAATTAATTAATTTTTTTTCCATTTTATTTATTTTTTCAGCGTAACAGTATTCATTGTTTTTGCACAACACCCAGTGCTCCATGCAAAACGTGCCCTCCCTATTACCCACCACCTGTTCCCCCAACCTCCCACCCCTGACCCTTCAAAACCCTCAGGTTGTTTTTCAGAGTCCAGAGTCTCTTATGGTTCGCCTCCCCTTCCAAATTTTTTTTTTTTAATAAACATATAATGTATATTTATCCCCAGGGGTACAGGTCTGTGAATCGCCAGGTGTACACACTTCACAGCACTCACCATAGCACATACCCTCCCCAATGTCCATAACCCCTCCCCCTCTCCCAATCCCACTTCCCCCCAGCAACCCCCAGTTTGTTTTGTGAGATTAAGAGTCATTTATGGTTTGTCTCCCTCCCAATCCCATCTTGTTTCATTTATTCTTCTCCTATCCCCCTAACCCCCCATGTTGCTTCTCCATGTCCTCATATCAGGGAGATCATATGATAGTTGTCTTTCTCCGATTGACTTATTTCACTAAGCATGATACGCTCTAGTTCCATCCGCATCGTCGCAAATGGCAAGATTTCATTTCTTTTGATGGCTGCCTAGTATTCCATTGTGTATATATACCACATCTTCTTTATCCATTCATCTGTTGATGGACATCTAGGTTCTTTCCATAGTTTGGCTATTGTAGACATTGCTGCTATAAACATTCAGGTACACGTGCCCCTTCGGATCACTATGTTTGTATCTTTAGGGTAAATACCCAGTAGTGCAATTGCTGGGTCATAGGGTAGTTCTATTTTCAACATTTTGAGGAACCTCCATGCTGTTTTCCAGAGTGGTTGCACCAGCTTGCATTCCTACCAACAGTGGAGGAGGGTTCCCCTTTCTCCGCATCCTCGCCAGTATCTGTCATTTCCTGACTTGTTAATAGATGCTGAAAAAGCATTTGACAAAGTACAGCATCCCTTCCTGATCAAAACTCTTTAAAGTGTAGGGATAGAGGGCACATACCTCAATATTATCAAAGCCATCTATGAAAAACCCACTGCAAATATCATTCTCAATGGAGAAAAACTGAAAGCTTTTCCGCTAAGGTCAGGAACACGGCAGGGATGTCCATTATCACCACTGCTATTCAACATAGTACTAGAAGTCCTAGCCTCAGCAATCAGACAACAAAAAGAAATTAAAGGCATCCAAATTGGTAAAGAAGAAGTCAAACTATCACTCTTCGCAGATGATATGATACTATATGTGGAAAACCCAAAAGACTTCACTCCAAAACTGCTAGAATTTGTACAGGAATTCAGTAAAGTGTCAGGATATAAAATCAATGCACAGAAATCAGTTGCATTTCTGTACACCAACAACAAGACAGAAGAAAGAGAAATTAAGGAGTCAATCCCATTTACAATTATTTTATTTATTTATTTATTTATTTTTTTAATTTATTTTTTCAGCGTAACAGTATTCATTGTTTTTGCACAACACCCAGTGCTCCATGCAATACGTGCCCTCCCTATTACCCACCACCTGGTTCCCCCAACCTCCCACACACTCCCCTTCAAAACCCTCAGTTTGTTTTTTTTTTCTTTCATTTTATTTATTTTTTCAGTGTAACAGTATTCATTCTTTTTTATTTTATTTATTTTTAAGGACTTTGTCTATTTGAGAGAGAGAGAGAGAGCGAGCAAGGCTGGAGGGACTGAGGGAGAAGAAGAGAGAATCTTGAGCAGACTCTGCACTGAACACAGAGCCTGTCCTGGAACTCAGTCTCACAACCCTGAGATCATGATCTGAGCTGAAAGCAAGAGTCTGGCTTAATGAACTGGGCTACCCAAGCGCTCCCCTTGTGGGCTAATTTATTTTTAAAATTTCTTTTCAGTGTTGCAGAATTCATTGTTTATGCACCACACCCAGTGCTCCATGCCATATGTGCCCTCCATAATACCTACCACCAACCTCACCCAACCTCTCACCCCCGGCCCCTCAAAAACCCTCAGATTGTTTTTCAAAGTCCACAGTCTCTCATGGTTCGTCTTCCCCTCCAATTTCTCCCAACTCCCTTCTCCTCTCCATCTCCCCATGTCCTCTGTATTATTCTTTATACTCCACAAGTAAGTGAAACCATGTGATAATTGACTCTCTCTGCTTGACTTATTTCACTTAGCATAATCTCTTCCAGTCCCGTCCATGTTGATACAAAAGTTGGGTATTCATCCTTTCTGATAGAGGCATAATACTCCATAGTATATATGGACCACATCTTCCTTATCTGTTTGTCCATTGAAGGGCATCTTGGTTCTTTCCACAGTTTGGCGACTGTGGCCATTGCTGCTATAAACATTGGGGTACAGATGGCTCTTCTTTTCACTGCATCTGTATCTTTGGGGGTAAATACCCAGTAGTGCAATTGCAGGGTCATTGGGAAGCTCTATTTTTAATTTCTTAGGGAATCTCCACACTGTTTTCCAAAGTGTCTGCACCGGCTTGCATTCCCACCAACAGTGTAAGAGGGTTCCCCTTTATCCACATCCTCTCCACACTTGTTGTTTCCTGTCTTGTTGATTTTGGCCATTCTAACTGGTGTAAGGTGGTATCTCAATGTGGTTTTGATTTGAATCTCCCTGATGGCTAGTGATGATGAACATTTTTTCATGTGTCTATTAGCCATTTGCATGTCTTCTTTGGAGAAGTGTCTGTTCATATCTTCTGCCCATTTTTTGACATGATTATCTGTTTTGTGTGTGTTGAGTTTGAGGAGTTTTTTATAGATCCTGGATATCAGTCCTTTGTCTGTATTGTGAATACAGAATCTCATTTGCAAATATCGTCTCCCATTGGAGTGGGTTGCCTCTTTGTTTTGTTGACTGTTTCCTTTGCTGTGCAGAAGCTTTTGATCTTGATGAAGTCCCCAAAATTCATTTTTGCTTTTGTTTCCTTTGCCTTTGGAGACATATCTTGTGGACCACTTTCAAATGAACAATCTTGAAATGTTACTAATCTACTGCCCAGCAGAGTGTGGAGAATACCAGACTACCAAGCCCATAGTTCTAGATGCTTTCTCACTGTCTCACTAATCATCCACATGATCTTGAGTTAAGTGTCTTTACCTATCACAGTTGCCTTTGCTCACTTTCCCAGTGAGTAAAAAAACATAATCCCTCCTCAGGATTATGATAACTCTAACATGATATAATGTATGTGCTGTGTTTTATATCTGACATAAAATAGTTGGTTAATAAATATTGGTTCTTTTATGCATTCAGTCTTTTTAAGTAGGGGGATCATAGTTCTAGAAAAGTCTTACTTTTCTAGTAAGACTAGAATTAAAAATTAATTAAAGAATTAAAATTCTTTGTTGCTTCAGTGGGTTCAGCAGTTTTGGTGATGCTGACAGGTGTGAGCGTTGGGGGCAGTGTTTCTAAAAACAAGATCACCTGGGGGATCTTATTAAAATGTAGATCCCAAAGCCTGAACTTCTGTGTTTTCAAAAAGTCCCCAGGTGATGCAGGGTTGTGCATCATGGACTGTATTTCCTTCCAAGAGACCTAGAAGGAGGCTGGATGAGTTATGTGTGTTGCAGAGACTGGCCAGATGCTTAGGGACCTATTCACTCCTTGCTGACAGTCAAGGGTGCAGAGTCCTTTGTCATACAGGACATATGGCTGGAGTCTGGCCAGTGGAATAAGGGAGGTAGTGGTGGGTTCCTGGTTTAAGATACCCACTGATATTCTTCACCACCTTTCCTTGCTTGTCAGTGTGCCATCTATAAAGCTCCCAGTGGAGGATTCCCAAGAGTGTCCAGAGGATGGTAGAACCATAAGAGAGAAGGAGCTGTGATCCCTGAGCCACTCCTTCAACTGCCATTTGCTCCTTGGAATGCCTACTTAGGCAAAGACCCAAATCAGAACTAAACCTTGGTTGTGTTAATCCAATGAGATTTTGGTCACTGATTATAACCACGGGTATAACCTCTCTGGCTGATACAACAGGTGTGCTACCCTACTGACTTCTTGACCTTGGGGGTGAGCTGACCAGCAGCCAGAAGCTCTGGGCCCATTTCCTCCAGTGTCAAGCATTCCCATTCATTCATTCCACCGTGTTGGCCAGATATTGACATTCTTCTGCGTGCCATGACTTGGAAGAGTGGAGCAGCATTCTCTGTGAAGACTCTGGACTCAATCATTAGGCAGATCTGGCAGTCTCTCCATTATCATCACCTTCCTTGGCATCAGTGTCCTGCTCCACTTGCTGTGGCTATTTTATAAACCACATGCTAGAAAACTTCAGTCTCCTTGGTTTTGTCAAAGGGAAGTAGATGGCGGTTGATTGTTTTATGGGAGCAGGAGAATCAGCCCAGACACAGAGGATTGGATAGCGGAGGCAAACAAGCAGCCAGGAGACTCATAGGCTTGATTTACAAACGAGGAATGGAACTCATTTGGAGAAATCAATTGGGTGTCATGGAATATTTATGGGTCCCCACTCCTGGCAAGCATTTCATTCAGTGAACGCACCCTCGTTTACAGCCCAGCTCCTGGAGCTGGCACATGATCTCTGTCCCCCTCTCCTTCTCACGATCATGAGCAAGGTTGCTGGCTACTTTCTCATGGAACCTTCCAATTCTCCTTGAACATTCTGGGATAATGGATTTTGTACTCAACCATCAGACACCTTGGCATTTTGCTGCATTTCAGTGCCGTCCTTGGGGATGGACTCATTTAGGGACTGTGCTTTAAGGCAGACATGTATTTCATAGAAATTGGGGAATCGTAAACTCACAGCACTGGAAGCTAAGCACCTCTTCACTTGACCTCTTTGTTTCATAGATGAGGCCCAGGGACAGGAAAAGTCACCTGCCCCGAATAGTCTTAGAACAGTCCTAGACTGTCTCCTGGTTAACCACAGAATGTGATATACATTATGATTTCATCTCTTTTTATGGTAAACAAGGGCCGCCAATGATGGGGAGGCAGTCAGTAGCTGTATCTCCTATAAGTCCCACTGTGCCTAGCCAAAAAATGCTGTGTAAACTCTGCCCAAATTAAAAACATGATGCCAAATTAAAAACATGATTAAAAAAGTGGGTCCTGCCCAAGAAGATATCATGAAATATCTAGGGGGAACGTAAGAAAGAAAATGCATGCCATGCAATATTGAGCAGAGAAGGGGGCACGCTATTCACTGTTGGGTTTTTATCGGATAACTGAAAGACATGCTCTTTTTAACTCTAAAGAGTTAGTACTTTGAAGATAGTTTGAAGAGGTAAAGTGGTATCACAAAGCAAAATAAGTACTAAGGTAGAAGTCACAACACAAAGTTGGATGTTCTGTGAGAATTATTTTACCTTTTAGGGCTTTGGATTTGAAGATTGGGCTTTGGAGGGCAAACCCCTCTGTCTACCTATAAAAATACCCGGTTCAGTGTCAGGGTTCTTCACTAGTGGGCAAAAGCACGGAGTTTCTTCCCTTTTTGCTTGGAGAAAGACAAGAATGCCTGCCTTTGAAGAAGAAGCATTCTTTGTTTGTGATTCTTTTTGTTGATTGAAAATAAATAATCTTTCCTTATAAGTCTGTGGGGAAATGATAAGCTTTGAAAGATAGTCCAAAGGATAGTAGACAAGGACAAAAACATGAAAATCTTGAAATTAGAAAAGGTCACTTGGCACCTAAGAAGAGCAGTGGGCTCTTATCCTGGTTTTCCTCATCTCCCAAATAAGACAATCATATCAGACAAGTTTTGCAGCTCCTTCCAACTGGAACATACTCTGATTAAAAGTCAAACAGCACAGAAGATCAGAGGGAGTGAAAACCGGATGGAAAGTCATCAGAGAGGGAGACAAACCGTTAGAACACTTAACTCTAGGAAACAAACTGAGCGTTGCTGGAGGAGAGGTGGGGAGATGGGGTAACTGGGGGATGGGCATGAAGGAGGGCACATGACATGATGAGCACTGGGTGTCATACACAACTGATAAATTATTTTAAAAATTAAAAAAAAATTTAAAAAGAGAGTATGAGAAGGACATATCTTGCAAGGTGATTGTACAACTCGATGGCAGAAGGTTAATTTTGTAAGTAGGCACTTACAAAAATAGTATGGAGTGTGGAGTACCTACTGTAAATGGCTTGTCCAAAGTCACAGTCTACCAGGGGCAGAGCAAGTACTTGAACACACCTGCTTGGACTTCTAGGGCCTCAAGCTTCACATTATACTTACTTGCTGCTAGGTGATATTAAGGATGTCAGAGATGACAAAAATAAGAGTGTTAAGACTTAGAGAAGAAATCTTTGCTCACGTTCTCAGCTTGGCCTGCCATTTACCTGCTCTGCTTTAAGCTCCACATATGGCTCCCCAGTACTTTTTCTTTGCTCCCCTCACTGGTCTCCCCATCTCTAGTGTCCTCCTTGTAATCCATATGCCACCCTGGACCCAGAGTCGTCTTCCTAGAATGTGTCTGATAGGTCTCTGCAATGTGTGTGTACCTTCTAGGACTCCTCGTCAGCTAAGAATAAAGTCCAAGATCTTTGTCAAGATGTCTCAGGCCTAATGGAGACATCTGAGTATTGAATACAGAGGATCTTGAATTCAGGGAATTAGTTATGGAGGTCATCGCATTGCTGAGAAGGCAGGCAAGGGACAGAGGCAACCCAGAGATTGGTGATGGGGGGCACTGACATCATCCATAGGCCAGAGGGCTAGAAGCAGGAGGAGAGGAAGTGTTATTGGCCCCCAGGGACCAATGTAACCTGAAAGCTGGACCCATGAGAGGAAGGTGAGTCCTTTGATGGAGGCATAGAGGAGATAACAGCCATGCCAACTGGCCATACAAAGCAGAGATGAATGGGAAATAATCCTCCTGGCTTCCCCCATATCCTTACTGCTCCCACTCCCACATTTCCCATTGTCTGAGTATAACTAGAAACCAGCCTGTACAGGAACCCACAGGGCCAGCATCCCTGGGATTGAGAGAAGAACAGGAAGGATGAGCACTGGGTCTGAGAACCTGTTGGTGTAGAACATACACTATGGTATATCAGACCCATATCGCGTGTGTCTGGACTCAGCCTCCAATTCTGTCTGCTGTTGGATGCTCCACACCTTTCAACCTGATAAACACTCTTCCCAAAAGTTTCTCCTCCTGACCACCAAGATACATAGGAAGCTTCTTATCAATTTCTAAGACTGGGAATTTTAAACATCAACTCCTCTTCAAATACTTCCTTGAACATCGGGAAAGTAGCCAACCAGCCTCACTGAATGAACTCATCATACTGCATTGAAGTCACTTTTCATTCACATCTGCATCGTATATTTGAAGTCAAAGACTATATCTTAGTTATCTTGGATGCCCAGCCTTGAGGGTAGGAACTGGTACATAGTAGATTCTCAAAAATTTACAGAGGATGAACGAAAGGTGACTGAATTATCTGATCCAGAGTCAAGATAATTGGGCTCAGAGTAGATTAATTATTTGTCTAAATCCAATAACCACCTGAATTTGTCAGCTAGGGCAGCCATAATACAATATCACAGGCTGGGTAGTTTCAACAACAGAAATTAATCTCTCACAGTTCTGGAAGGTGGGCATCTAAGATCAAGGTACTGGCAGGTTGGCTTTCTCCTGAGGCCTCCCTTCTTGGCTTACAGGTGGCTGCCTTCTTGCTGTGTTTTCACAGTCTTTGTCTTGTGTACACCTCCCTGGTATCAGTGTAGGGACATCTTATATGGACATCAGTCATATTGGGAGGGGGCCTTATTCTTATGACCTCATTTAACCTTCAATATCTCAAAAGACTTTGTCTCTGCATGAGGTCACTTTGGGAGTTTGGGCTTTAATACATGAGTTTTGGGGGAAGACAATTCAGTCTATAACAACACCCCTCTAAAAAATCTTAAACAAGACCCAGATGATTCTCAGTAGCAGTCTGTTCTCTGAATGGTAGATATTTCCTTGAGGATGATGCCAGCCCAATTGTTGGGAGCTTCCTTTGGTTTCCCACTGTACACCTGCTGCTTAGTCAGAAAATGGAGCCTCCCATGTCACCCCTGTGCTCTGGGATCCACGGAGGAAAAGTGACCCTCTCCACACTGTTTAGAATTTCACTGTCTGGCTATTCATTATTTCTTCAGACTTTAATAATGATCTCAGCTTGAGATGGGAAAGAATAATGAACCATTCATTCACATTCAAGACTAATTAAAAAGGCACAGTTTTGTTTTCATGAGTTATGCTGATGACTCAATTATAGCAAGACCATGTAAAAAGAAGTCTCATTTTGAGGCTTAAAAACAACTACAAAAGCACCTGGTGGCTGTCTTCGGCATGTGGGAGGATAAGGAAGGAGCAGGTAGAAAAGACAGAAGAGGGAGTGGGGTTTTGGCTTCTAGGTCCCTGTCTTCTCATAACTGCCTGGGTGACCTCAGGCCAACCACTTTACCTCTCTGGTCATGTTTTCCCTAAAGAAATATGGATGAATCTGTCAGACTCTGGGGATCATCTTGACCTTCCATAGAGTCATCACTGAAGGATCATAAGCTATGTCAAGTTCCTGACTGTTGAAGGAGCCTGGTCCATTTTGGTTGGGGTAGACCATGCATGATGACACCACGGCTGTGTTTAATAATCTGAATGGCTCTCATTTGGAAGCTGGAGAGAATATTATTGGGTGATAAGCCTGGACCAAAGTAAATGGGGGCAAATTAGAGAGGAAGGGGATTGGCAAGTACTGGGCAGCTTCCTTAAACAAGAACTGTCTAATGATCTTACTCAACATTTTTACTGGGGGAAGTATTATTTCCCCCCTTTTATAGATGAGGACTGTCAGACTATGAGGGTTGCAGTAACTTACCTAAAAGCACATACCTCATAACTGAAAAGTGGGGGTTAGAACTCAGGGCAGAGGAGTTCTACAGCAAGTGTTCTCTCTATCACAGTATATTGTTCAGTGTTACTCAGGTGAATAGTGGATAAAAAGTATTTTCTAATAATCCCATCCAAGAATAAAATGGAAAGCTCACAGAATAGTATGTTCAATGCCCTTGGGTGCACTGAATCAGACGTCTGGTCCTCCCACAGTCAAGTGTGCTGGAAGGATTTATGCCTCAGCATGTGATGTGGCAGATACCAGCAGGATATTGAATTAGTGAGCTCTCTTTCCTTACCAGTCACTCAGCTAGCCCACCTTCTTCCCTTACAAGTTAGGTGAAGCATGGGACTGAATTCTGGCCAATGAATGTTGGTGTAATTCCAGCTCCATCCCTGGATGATGAAATCTGCACAAAGCTGTTCACTCTTTCCTCTACATGGTTCCACTGGGAGACTATCAGGACATGAAGTATGGTTGAGTCTAGATGAAAGGGGCCTTGTTTCTCTCCACGCCCTGCACCTGCACGAGAGTGTGTGATGGGCAAAACATGAAACCTTATCCTGTTAAATCACTATGATGTGAAGTTGTTGATAATGGATGTTAGACTGTCTTGCCTGGGACAGGTGACCTCTAGTGTCCCTTTACCTTACACTGTTCTAGGAGTCGATGAAATTAATTATAATGTGGAGAAGCCCTAGGCAATATAAGTAAATGGCTGATTGTGTACACTGGGGAAGCACTGGGAATGAGGTAGGTAACACTTTCTTTTCTCTTTCCATCCCTCAGGCAGATTATTTGTACCCTCTGCCAGACTTCAGTGAAAAATTTCTTTGTAAACATCTATTCATGTATTAATTCACTAATTTAATTAATAGACATTTGTTGTGTGGAAAGTTCAGGAACTCTGTGCTCTGGAGACTTGAAATACAAAGATGAATGAGGCAGGACAGTCATTACTCCCAAGGAGCTGGCGAGACCACAGGCTTCGAAGGGACCCCAGATGACATTCTGTTTAACTCCTTTCCTCTCTTAATATGTGTCCCTGAACAATCTCATCAGTAAGAGTTCTCTACAAATTGCACCCCAGTGACTGTCAGGTTTCCATTTTTATCCTTGAACTCTGCAGCTACAAAGGCAGAAAGATGTGGAGATAAGGGAAGAATATATCAACATTCAAATTAGAGAGACATCAAATGTTTGTTCTTATATAGAAACCCTTTCGTTTTCAAAATAAAACTGAGGAAAAGAAGAGAGCATGACAACTGTTGTAATCAACATGGGATCCAGAAGAAGGATTCTGTGAATCAGAAGATGATGCTTAGGAGACAGATGAAGACATGAAGCATGATGGAACAGTGAGAGAATTTGGGATTTTAAGTGCCTTGATAGGAAAAGCTAGAGTTTCTACTCATTGTGTGCCCAAGAACAGTGCCTATCACATGTCCATAATGAACGATATGAATGAATGCATGTGTGTAGGTATCATATAAGCATGAAACACAGATATGTCATACTTACATTATTAACAAAATCATAATAAAGTAAAAACAGTATTAAATGCATTTATTATTCTAGGTACGGTTTCACCACATTTGTCTTGGATCTGCCATTTTTATGCTCCTTTACCACCCTAGCCCAGGCCATATTATGGTTCTAATTTTACTTTTTATTTTTCTCTGATTCTACTTTTAAAAATATCAGTGCAACAGAAATCTGATTATGTTAGAGGGGCAGAGAACAATAGGAGGATTCTCAATGCCCTTTATTTGCTAATAGTCACAGTGTGAGGCAAAATGAAAATATTACTGGTGCTGTTTCCAGCCTTCATCCTAAAGATAAGATTCTTTAAAATCTCAAACTTCAGTTCCATAGACCCTGCCATCCTTTCTTTGGTTTAGAGGGAGGGTTGATGGCAGAAGTGTCTCCTACAATTAAATCTAGGCAGATCCAACAGACTGCCATCCAAACAGAGTAGGATCTAGGGGACAGTGCCCCTCTGTAGCTCTTCCCAGGGCAGAAATAAGGGACTTTGAGTTACATCTCATCTGTCTCCACTGTCTCTCTCCCCATGTTCCTTCATCGTCTTACAGAGAAACATTACTGTTAGCAAGTGAGCATGGCTTCTAAACAAATATATTTACAACATATGTGTGTTAGTAAGTGTGATAATAAAATGAACATCCATAAGCCTACCTAACAATTTATAAGCCAGAATATTTCCAGTACCGTTGAAATGACCCATATGGTCCTTTCGTTATGTGTCCATCATTCTCTTACCTATTTTAAAATAATTTTATGAACCACAAATGCATCCCTTTAATAGTTTATGTATTTAACATTGTTTAGTTTTTAATTTTTATGAAACGTAAAATATCCTTAAATGTACTCCTTGGTGTTTGGCTGTTTTCTCCACTCAACATCTGTTTGTAAGATTTACCTTTCTGAAAATGGAGTAAGGACTTGAATGTGAGGTCTGAAACTGTGAAATTCCTGGAAGGAAACATGGGGAAAAACTTTGTGATACTGTTCTTGTCAATAACATCTTGGTTATGACACCAAAAGCACAGGAGAGTGAAAACAAAAATGAACAAGTGTGACTATATCATATTAAAAACTTCTGCACAGCAAAGGAAGTACCCCAAACAGTAAAAAGGCAACCTAAGGAATAGGAAAAAATATTTGCAAATCTGATAAGAGACTAATATCTAAAATCTACAAGAAATTCCTACAACTCAATAGCAACAACAACAACAACAAAAAAAAAACAAACCAAATAACCTAATTAGAAAGTGGGCAAAGAGCTTGAACAGTCATTTCTCCATGACCACTAGGTATATGAAAAGGTGCTTCACAACCTTCATCATCAGGGAAATGCAGATAAAAACCACAGTGAGATAACTCCTCATACCAGTAATGATGGCTATTATAAAAACAAAAATAAAAGATAACCAGTGTTGGCAAGGGTGAGACAAGGGAACCCTTCCTTGTACACTGTGGGTGGGAATCTGTATTGGTAAAACCATTATGAGAAACAAGATGGAGTTTCCTCAAAAAAATTAAAAATAGAATTACCATGTATCAAGCACCCCCACTTCTGGGGGTTCAAAATAGTTGCAATGAGTATCTCAAAAAGCTATCTGTATTTTCTGTTTGTTGCAGCATTGTTCATAATAGCCAAGACATGGAAACAACCTAAATATCCATCAACAAATGAATGGATAAAGGAAATGGGTTATGTTCATACAGTAGAATGTTATTCTGCCTTAAAAAAAGAAGGCAATAGTACTATTTGTAACAACATGGGGGAAATTGAGGACATTTGGTTGAGGGAAATAAGCCAGTCTCAGAAGAGCAAATATTGCATGATTCTGCTGAGATGAGGTATGTAATGTGGTCAAATGTATAGAATGCAAGGGAATAGAAGGCGAGTTGCCAGGGACTGGAGAAGGGGGGAAAATAATGGACATTGTTGTTCAAGCAGAAGAAAGTTTCAGTTATACAAGAGGGATAAGTTGTAGAGATGTACTGTACAACACAGCATGGTCCATAGACTTAACAACGTGGTATTGTACACTTGAAATTGTGTCAAGGAGATAAATTTCATGATAAGCATTCTTACCACACATACACAAAAAAGGACACAAGAATGAGCAGAGAAGGCACCAATCTGGCATGGACCTATCGAGTTAAGGTTTTTTCCGGAGACCAGGCTCAGCCCTGAAAAATCTTTAGCAGGGAAGGCTCATTCTTGTGCTGTCATTTATTCACTTGGTTTTATTTCCATTCATCTTCTTCACCAACACACATTGGCTATTTGCTACATTTTATAATTCACACAGAGCTTTCACTTATATTTTCTCATTTTTCCTCTCAACAATCTTGTGGCTAGTTAGGTGCTACAACTTCCATCTCACAGGCTCGGAAAAATTTCAGATTTGTCTAATATATAATTAATTAGTTACAAAGACCTTCCCAAATTTGGGATCCTTGGCCAAAATGCACTATATGGTGAGCTCCCTCTGTTGGCAGATAGAACTGAGCGTGTTTGCCACATGCAGTGGTTAAAAAATGAGCAACACTAAACTAGACATAAGAATCTGACCTTCACATGACAAATGAGGACAAAAGCTACAAAAGTGTAGGCAGCAGAATTACATTTTGTCAGGAGAGATTATTAAGCAAACCTTGATAGGACCCCAAGTGCATCTTTATATTGCAACATTGATGGTCACCATTATGGCAGCTTTGGGTGTGCACATTCTAGAAGGCTAACGGAGTAAAGCTGCTCTGTCCTTTGACTCTCATACATGGCCTACTTTATATGAGTCCCTGATGAACCTACTGAATGGATTCTTTACAAAGAATGTTAAAAGTAAGGGTTATTAAAACAAACACATTCTCCTCTTTGACAGGAACATGGAAATTCACAGTGTGCAGGTGGACCATGGAGGGGGTTGGGGAGAGAGTTATCATTCATGCAGAATTGCTTTATACCAAGTGTTCTCCATCTGTGGTCTTTATGATAATCTAGAAAAATTGGCCTGACCTGTTCCAGAGTATAAACCAGAAACTTATACAAAGCTTGGTTTTCCATTCTAGCTCTGACCTTTGTAGGTTTGTGATTTGGGGGGGCATTGCCATGCTGCTCAGGCCTTCTGTTCCCTTGATGTAAAGGGAGTACCAATGTATATACTCCTTCAATGGCAATGTTGTCAGCCATGATGGTGTGTAAGAAGCTGCTCCATAAACACCAAAGTGTTCTCGTGTGTAGAGGAGTAAGACTTGAGACTGTGTTTTCTATTTAGAAACAATGAGAAGGATTATCACTGAAATCAAGCCTGCTGAAAGAAGATTACTGGATATTATAAAGGTCAGTTTAAAAGGCCAGATTTGTTTTTTGAAACAGCTTCAGGAATATAAGTATTATTTCTCCTTTGAATATTTGGTAGAATTCCCAAGGGAATCCATCAGGTCCCGGACTCTTGTTTTTTGGGAGGTTTTTGATCACTGCTTCCATTTTGCTATTGGCTATTGGTCTATTCAGACTGTCAGTTTCTTCTGTTTAAGTCTTAGTAGTTTATAGGTTTCCAGGAAGGCATCTATTTGTTCCAGGTTGCTTAGTTTATTGGCATGTAGTTACTGATAATAATGTTCAATATCATTAGCCATTAGGGAAATTCAAATCAAAGCCACATCGAGGGGCGCCTGGGTGGCTCAGCGGGTTAAAGCCTCTGCCTTCAGCTCAGGTCATGATCCCGGGGTGCTGGGATCGAGCCCCGCATCGGGCTCTTTGCTTAGCTGGGAGCCTGCTTCCTCCTCTCTCTCTGCCTGCCTCTCTGCCTACTTGTGATTTCTATCTGTCAAATAAAAAAAAAAAAAAAGCCACATCGAGATACCACCTTACATTACTTAGAATGACCAAAATTAACAAGGCAGGAAAGAGCCAGTGTTGGAGAGGATATGGAGAAAGGGGAACCTTCTTACACTGTTGGTGGGAATGCAAGTTGGTGCAGTCACTTTGGAAAACAGTGTGGAGATTCCTCAAAAAGTTAGAAATAGAGCTACCCTATGACCCAGCAATTACACCACTGGGTATTTACCCCAAAGAAATAAATGTAGTGAAAAGAAGGGGCACATGAACCCCAATGTTTAGAGCAGCAACGTCTGCAATAGCCAAACTGTGGAAAGAGCCAAGATATCTTTCAACAGACAAATGGAGATCACAGCTTTGTAGTAAAGCTTGAAATCAGGTAACATGATGCCACCAGTTTTGTTTTTGTTTTTCAACATTTCCTTAGCAATCCGGGGTCTCTTCTGATTCCATACAAATTTTAGGATTATTTGCTCCAACTCTTTGAAAAATACCAGTGGAATTTTGATGGAAATGGCATTAAAAGTATAGATTGCTCTAGGCAGTATAGACATTTTAACAATGTTTATTCTTCCGATCCAAGAGCATGGAACAGTCTTCCATCTTTTTGTGTCTTCTTCAATTACTTCCATGAGTGTTCTGTAGTTCCTCAAGTACAGATCCTTTACTTCTTTGGTTAGGTTTATTCCCAGGTATCTTATGGTTCTTGGTGCTATAGTAAATGGAATCAATTCTCTAATTTCCCTTTCTGTATTTTCATTGTTAGTGTATAAGAAAGCCACTGATTTCTGTACATTGACTTTGTATCCTGCCACGTTACTGAATTGCTGTATGAGTTCTAGTAGTTTGGGGGTGGAGTCTTTGGGGTTTTCCATATAAAGAATTATGTCATCTGTGAAGAGAGAGAGTTTGACTTCTTCCGTGCCAATTTGGATACCTTTTATTTCTCTTTGTTGTCTGATTGCCATTGCTAGGACTTCTAATACTATGTTGAACAAGAGTGGTGAGAGTGGGCATCCTTGTCATGTTCCTGATCTCAAAGGGAAGGCTGCAAGCTTTTTCCCATTGAGGATGATATTTGCTGTGGGTCTTTCACAGATAGATGTTATGAAGTTCAGGAATGTTCCCTCTATCCCGATACTTTGAAGCATTTTAATCAGGAACAGATGCTGGATTTTGTCAAATGCTTTTTCTGCATCAATTGAAAGGACCATGTGGTTCTTCCCTCTTCTCTTATTGATTTGTTCTATCACATTGATTGATTTGCGAATGTTGAACCATCCTTGCAACCTGGGGATGAATCCCACCTGGTCATGGTGGATAATCTTTTTAATGTGCTGCTGGATCCTGTTTGCTAGGATCTTGTTGAGAATCTTAGCATCCATATTTATCAGTGATATTGGTCTGAAATTATCACCAAGACAGCGTGGTACTGGCATAAAAACAGACACATAGACCAGTGGAACAGAGTGGAGAGCCCAGATATGGACCCTCAAATCTATGGTCAAATAATCTTCGACAAAACAGGAAAAAATATACAATGGAAAAAAGATAGTCTCTTCAATAAATGGTGCTGGGAAAACTGGACAGCTATATGTAGGAGAATGAAACTCAACCATTCTCTTACACTTTACAGAAATATAAACTCGAAATGGATAAAAGACCTCAACGTGAGACAGGAATCCATCAGAATCCTAGAAGAGAACATAACCTCTTCAATATCAGCCACAGCAACTTCTTTCAAGATATGTCTCCAAAGGCCAAGGAAACAAAAGCGAAAATGAACTTTTGGGACTTCATCAAGATCAAAAGCTTCTGCACATCAAAGGATACAGTCAACAAAACAAAAAGGCAACCCATGGAATGGGAGAAGATATTTGCAAATGACAGTACAGACAAAAGGTTGATATCCAGGATCTATAAAGAACTCCTCAAACTCAACACACACAAAACAGGTAATCATATCAAAAAATGGACAGAAGATATGAACAGACACTTCTCCAATGAGGACATACAAATGGCTATCAGACACATGAAAAAATGCTCATCATCACTAGCCATCAGGGAGATTCAAATTAAAACCTCACTGAGATATCACCTTACACCAGTAGAATGGCCAAAATTAGCAAGACAGAAACAACATGTGTTGGAGAGGTTGTGGAGAAAGGGGAAACCTCTTACACTGTTGGTGGGAATGCAAGTTGGTGTAGCCACTTTGGAGAACAGTGTGGAGATTCCTCAAGAAATTAAAAATAGAGCTTCCCTATGAGCCTGCAATTGCAGTGCTGGGTATTTACCCCAAAGATACAGATGCAGTGAAAAGAAGAGCCATCTGTACCCCAATGTTTATAGCAGCAATGGCCATGGTCACCAAACTGTGGAAAGAACCAAGATGTCCTTCAAGGGACGAATGGATAAGGAAGATGTGGTCCATATACATGATGGAGTATTATGCCTCCATCAGAAAGGATGAATACCCAACTTTTGTAGCAACATGGATGAGACTGGAAGAGATTATGCTGAGTGAAATAAGTCGAGCAGAGAGAGTCAAGTATCATATGGTTTCACTTATTTGTGGAGCATAACAAAGAACATGGAGGACATGGGGAGATGGAGAGGAGAAGGGAGTTATGGGAAATTGGAAGGGGAGATGAACCGTGAGAGACTATGGACTCTGAAAAACAACCTAAGGGTTTTGAAGGGGCAGGGGGGTGGGAGGTTGGGGAACCAGGTGGAGGGTAATAGAGAGGGCACGTATTGCATGGAGCACTGGGTGTGGTGCAAAAACAATGAGTACTGTTACGCTGAAAATAAATAAATAAATTTAAAAAATCATTAAACAAGCAAAAAAAAAAAAGACAAATGGATAAAGACAATGTGGTCCATATACCCAATGGAATATTGCTCAGCCATCAGAAAGGATAAGTACCCACCATTTATTTACATTGACATGGATGGAACTAGAGAGGATTATGCTAACTGAAGTAAGTCAAGCAGAGAAAAACAATATCATATGGTTTCATTTGTATGTGGAACATAAGGAATAGCATGGATGACATTAGGAGAAGGAAGGAAAACTGAAGGGGGAAATCAGAGGGGGAGATGAATCATGACAGACTATGGACTCCAGGAAACGAACTGAGGGTATT
Source organism: Meles meles (assembly GCF_922984935.1). Lineage (NCBI taxonomy): Eukaryota > Metazoa > Chordata > Mammalia > Carnivora > Mustelidae > Meles > Meles meles. The sequence goes on from NC_060066.1 coordinate 8,040,515, forward strand.
AGAGGGGATGGGGGTGGGGTGATGGGCTAGCCTGGTGATGGGTATTAAGGAGGACAGGTGCTGTGATTAGCAGTGGGCGTTATACGCAAATAATGAATCATGAAACACTACATCAAAAACTAATGAAGTGCTGTATGGTGACTAACATAACATAAAAAATAATAAATTTAAAAAATTTAAAAACTAAAAGACCAGATTTGTACTGAGTGATTTTGTACTCAGTGTGTATTAACCACTGGTGTTAGTATAAGGTGGGAAAGCAGAACAAAATAAGTTTATTCTAAGTTAACTTGAATTAGATTGGAAGTAATTTATTTTTTTATTTTAAATATTTTATTTATTTATTTGAGAGAGAGAGAGAGAGAGAGAGCGTGTACAAGCGGGGGAGGCAGAAGGAGCAGAGGGAGAAGCAGACTCCTGGCTGAGCAAGGAGCCAGATGTGGGGCTTGATCCCAGGATCCTGAGGCCATGACCTGAGTTGAGGACAGATACTTAACTGACTGAGCCCCCCCCCCAGCACCCCTAGAAGTAATTTTAAAAGGAGAGACTTATAAAAATTATATCTTCTCTGAGAGTTATGTTTTATCACTGTATGCGATTATCTAAATAAAACATGTTTCCCAAAGTTTAACATCTGTACAAACATAGAGGTTTACGTTTCAGATGGCTAAAGACAGCTCTGTAATAAAGCAACTTGACAGTAAGGCAGACCTTCTTTGTTTTTACACAGAATGCTAGGAAATGCACCACAGAAAATCTGTACTATTGACAGAAGAGCCTTGTTATAGTTCTTCTTTCCAGAAACTTGCTACCCTCTCCTTCATTAAGAAATAGGTTACTTTCTTTTTTTATTTTGTTACTTCTTTAAGTTTTGAGGTTAAAGAATCAGGGTACTTACTCTGCCTTTGTTACTAAGGATGCACCTACAAATCAGAATCTGATTAAGCAGTGCAGTTTATCTCCAAGTTGTTTGCCTTGTGCTTATTTTTTTTATTTTTTTTCCATTTTATTTATTTTTTCAGTGTAACAGTATTCATTGTTTTTGCACAACACCCAGTGCTCCATGCAATACGTGCCCTCCCTATTACCCACCACCTGTTCCCCCAACCTCCCACCCCTGACCCTTCAAAACCCTCAGGTTGTTTTTCAGAGTCCATAGTCTCTTATGGTTCGCCTCAAAAAAATTTGGAAGGGGAACCTTGTGCTTATTTTTAATTCAAGCTATCACATCTTTAAAAGGAGAATTCTATGTCTGATTTTATCTTTTTCTTCCCAGGGGATGGGAGTTAGGATCACCACCATAGCCATCAACATCATAATCACAGTCTGTATCAATTACCTACTGCTGCATAACAAACTATGTGAAAATTTTGTGGTTTAAACAATAATAAATATGAATGATATCTTATAGTTTCTGTGAGTCAGCAATCTGGAAGTGACTTAGCTGGGTAGTTCTGGTGTACGGTCTCTCTTGTTGCAAATAAGATGTAAGTTGGGGCTATAGTTCTTTAAAGACTTGGCTGGGACTAGGCTGGATACATTTCTGCTGCATTTCACTCATCTGATTGGCATGTGGTATTGGCCTTTGGTAGGAGGCCTCAGTTTCTTACCATGTTGATCTCTTCATAGAGCTGCTTGAGTGTCCTTATGAGGGGGCTGACTTCTCACAGAGTGAACAACCAGGAGAGCAAGGTGGAAGCTGCAATGGTTTTCTTTGTCCTAATCATGGGAGTCATGCAGAGTCATTTCAACAATACCCTGTGGTTATCTGGCTCAGTTCTATTTAATGTGGGAGAAGCCTTTTTGAGGGCTTAAAAGCTAGGAGATGTGGATCACTTGGGGCCATTTTGGATGCTGTCAACCATATCATCATAATAAATTTCTGAATGAAGGAATGACTTAGGAAATGAGAAATACACAAACATTTAAGAAAAATATTCTCTAGATAGATTTTCTTACAGGAGAAGATTATATTTGTAGATCTCCTTTTTTTCCCACTCCTGACATGCCATTCTTTAGTTTTTAGTTAGAAGGAGGCAACAATAATTTCTATCTAAACTTAATGTCAATTAACACAGTAATTACAAGACAGTAGCTAGTCTCACATATAATTGATGATAATTGCTTCCTGCTTTAATTGGTATATAAACAAGACTATGCACTAGGAATCCAAACATTCCTTCAAAAGGAAAAAGAAAATCAAAGAAGAAAATTTGTCAAAGTCATTTGTAAGCTGATAATAAGCAAACAAATCCAGCCTACATGTCTACAAGGCATCAAAGCAGCTGCTGGCAATGCTTGGCACTTTCTCAGAGCTGGCAAGGATGACGGGGGAAGTGAGACCACCATGCTGGTTGGCATTAGCCCCAGGGTGCCGCTGAGATGTGTGCCGATGCCCAGCTGTCCACGGCAGCGATGCCAATGTGCTGAAGTACTTGAAGGTTGCCAATGTGACAGACCAAAGTAGACTCATCAGTGAGAGATGGGATGATGTCTCTCCTCTGTTGCCACCTGTGCCTTCTGGAAAGATGGGTTCAAAGCAAAATGGGGAGGGGATAAGTGTTAGTGTTGTTTTTGAGATGAAATGGTCTAGAAATCTATACCTCACAGCATTTGAAAGCTAGGGGAAACGTAAGGAAGGAAGGCATCTAATTCAGGTACACAGGTTAGCTTCCATTTGCAAGAAAGGGGAAAGAGCCAATGAATGATGTGGGGGAAACTTCTAGAAACCCAGCTACATCCTCATAGAACAGTAGATGGATGGCAGATGGAAATTAATTGATATCAGTATATCCAGGTAGAAAGGAAATAAAAGAAGGTATAGGAGAAAGAATGGTTGTCCAAGACTAGAGACTTTGAAACACTGAGGAGATACAACATCTTGAGGGCAGCAGGCATAGGTGGGTGTCATCCCTATGTCCTTGGAACCATGGGCTTCAGCAACATCAGTAGCAGTTCCTGCTCAGAAATCCACTGAAGGTGATCCCCCAGTGGGAACAAATGTGAGAACTGGAGGAAAATAATACGCGAGGAAGTTGATATCTCAGATCCAGATAATTCCAGTCAGGAAGCAGAGTCAACAACCATTAGGGCACAGGAGCAGAGGGCTGCTCACAAGAGACTATGGCAGTGATTGTATAGCAGTATGTTGGAGTGCTTATTCAGTTCTAAAAATAGGAATGCCAGACACAGCTCAGAAGGGAAACAGAGCTTAAGTTTTCTGAAGATGCAAGATAGGAAGGAAAGGCACCTCAAGTAAGATCTGATGAGTAGGGATGTCACCATTGTAGAATTTGAAACTTTGCTAAATAAGCCACAGTCTCTCCAGTGCTACTCTTTGGATGGTGAAAAAGTGAGCATAGGTGGATCCCTCCCTGAGGTGGCAAATGGTGCCCTAACATGGTTCATTATGGAATCAGGGAAATCACTCCCAATTGTGTTTATTTTCCCATGTCGGGAACCCTAGACTGGTGCTGGGTATTAAGGAGGGCACATATTGCATGGAGCACTGGGTGTGGTGCATAAACAATGAATTCTGGAACACTGAAAAGAAATTTAAAAAATAAATAAAAATTTAAAAAAGAAGAAGAAGAAGACTGAACAACAACCTGGCCAGTGTGAATCTGAAAAGGATCCCCTTTTTTCCCTCACTTTCTCTCTTTCCTCTTTGAGGGTTATGATTCCTAGGTTCTGGGAACATCATTTTGCTTGGCAAAACTACCCTAAAACTGGGGATATACTTATTTTCTAAATTTCATGGGTGTGGGGCTCAGACTGACAACCCTATGTATCCTGTTAACAGTTTGGACTCTTGATTAATGAAGCTCAATGAGATTTATTTGCTATGAGCTTGGATGAGCAGATCCGTGAATGAACAGCTCAGACTGAACTCCCAAAGGAGACTCGATGCTACCTTCACTTCTGAATGAATATCTAGTCCAAGATTGGGCATCATACAGCAGTAGTGAGGAGTGCTGAACTCTGAACTTTAGATTCTTTTTACTTTCTCTTGATCAAGTTCATGTTAGTTGCTGTAACAAGAAAACCCTAGACTTTACACACGAAATTCTATTTGTGGTGATGGTGTCATCACTGCTTCATACAGGCATAGGGGAGCCCAGGTTGAAAGACAGTTGGATAATTTGGGTCAGTACCCAGCAGATAGAGGGGAGAAGTGAGAGAAACAATGGAGGATCATGACCAGGCTTTTGTGAGCCTGGCCTGGAAGCAGGGGCCATATCATTTCTGTCCCTATTTCATTGGCCAGAACTCAATTATTTGGCCACATTTAGGTGAAAGGGAGTCTGGGCAGTGTAATTGGCAACCACTTCCAAATAATGACTATATATTATGAAAGAGGAGTTTGAATCTCTAAAGGACAGCTTTGCCATAGTCTACAGAGTGTTAACTAACAAAGGCAAGATCATTAGATTTGGGCTTTTAATTCCTTTAGACATTAAATTCTTCAGATTTATATTGCAAAGGATTTTATCTTGGCAGTTTATCTTTTTTTTTTTTTTTGCAAATATGATAATGGAAGTGGTTTTATTCAACTTTAGGACATTTCTAGGTGATTGGTTTTAAGTTACCAGAATATCCTCCCAATATTCTTTTTTTTTTTTTTTTAATCCTCCCAATATTCTTAAATCATATCACAGAACCTCCAGTAAGCTTTACTGGACAATTTGCCTGAACACAACTAATGGCAAGACAAAGAATTCCGGGTATATGTTCAGGATACATACAAAGCTTTTCAAGTTCCTATAATGAATGGATTGCTCATACTATTTCAGAACCTTTTAGGGACAAAATCAAAACTACCCATCTGTAGTTCTGGAGGGACACTCAGTGGAACAATGGCTGATGTTGGAGGTGAGGTCTTCCCGTGAAGGGCATAGCTTCCCTCCTGGTAGAGTTGATATTGAAAATCAAACCTGAATGGATTCAGAGAGCCCAGTGCTGGTGGGTCATTTGCTTCTTCTTCCTTCCCTTTGCTTTTAGAAGTCTGATGGAATGAGTGCTGGGTGTTCTATGCAACTGATGAATCACTAAATTCTACCTCTGAAACTAATAATACAGTTTATGTTAATTAAGAAAAAAGGGAAGTCTTCCCTAAGGCAATTTCTGTTGGCCCCAGTGGTTCTTTAGCACTGAACGGTGGGGTTGAAGGGCCCTGGCCTTCCTCTTTTCCATGGGGTACACCTGCAAAGAGAAAGCACCTGTCAGTGTGCACTTTGGTAAAGTGTATTGTGTAGTCAGGGCCTGCATTTTTGGGGGAGGGAAGCTTCAATTCAGAAGAGTATCATTAAGCTCATTTGGTCGTATAGTTTAACCATGTCCTTCTGCCTAATTTTCTCTGGTAATAAAGCTGGCATTGTGATTTCCATCTGCCCAACTCCATATGACAAGGTCAGTTGGTTTGAACTTGAGGGATATTATTTTTTGACCCCATCAAATACACAGCTATAGACTGGATTGGAATCCTGGCCCTCCTGTCTACGATCTATGTAGCACTGAGAAATTCGTGTGGTCTTTCTGAGCTTTGGTTTCCTGCCTCGTAAGTAGAGGCAATAATTATCTCTTTACAGTAGTAGTGTGAGAAGGAGATACGATCATGGCTATAATATGCTCTGTACAGCACCTGGCACACAGTAAGGACTCGACAAATTATATCTTTTATTGTTATGACACATTTTTCCAGGGCGCTCTTATATCACGTGTGTGTTGCATATATAGTACTGGGAAATAATTAGCTTTTACCTTTCCTTTTGGTTATTCATGGTGACATAATAATCAGTACCTGTGTTATCTCCAAGTACCAGAAATTAAAAATTCAGTGAGGTCAGTGACAGTAGGCTGAGAAAGATGACAGGACTGTGAAAAGGTTTTCCCATATTTTAAGATGCATTTAAGCTGGGCAACTTTCCAACCGCACCCCACCCACCCAATAAAAATAAACACACTCTTCCAAACGGTCCCCTCATACCCTCTCTTTCAGGTTTTGCCCTGTCATCGTTCTGCAAACTTTTCATTTACAGGTTTGTCTGCTTTTGAAAACTCTGGTCTTAATGGGGACCAAATCGATCTTGAAGTCTTTGGGCTGCAGGCACTAGCCTACAACCATTGGGACAAGGTAGGCTCTCAGCAAGTGTCAGTTACACTGAGACATCTTTTATCCTCTCGTAACACCTGTATATGTCAGAAGTCCTCAGACTGTGCTTCTCTGTAACACATGCCCGAGGAATAAGATAGGACTCCATCAGCACCTGGTGATTTTAATAGGAATGGACAACTTCCCAAGGAAAGGTATTCTAGTAAAATCTGTGGCCGGGTGTGGAGGGAGGAGGAAGGGGAGGTACTTTGAGTCAAAGCCCTCTGGATGGTCCAGTTTTGCTCTTCTGTGCCCAACTGAGAACTGCGGTGTCTCACTTTTTCAACCCTGAGTCCTAAGAGCCTAGCACAAGTCTTCAATATCTATTTATTGAACAAATAAGTGTTTTCCAAATGCTGAAGAGAAATGGAGACATGGATAGGGTCTGGGTGGTAGAGAAAAGTCATGTATTGGTCATTGACACAGGAGCACTATCAGATAAGCCATCTCCAAGCATTTCATATTACACTAATAAGGCATAGATTAGCTGTCAATTTCTTTATCAAGTTGAGGAACTTCTTTTCTATACTTTATGAGAGTTTTTGTTTTATATCACGAATGGGTTTTGAATTATGTAGAAGCTTACTTACTTACTAATATTTTGTTAGTTGGTCTAAGGTCTTGTTGGTCTGTGGTCTTGTCTTCTAATGATGTCTTTGTCTGGTTTGGGTGTGAAGGTTATACTGGTTTCCTAAAATGAGTTGGCACACGTTCCCTTCTTTACTCCTTTTTCTGGGAGGAATTGTGTAGAATCAGTGTTAATTCTTCTTGAAACGTTTGGTAAATTTCTTTTTAGTAAAACCATCTAGGCCTGGAGATTTCTTCTCAGTAGTTTGAATTCAATTTCCTTAATAGTTATGGGGCTATGCAACTGATGAATCACTAAATTCTACCTCTGAAACTAATAAAAAAATAGTTACAAGGCTACTCAAATGATCTATTTCATGTTGGGTAAGATGGGTTAGTGTGTACTTTTTGAGTCTCATTTTGTCTATGTTGTCAAATTGGTTTGTGCAGAGCCCATAGTATTTTCTTACTAACCTTTTGTTGTCTGTGGCAGTTTCTGTAGTACTATCCTTGTTTTATTCCCAATATTAATATATTGTGTCTTATCTCTTTTTTCTTTGTTTTCTCATGTATTTATTTACTTATTTTATTGACGTATAATTAACATATGGTGTTTTGTGAGTTTTAGGTGTGTGGTATAATGATTCCCTACACTTCCCTATATCACCCAGTGCTCATCATAGCAAATACACTCCTTAATCCTCTTCACCTATCTCTCCCACACCCCACTCCCCTCCCCTCTGTAACCACCTGGTTGTTCTCTGTAGTTGAACGTCTTTTATTTTTTCTCCCTTGTCACTCGTGCTAAAGGTTTGTCAATCTACTGACCTTTTAAAAGGAGCAAACTTTCTATTTCATTGATTGGCTCACTGCTTTTTTGTTTTAAATTTTATAAATTCTGACCTTATCTTTGCTATTTCCTTCCTTTTGCCTACCTTCAGTATATTATTATTTTTTTTAAGTTTCTTGGGGCAAGAACTTAGATTATTGACTTGAGACTTTTCCACTTTTCTAATGTAAACATACAGTGCTGTAAATTTTCCTCTCAGTACTGCTCTGAGACCCATATATTTTTTTAAAGATTTTATTTATTTATTTGAGAGAGAGAGCATGAGAGGGGAGAAAGACCCATATATTTTTATATGTAGTATTTTCACTTTTACTCTGTTCAATGTATTTTATTCTTTTGAGACTTCCTCTTTCATCCACAGATTATTTAGAAGTGGGCTGCCTGGTTTTCAGTGTTTGAAAATTCAGTGTTTAAAATTTTCCTGTTACTTTACTTTTATTGACTTATAGTTTGTTTCCATTTTTGTCAGGAAACATAATTTGCATGACTTAAATTATTTAAATTTGTTGAATTTTGTTTTATAGCCCACAATATGCTCTACTTTCATATATATACTGAGGGCACATATGAAGAATGTGATTCTGCTGGTGTTAGGTAGAATTTTGTTTACAAACCCATTATATCCTGTTGGTTGATGTTATTATTGACTTCTATATCTTTGCTAATTTTTGTCTAATTTTTCCATCAGTTGTTGAGAGATGGGCATTAAAATCTCCAATGCTCATTTTGGATTTGTCTGTTTTACCTTTCAGTTTCATCTGCTTTGGCCTCATATATTTTTCAGCTTTATTGTTCAGTGCACATATGTTTAAGATTGCTATGTCTTCTTGGTGGATTTACCCTTTTATCATTGTATAATGTCCCTCTCTGTCTCTGGTAACTTCCTTAAATTTTTGAAGTATTAATATAGCAACTTCTGCTCTTTTGTTGTTGTTAATGTTTCCAGGGTATGTCTTTTTCCATTCTTTTGGTTTCAACCTGTGTAAATCTTTTTTGAAGTGATTTTGCATAGGCATCATATAGTTGAGTCATATTTCCTTTTTAATCCACTTTCCTAATATCTGTATTTTAATTGGTACATTTAGACATTTAACATTTAATGTAAAAATTTAATGTTAAATTAAAGTTTAATGTTAAATTCAAGTTTGCCATTTTATTTTTTGTTTTCTTTTTTTTACATGACTTATTTCAATTTTTATTTATTATTTTTTTCCATTTTATTTATTTTTTCAGCGTAACAGTATTCATTATTTTTGCACAACACCCAGTGCTCCATGCAAAATGTGCCCTCCCCATTACCCACCACCTGTTCCCCCAACCTCCCACCCCTGACCCTTCAAAACCCTCAGGTTGTTTTTCAGAGTCCAGAGTCTCTTATGGTTCGCCTCCCCTTCCCAAAATTTTTTTTTTTAATAAACATATAATGTATTTTTATCCCCAGGGGTACAGGTCTGTGAATCGCCAGGTTTACACACTTCACAGCACTCACGATAGCACATACCCTCCCCAATGTCCATAGCCCCCTCACCCTCTCCCAATCCCACCTCCCCCCAGCAACCCCCAGTTTGTTTTGTGAGATTAAGAGTCATTTATGGTTTGTCTCCCTCCCAATCCCATCTTGTTTCATTTATTCTTCTCCTATCCCCCTAACCCCCCATGTTGCTTCTCCATGTCCTCATATCAGGGAGATCATATGATAGTTGTCTTTCTCCGATTGACTTATTTCACTAAGCATGATATGCTCTAGTTCCATCCACGTCGTCGCAAATGGCAAGATTTCATTTCTTTTGATGGCTGCATAGTATTCCATTGTGTATATATACCACATCTTCTTGATCCATTCATCTGTTGATGGACATCTAGGTTCTTTCCATAGTTTGGCTATTGTAGACATTGCTGCTATAAACATTCGGGTACACGTGCCCCTTCGGATCACTATGTTTGTATCTTTAGGGTAAATACCCAGTAGTGCAATTGCTGGGTCATAGGGTAGTTCTATTTTCAATGTTTTGAGGAACCTCCATGCTGTTTTCCAGAGTGGTTGCACCAGCTTGCATTCCCACCAACAGTGTAGGAGGGTTCCCCTTTCTCCACATCCTCGCCAGCATCTGTCATTTCCTGACTTGTTAATTTTAGCCATTCTGACTGGTGTGAGGTGATATCTCATTGTGGTTTTGATTTGTATTTCCCTGATGCCGAGTGACGTGGAGCACTTTTTCATGTGTCTGTTGGCCATCTGGATGTCTTCTTTGCAGAAATGTCTGTTCATGTCCTCTGCCCATTTCTTGATTGGATTGTTTGTTCTTTGGGTGTTGAGTTTGTTAAGTTCCTTATATATTTTGGATACTAGCCCTTTATCTGATATGTCGTTTGCAAATATCTTCTCCCATTCTGTCAGTTGTCTTTTGGTTTTGTTAATTGTTTCCTTTGCTGTGCAAAAGCTTTTGATCTTGATGAAATCCCAATAGTTCATTTTTGCCCTTGCTTCCCTTGCCTTTGCCGTTGTTCCTAGGAAGATGTTGCTACGGCTGAGGTCGAAGAGGCTGCTGCCTGCATTCTCCTCAAGGATTTGATGGATTCCTTTCTCACATTGAGGTCCTTCATCCATTTGGAGTCTATTTTCGTGTGTGGTGTAAGGAAGTGGTACTGAACCAGGAAGAAATAGAAAACCTGAACAGGCCCATAACCAGTAAGGAGATTGAAACAGTCATCAAAAATCTCTAAACAAACAAAAGCCCAGGGCCAGACAGCTTCCCAGGGGAATTCTACCAAACATTTAAAGAAGAACTAATTCCTATTCTCCTGAAACTGTTCCAAAAAATAGAAATGGAAGGAAAACTTCCAAACTCATTTTATGAGGCCAGCATCACCTTGATCCCAAAACCAGACAAGGATCCCACCAAAAAAGAGAACTACAGACCAATATCCTTGATGAACACAGACGCAAAAATTCTCACCAAAATACTAGCCAATAGGATTCAACAGTACACTAAAAGGATTATTCACCACGATCAAGTGGGATTTATTCCAGGGGTGCAGGGTTGGTTCAACATCCACAAATCAATCAATGTGATACAACACATTAATAAAAGAAAGAACAAGAACCATATGATACTCTCAATAGATGCTGAAAAAGCATTTGACAAAGTACAGCATCCCTTCCTGATCAAAACTCTTCAAAGTGTAGGGATAGAGGGCACATACCTCAATATTATCAAAGCCATCTATGAAAAACCCACCTCAAATATCGTTCTCAATGGAGAAAAACTGAAAGCTTTTCCGCTAAGGTCAGGAACACGGCAGGGATGTCCATTATCACCACTGCTATTCAACATAGTACTAGAAGTCCTAGCCTCAGCAATCAGACAACAAAAAGAAATTAAAGCCACCCAAATCAGCAAAGAAGAAGTCAAACTATCACTCTTTGCAGATGATATGATACTATATGTGGAAAACCCAAAAGACTCCACTCCAAAACTGCTAGAACTTGTACAGGAATTCAGTAAAGTGTCAGGATATAAAATCAATGCACAGAAATCAGTTGCATTTCTGTACACCAACAAGACAGAAGAAAGAGAAATTAAGGAGTCAATCCCATTTACAATTGTATCCAAAACTATACGATACCTAGGAATAAACCTAACCAAAGAGGCTAAGAATCTATACACAGAAAATTATAAAGTGACTCATGAAAGAAATTGAGGAAGACACAAAGAAATGGAAAAATGTTCCATGCTCCTGGATTGGAAGAATAAATATTGTGAAAATGTCTATGCTACCTAAAGCAATCTACACATTTAATGCAATCCCTATCAAAATACCATCCATTTTTTTCAAAGAAATGGAACAAATAATCCTAAAATTTATATTTTTTGTTTTCTGTTTGTTTTATTTATTTCTTTTTTTTTTTTTTTTGCTTCTATACTTCTTCTTGCCCCTCTGTGAGTTTCTTGAACACTCTTTAGGATTCTAGTTTTGATTAAGTTGAGTCTGTATGTTTGTGTAGTTATGCCAATGTTTGCCCAGGTATGACACTGTATATATATGATTTATCATAATCTGAAGTTGTCAACAGCTCACCAGTTTGGGTGAAATGTAGAAATCTTACCTGCCTTTATGTCCCCCATCCTCCTTCCTTTATAATATAGTCATCTTAGATATTTCTTCTGTATACATTGAGAAGTGCATCAGACAGTGTTACATTGTTTGCTAGAGCCATCAAACATAACTTAGAATACTCAAGAGGAGAAAGTCTGTTGTATTTTCTGACACTTTTGCTCTTTCTGTGTTTCTGTCTTCTTCCAGGTGTTCCAATAGTCCTTCTTTTACTATTTCCTTTCTGTAGAAAGGAGTTTAGCCTTTCTAGAGAATTTCCTTGAATCATTATTTTTCAGTTCTAGAATTTGTTGGGTTCCCTTGTGTATCTTCTCTTTCTTTGCTGAAGTGTTCCATTTTTATGTTTGTTTCAAGTGTGTTCACCACTGCTCATAAAAGCATTTTTATAATGTTTGGTCTAACATTCTTGTCAGATCATTCAAACACCATCTTCACTTCATTGTTGGTGTCTATTGATTGTATTGTTTTGCAGTCAGTCTGAGATCTTTCTGTTTCTGGAAATGTGGTATCATTTTAGTTGAAACCAGAAAATTTGGGGCAGTATGTTAGAAGAGTCTTACAAGGATGTTACTCATTTCTTTGAGGTTAGCAAACCCCCTCTGAGACTAGTGTGGTGGGTGAAGTGAGGTTCTATCTTGTCACCGCCAGATGGGGTGAAACTGTGGCTTCTCCACTCAGCCTCCATGGGTAAAGGAGGTTCTCCCGACTACTGCTGGGGGTCCCACTGGACCTCTGCTGATACCACTTCATCTGGGAGCAGGAAGGACACCTCAGTACTGTTGCCTTATGGCCTTCCCTGACCCTGTGGGTGGAATACACCTCAGTAAGTCCTGACTCTTCACTGGGTCTTCTTTAACACCAACCCAGTGCAGAGGGGGAGGAACTTCTCATTACTGCTGAGTGGGATGGAAGTCCAGCCTCCCCAGGTGGTCCCCACTGACACCTCAGAGGAAAGGAGGGGGCTTAGAGAGAGGGGCTCACTGTGGAGTCATGAGGGAAGTCTTGGCTCTCCCCTCAGCTGCCTGACGCTATCCCAAGGGAACTGCGTGCCTGGTTCTAGCCCCCCAAAGTGGAGTCTGTGCACTCTCCATGGCCTTTGTTGGTGGAGTTGAGAGTAGGTTCAACAGATTTTTTTCTGTGGTGTTTGACAAGAATAGAGAAATCATTGTCTGCAAGTGTGTTATCTTAGGTGAAACCTTTCCAGATCCTTTGGCTAAAAAGAACTGGTTTTCCATAGGCCTAATTTTTTTCTTTTTTCTTTTTTTTTTTTTTTTTTGGACTGGGCCCATTGGCATTCTGGGTTACCAGTTTCTCCAGTATCCAGTCCAGGCTACATGAGGCAAACAAACAAGCAAACCAAACCATTAAACCAGGCAATGCATCACTGTATTGTTCCCTGGTCATGTGGTGTCTGGCTTGTCCATTTGTCCATCTTCCTCTTTCTTCCTTTCAGTTTCCTTTTGTTTGTTTTATGTACAGCATCCAGGGTTCTTAGTTATAGTTAGTGGGTGGAAGAGACTAAAGTGCCTCTCTTCCAGAAGTTCTGGCCTATTTATTTATTTATTTTTATTGTGTTATGCTAGTCACCATAAAATAACATCATTAGGTTTTTTTAAATTTTTATTTATTTTTTAAACTTCCTTTCAGTGTTCCAGAATTCATTGTTTATGCACCACACCCAGTGCTCCATGCAATACGTACCCTCCACAATACCCATACCCAACTTGCCATCCCTCTTCCCTCCAAAACCCTCGGTTCCTCAGAGTCCACAGTCTCTCATGGTTCATCCCCTCCTCCAATTCCCCCAACTCCCTTCTCCCCTCCATCTCCCCATATCCTCCATGTTATTCCTTATGCTCCACAAGTAAGCAAAACCATATGATAACTGACTGTCTCTGCTTGACTTATTTCACTCAGCATAATCTCTTGCAGTCCCATCCATGTTGATACAGAAGTTGGTTATTCATCCTTTCTGATGGAGGCATAATACTCCATTGTATATATGGACCATATCTTCTTTATCCATTTGTCTGTTGAAGGGCATCTTGGTTCTTTCCACAGTTTGGCGACCGTGGCCATTGCTGCTATGAACATTGGGGTACAGATGGCCCTTCTTTTCACTGCATCTGTATCTTTGGGGTAAATACCCAGCAGTGCAATTGCAGGGTCATTGGGTAGCTCTATTTTTAATTTCTTAAGGAATCTCCACACTGTTTTCCAAAGTGACTGCACCAGCTTGCATTCCCACCAACAGTGTAAGAGGGTTCCCCTTTCTCCACATCCTCTCCAACACATGTTGTTTACTGTCTTGTTAATTTTTGCCATTCTAAGTGGTGTAAGGTGATATCTCAATGTGGTTTTGATTTGAATCTCCATGATGGCTGTGATGATAAACATTTTTTTCATATGTCTATTAGCCATTTGTATGTCTTCTTTGGAGAAGTGTCTGTTCATGTCTTCTCATTTTTTGACGTGATTATCTGTTTTGTGTGTGTTGAGTTTGAGAAGTTCTTTATAGATCTTGGATATCAGCCCTTTGTATTGTTATTTGTGAAAATCTTTTCCCATTTTGTGGGTTGCCTCTTTGTTTTGTTGACTCTTTCCTTTGCTGTGCGGAAGTTTTTAATCTTGATGAAGTCCCAAAAGTTCATTTTCACTTTTGTTTCCTTTACCTTTGGAGACGTATCTTGAAAGAAGTTGTTGTGGCTGATGTCAAAGAGGTTACTGCCTATGTTCTCCTCTAGGATTCTGATGGATTCCTACCTCACATTGAGGTCTTTTACCCATTTTGAGTTTATCTTTGTGCATAGTGTAAGGGCATGGTCGAGTTTCATTCTTCTACACATAGCTGTCCAATTTTCCCAGCACCATTTATTGAAGACACTGTCTTTTTTCCATTGCATATTTTTTCCTGCTTTGTCAAAGATTATTTGACCATAGAGTTGAGGATCCATATCTGGGATCTCTACTCTGTTCCACTGGTCTATGTGTCTGTTTTTGTGCCAGTACCATGCTGTCTTGGTGATCACAGCTTTGTAGTAAAGCTTGAAATCAGGCAACATGATGCCCCCAGTAGTTTTGTTTTTCTCTTTCAACATTTCCTTAGCAATATGGGGTCTCTTCTGATTCCATACAAATTTTAGGATTGTACACTAACAATGAAAATACAGAAAGAGAAATTAGATAACCAGTTCCATTTACTATGGCACCAAGAACCATAAGATACCTGAGAATAAACCTATCAAAAGAAGTAAAGGATCTGTACTCAAGAAACTACAGAACACTCATGAAAGAAGTCGAAGAAGACACAAAAAGATGGAAGACCATTCCATGCTCATGGATCAGAAGAATAAACATTGTTAAAATGTCCGTACTGCCTAGAGCAATCTACACTTTCAGTGCCATTCCAAACAAAATTCCACTGGCATTTTTCAAAGAGCTGGAGCAAATAATCATTAGGTTTTGATGCAGTTTTCCAAGATTCATTGTTTATGCACCACGCCCAGTGCTCCATGCAACACATGCCCTCCTTAATACCCACCACCAGGCTCACCCATCCCCCCACTCTCCTCCCCTCTAAAACCCTCAGTTTGTTTCTCAGAGTCCACAGTCTCTCATGCTTTATCTCCCCCTCTGATTTACCTCAATTTCACTTTTTCTTTCCTCCTCTTAATGTCCTCCATGTTATTCCTTATGTTCCAGAAGTAAGTGAAACCATAAAACCATATGACAATTGACTTTCCTTGCTTGACTTACTTCACCCAGCATAATCTCCTCCAGTCCTGTCCATGTTGATACAGAAGCTGGGTATTCATCCTTTCTGATGGAGGCATAATATTCCATTGTGTATATGGACCATATCTTCTTTATCCATTTGTCTGTTGAAGGGTATCTTGGCTCACTCCACAATTTGGTTGTTGTGGACATTGCTGCTATGAACATTGGGGTAGTTATGAACATTGGGGTACATATGGCCCTTCTTTTCACTACATCTGTATCTTTTGGGTAGATACACAGTAGTGCAATTGCCAGGTCATGGGGTAGCTCTATTTTTAATTTTTTGAGGAATCTCTACACTTTTTTCCAAAGTGGCTGCACCAACTCGCATTCTTCTCGCCTTTTTTGATCATTAAAAGTGGGCTCCAGATTAAAACTCAACAAAATCCATTTTTAGCCTTTGTATCAAGCGAGCTGACATGGGGAGGGATGTGATCATATGATCTGCACTTTCACTTCTCTTGGTCCTTTGGTGCCATGATGTGTGTGTGTGTGTGTGTGTGTGTGTGTGAGATTGGAGATCGTAATCTTCCATGTCCTAAAATGAGAAGACATTTCTGCTCTCTTCCTTGTCTAGGTCCAGCCTTTCTGGGGCTGGGGGAAGCAGGGATTCTGTTTTGCAACTGACCCGTGTTAGTGGTGAAGAGACATTTCTGGTCTGTCTCTTGACCTGTTCTTAGAAAATTTCCCCAAAGCTTGTGCCGTCTGAGGGAGAAGTGTGTATGTTTTCCTAAGGGATGTGCTTTACCCTGACCATCTCAGGGGGCATGGAATCCCCTCTTAACAAAAAGACTGTCCTTTTCACTTATGAGTTTGCCAGATTCGGCCAACAGAAATATATGACATGCAGGTAAGTTGGAATTTCAGATAAACAACTAGTGGTTTTTAGTATAAGTGTGTCCCTTGTGATATTTGAGATGCTTCTAGTAAAAATGTTTTGTTTACCTGAAATTCAAGTTTAACCGCATGTTCTATGTTTTATCAGGCAGCCAAACCGACAAGGACAGTTGCTCCTGACCTTTCTCTCTCCGTTTGTAGCCGGGGGAGGAGAGTGGGATGGTGGAAGTTTGCTGTACAGCAGTTTCTTCAACCCCTTCACAAGCCCTAGAAGAAAAGTCCAAGTCTAATTGTTTATAGTCCTCTTTAGAATGTGGGTAATTAGGGCTTCCTTGTTCTCAGCTCCAAGCCTTAATTCTTATAGGGAAGAGGATTACACATGCTATAATCAAATAGTAAACTAAATGCAGCCACATTCCAAAATATATAATTCAAGTCATGAATGTGGACACAGAGGAGGAGAACACATCAGGGAGGGTTAGATGTCTTTCCCAGTGCCTCCAAGTCTCTCTCTCTTTTCTCAGGAGAAGATGAGGTGATTGAACTAGAAGACATCCGAGTGATGCAAGGCATTAAGGGGGTTATTTTCCAGGGCTTCAGAGTTTTGGCTAAGAACCCACCACTGGGGACAATCATAAAAAGAGTAGCTAACATTTATGATGATGGGCAGACACTGCTTTGACTTGTTTTAACCTTACATCACCCCAGGGTAGACGCTATTAGCTTCATCCCCTTTTTATGAATAAAGGAGCTTAGGAATCGAGACATAAAGCAAATCGACCAATATCACATGGATGGCAAGTGCCCCATGTGGTCCGAGGGCCCATGTCACCGTGAAGTGTGCACGCACATCCAATGAGCGTCATCACCCTGCATGGGGGGAAAGGCTGGAGAGCCACTGCAGAGGTGTCTTTGAAGACAATTCTGAGAAGTCAAAGACTTGACAATTCGTTGTTTCCTCACCCCAAAAGAGGAGGGGAACGGGGTCCCCCACCCTAAGCCACTTATGGGAATCACTAGGCCAACACAGCAGTTCAGAGGGTCTGCAAGAGCAGGGATTGGCTCAATGCTGGTGAGCATGCAGGGTCACCCCATGGTGTGGGCTGGGGGTGCTCAAACCCCCCGGAGGCCTCCCACCAGAAAGAGCTGGTGTTTGCTCATCTGTCAGAACAGGTCACTGAGCAACAAGGTGGCGTCCGATACTCAAACTACATAAGATTCTTGTTGCCTCTTTCTTTTTATCTTTCATTCCTGCCTGGACCCTGGAGGAACCCAGAGGGGCAGATGAAGTGGAGGAAGAAGTGGAATTGGGAGGGAGGTAAAACCAGCCATGCTCCTTCCCCTTGCTTCCCGCTGGAGTTAGCAAGCCGAGGGGGAGGATGCCCAGAGTCTAGGGCACTAAAGTAGGCTTAGATTTCCCGATTTCCCCAAATGCAACTGTTGTAAACCAAGTAACAAGTAAACAAAATCTGTTACTGCCCCCTACCAAATTACCCTGCTCTGGAAGCTGGTGAGCTGTTCCAGAAGCCCAGTGTCTTCCCTTCCTCATTACCAGGATGAGGGGCTTGCCTCCAGTCATCTCCTGGCTTCCTCCCCCATTTGTGTTTTAGAGAGAAGAGAAACCAGTTCAGTGTAGCCCAGAAATCCGCCTCCCAGAGCTTTAAGTGGTGCGTCCTCTGGGAACATGCCTTCCCTGAAGATTTAAACATGACTGTCTGAGGCCGTACACCATGCAGCGGGTCTTGGCCCTGGGGTTTTGGTGGTGAAATGCAGGGGCTGACACACCCCTGCTCGCCTCTCTCACTTCCGGCTTCCCTGGGGATTGTGGGAGGGGAGGGGACTGGGCACCCACCTGCGTCCCAGAGTACAGGCCTTCTTGCCCTCCTTTAGCCCTGGAGAGCTTCTGCTTCTCACTCTCTCTGTCTCTCTTTTTGCGTGCCCTGTGCACCGCTTTCAGGAAGCTACTAGCTATGACATGCTTTCACGAACGCCTTTGGGGTACAGCTTATCATCAGGGGGCACAGAGCAGCACCAGGGTCCTAAAGGATGCCAGGAATCCATGCCCTCCAGCTCCTCGTGACTCCTCCTGCTCCCACGCTCTCCTTTTCTCCCATTTCTTAGCTACTCTCCAGGGCTGCGGCATCTTCCCATTAGGATATAAAGCACACCGTCTCTCTCTCTCTCTTTGTCTCCCTTCTTCTCATCCGGGCTCAGCCTCGGGCACCCAACTTCCTTCACCAAAAGGACACATCAAGGTGTTCTCACAGACAGTGAGAAGAAAATGAATGATGCCATCCCTTAAAGGGAGAAGCAGCAGTGGCTTCTGTTGGAAAGAGCATGTTCCTTCCCTCTACCCCCAGGACATTCTGGGAGCCCGATAAGGAGAACAGTAATGACAGCCATAGCTCCAGAGCCATGAATCCCAGAACTGGAGTCACTGAAAGTGCCCGATGTCTTGCAAATTGACTTTGCCAGGAGAAGGCAGCTTGTTGCATATTTTGAAACAGGTACAGATGGCATCACTGTTCTTGAGTTGTGAGTTCCTTTGAACTCGTGTGCGCACAAAGTGGCCCCCCTCTGTCTCTGTGCCTGGGTTCATTCTCCCCATGACATTCTTCCTACCGCACATCCTTGTTCCCCAAGCACTGTCCTGTGTATCCCCAGGCACACTTCCCAGGGTAGTGCTGGGAGACGCATTATCCACAGCCACTTGATGTCGAAGGCAATTGAGGCAGAGAGCATGAAGTCTGTAACTGGCAGGTCCTGTTGAGGGAATTCAGGTTTTCTGTCTTCAAATCCCACTGCCCCTTTATGCAAATAAAGATCATTTTTACACAGAGTAAGATAGGAGAGGGCATGGTTCTTCGGGACCTGTGGTGCTGATCCACTAAAGTCTTTGTTGAATAGAGAACATTTGGCAAGGGCCTTGAGAGAGACGTATGCAACACATCGATTATCTCGGGTGGGGGCACATGTCACGGACAGTTTGACAGACCCATCCCGCAGCCCAGTATTCTTGTATTGTCTGCGGATGCAGCATGGCACAGAACTGGGAAGGCATTTATAAGAATAACACGTTTCAGCTGGGATATGGGAGGTCATGTTTACTGAGTGCTGAGTGGTTTGTCTCTCTCTCTCTCTCTCTCTCTCTTTTTTTTTTTTACCTAATCTGCAAAGTAATTAATGGCATTTTACAGACAAGGAAACTTAGAGAACGAGAGCTTATGGGATTTTTTAAAAAAGTGAAATATCCGGGACGCCTGGGTGGCTCAGTTGTTTGAACAACTGCCTTCGGCTCAGGTCATGATCCCAGAGTACCGGGATCGAGTCCCACATCAGGCTCCCAGCTCTATGGGGAGTCTGCTTCTCTCTCTGACCTTCTCCTTGCTCATGTTCTCTCTTACTGTCTCTCTCTCAAATAAATAAATAAAGGCTTAAAAAAAAAGTGAAATATCCGTGCATCATTGCAGCAGCAAACATTTGTTGAGCATGTAATCTGCTCCAGACACTTTACATTTCATATCTTCCCAGTAATAGCCCCGAGGATTGTCCAAGGGAGGCCCCATTATTGGTGGAGTTTGAGGGGCCCCTCAGTCATGCAGAGCAGTGAGGCAAGTGGAAGCGAAGGGCTCCACTAAAATCCTGTTGGACGCTGCATTCGAAAACAAGGCTTGGGGGGGGGCGGCAGTGTTTGCTCATGTTCTTGCCTCCTAGTTAGTCCTTGGAGAAGCCCACTTGGCGGGGATGTGGGGCCTGCCAGGGTGACGGCTGGGTGATGTGGGTTAAGGATCAAAAAGGGACGGGACCTGTGGTACTTGGGACTTCTGATAGGTTAGCTCCCCTCCAACAAAATTTGCATAGCAGATTATAACTCCCTTCTAGTGGTTCCTCACCCACCCTTCTCCCGGGAACTCGCTCCGCCTCTGATGGCAGGAAGGGAAGGAGGAGGGGAGAGGAGCCAGGAGTCTTTCTGGTCATCCCTTTCTTCCGAAAACCAGAGGTGAAGAGAAAAGGACTTTCCCCGGCCCCCCAGCCCCCAACATGGGACCCGTTTTAGTGTTTAGGAGATGGAGGGGGACATAGGTGAAGTAAGTTGCCTAAGGTCACAATTCTTCCTTGGTGTCTGAATCCGGCCTCTTCCTGACACCAGGCTGCCTCTGTGGAGCTCACACCCTGCCTCCGATGCCCTGGGCCCTTGCCCTGTAGCCTCTTCCCTGTCTTGGGAACTAAGACCTGGAGTACATTGGTGGCTAAAGCCTTTGAAAGGATTCTGGTGCAAATCTGTCCAGAGAATTCGATACAGCTGCCATCATCTTCTTAACTTGTATGTTGTCCCATTTTCCCTGATTTTGGACTCCCAACTGCTGGCAGTGATCCAGGCCCCTCTCCAGACTTCACTGCTGCTCTCCACTCACTCCCATCTCTGCGACTCAGGCCTTTCCGCACTCCTTGTCGGTCCAGTGTTTCATATTGTCCTTCCAGGTGTCACCGATAACCATGCTAGTCCTCACCTCTACACAGCACCTGGATAGGGCAAAGTAGAAATTGGGGTTCGAGTTTAATATGAGGGTACTCTCCATATCGAGACATGCTATCAGGATGACAGTTCAGTGCGAACACTGAGGACTCAGCTCTCTAAGGTAGTAGCTCTGTGGTCCTGTTTCACTATTTTTCTCTGCTCTGGGATGGCATTTCAGTATATCGACTGATGTGACTCTGTTCCTATTTCCTGTTGCACCAAGACCTGGGCCGTGGGGAGTCTCATGCCTTTGCTACCTCCAGGAAGGGGTGGTTTGGGAGGAATAGCAGAAGGGCCCTGAGTTACCTAATGTGTCTGACCCCTAGACCCAGGACTTAGGGAGGATATTAACAGTTCGAGAGAGAAGCAGCACCGGGATCCCTGAGAACAGATGATTTGGGGCTCTGTGCTCCTCTGCGTTCATGGCTGGAGTGAGAAGAGCGATGGTGGAAGTAACTCTTTATGCTGTCTAGAGGGAGGGGATGAGGTGACCTTTCTCAGGTGCACCAGGGAGACGTGACAATATGCCCGAGAAGAGATGGTGGCTTCAGGGCTTATCCAGGCAGAGAGCTGCGGGGACCTGGGAAAATCCTCCCCCGAGCAGGTGGGCAGATCTGCAGCTGTGGGGTTCCTTTGTCTTCAGAGGGCCCCAGGTGTAGCTGAGAGGGCCCAGGTGCAGCTGGCTGAAGAAGTCTTGATGCCAGAGATAAGGGAAGAGAGGAGTGTCCTATGTGGGCCAGAGCCTGGGGACTTCTCGCTAGAGACCAGTGTGGCCAAGTGACCATGAGAGGTGTTCTACCACCTCACAAAGTGTGGGGTAATGTGGCACAAGCTTCGTCTCTCAATGTACATAAAATCCAGGGAAACACACTGGGAAAATCCCTAAATTGGATGAGATGAAGATTCTTTTTTTTTTTTTTAAAGATTTTATTTATTTATTTGACAGACAGAGATCACAAGTAGGCAGAGAGGCAGGTAGAGAGAGGAGGAAGCAGGCTCCCCGCTGAGCAGAGAGACCCATGAAGGGCTCTATCCCAGGACCCTGGGATCACGACCCGAGCCGAAGGCAGAGGCTTTAACCCACTGAGCCACCCAGGCGCCCCGAGATGAAGATTCTGATACTACCTAGAATGAGAGTTTGAAATAATTAGGTTGTGAAAGATAACAAATTAAAGAATTAATCTATGGTAAAAGAAAACAAAATAATGGTTTCTTGGAGAGGGGGTGGAGATTGACCTGGAAAGGGTTCAAAGAAGTTTCTGGGGGTGATAGATGTCCATCTTGAGAGGGGAGTGCATTCCACGAGGGTCTGTATTGATTAAAACCTATTAAACTGTATGGTTAAGATCAGAGTATTTCATTGACTGCAAATTAGGCTTCCATAAAAATATTCAAGAGATGGGACACCTGGGTGGCTCAGTCGGTTGAGCATCTGCCTTTGGCTCAGGTCATGATCCCAGGTTCCTGGGATCAAGCCCCACAGCCTCCCCCCATCCCCCTGCTCATGCTCTCTCTCACTCACTCTCCCTCTTTCAAATAAATAAATAAATACAATCTTTTAAAAAAAGTTCAAGAGATAAAAAAAAATAAGGTCACATTTCTCGCATGCCATAGTGCATGACATTCTGAGAGTTCGGTGATTTCCTGAGGTCACACACCTGGAACCCCTTTTATGTGATCCTAGAGTCCATATTCTTCCAGTTGAGAGAAGGGAGGCCTGCTGGTGGGAGCCCAGTTCTGCCACTTTCTGCTGTGTGACCTTGGGCAAGCCTTGTGAAGGGTCATTGCCTCAGTTTCCCTGTCATGGCTTGTGGGTAGGAACAGCTCCTACTTCAGAGGGTGCTTTACTATCTGGGAATGTCTCAGAACAGGGCTGACACTCGTCAGCCTGGTTGACGCCACCTTCACCATAAGCTGAGCCATCTCAAGGAGCTGTGGGAAGCAGAGTAGACTATTGACTAGGCAGGGGAGTTTGGTGACAGAACTGCCTCCCGACCAATCCACAGTGATGCAGAGAAACTTCGGGAAAGCTGGAAGAAGCGTGTATAACCTTTAAAAGCCTGAATAAAGTCCACAGATATTACAAATGTTCTCAGGGAAGATGGAAAAGACGTGTTACAGTGGGTGCAGGCTTTTTAAAGTTAGATCAAAAATCCTGATATGCTTTCCCTGAGCCTCTCCTTTGAGCTTTCTCTCAAGGTATAAAGTACGGAAATGGAAGATGTGTATTCCCCTTTGGGGAATAAATGCAGGAAGCATTCAAGTCATGTTAAATTAATGCTCTTTCCACACATTTATTGAGGGCCTGCTATTTGATAGACAGAGTTCTGGGACCTCAGGAGAATGCACAGAGAATAGAAATCCTTGGGGAATTTAAAGTATGGAAGGGGGCACAGCTGTGTATGCAAATCAGTGCAGTATTGGGGAATAAAATGTAGGTTGCATTAGAGATGTGATCAAAAGGCCCCAAAAACCTAGTTGGGAGCATGGAAAATCGGCATGGGGGCATGGGGGAAGTTTCTGGAGTTGGCCTCTGAGGGAGGATGGAAGGCTGCATGACAGGTAAAGATTGCAAAAAAGGATGATAGAGACATGGGGCCAGGGGATACTGAATCCTTCCTGCCAAGCATCTAATGGCCTGCTTTGCACTTGCAAGAGCTGTATGTACAAGAAACACGAATAGGAGTCAGAACACTTTTACTAAGGGCCACACAGTGTGAAACACCCAATACAGAGATCTCTCTCACAGGCTGAACTGGGAACATGCAACCAAGGCTCAAGAGAAAGTGGGACTTTGCATTTCACTCTCCCTCATCATTCTTCCCACCCCACCACCATATGTAATACTAGGCAACTGCCCACTTAGGTTATTTGCGGAGAGACACTGCTGGTATTTAGATGAACACGGGTCCATATTACTCATCTAACCACATGGAATCTGGAAGAGGGAGTCAAAGCAGAGCATGCCTGTCCTGAGAGACCAGGGCCTGCCACCATCTGCTGATCATGAGGATGCTGAACGTTAGTGATGACACCTCCTAGTGAGCATAGCCTGGCCAGTGTCTCAATTGTTGGCCAAGGAGATGGCCATGTTCTGCAATAGCTGGGAAAAGTTGGGCTGAGACTTACTCTTTCTACTCCAAAGGAGCCAGAAGGAAATGCTTCCTTCCCTCCAGTGAACAGGGAGAACAGCATCCCCATCTAGGAGAGGAACGGGTTGGTGGTGGGGCAGATAAAGACAGAGGGAAAGGAAGAATCTCCAGCAGACTCACCACTCAGCATGGAGCCTGACGAGGGGCTCAGATCCATGACCCTGAGATCATGACCGGAAATCAAGTGTTGGATGTTCAACTGACTGCACCACCCAGGTGCGCCTGTAGGCTTCCGTTTTGTACTCCTAGTTTCTACCACAATCCCACTTTTACAATGAATGGAGTTCTCTCTTCACATGCTGTTAATCTAAAAGTTAATCAGCTGTAACCCACCTGGCTTGACCCTTTCTAGATGCAACTTACCAACAATCAGTTGAGGTCTAACTCAAGGGATTCCTCTGGTCATGGGCTGTCGTGGGAACAAATCTTTGAGCCTGTGCACCTTCTCACCACTTAATGCATAGCCAGCTGGGCCGTGTGCATGGCCACTGCAATGGCCAGCACTGTCACAGTGCAGGCGGGGATGTCAACAGAAAGTGGGGGGAAGTTAGAATGCAAGAAATATCTGTATGACATAGAGGCTGCAGTTCTTCTGTAGAGGATACGAGCAGTGATCGGAATGCCTTTGTTTCCACTGGTTCTGCCATTCATGGTAGGGTATACAGCTACAATTATTTTATTGCTTTACGTTTGGTGACACTTGGTTATTTGTTTTAGAATAAACTTTGGATTCCAACAATAATTTCCAAAACTGATATTCAAGAAAAATTTAAATATAACCTTATTTTTTCCTAAGAGACTCAATAATAAACACAAATGTAAACCTTGAAAAAGGTTTCAACATTTACACCTACCAGAGGGCTGAGAATAAAATAATTGACCATACAACATCCAGACTTTAACAAATCTGCTGAAAAACCTCCATCATCTAGTTCAGAACGTGGTGATTACCTTCAGGAGTTGGTCTCCAAATGTGGTGACTCCCCGCTGACCCTATACAGCTGCATACAGTATAATTACTCTGGAAAGCATGACCTTTCATCTCGATCAAATGATTTTTCTACATTAATTTTACTCATTGGATCCTACATTTTCTTGTGAATGTGTGAAAAGGGAAAAATAATGGCTAATTTTCTGCCTCCACCAAAAGGACTTTGTAAACACCAAAATGATACAATAAAGATAGTTAATTAATTTCCATAATTCATTTCTTCATCCAAATATAGGGCAAAGAAAAGCTTTGGAAGCTCATTTCTTCAAAGATGGAGCACCTAATATTATTATTCATGCTATTATATATTCCTTGAAAATTCAACACTGAAGCTAAAACTTTTTTGTGTGTGTGTGGTGATATTATGGCATTTTAGTGAAACACACTTCTGTAGTGCATGTAATGTTATTACATTAAAAAAACCCCAACAATTATGAAGCCTGAATATATTTAGGATTGGTTGCAGTGTTGCATAATTAAAAATGTTATTCAAATAAGTGAGTAGAATTATCACCATCTAGTATACGTGTTTTCATTCATTGCTGCTTCATGTTGATCCATTTCAAAAACCTTTGAAACTCTAATGAACCACTCTCTAAACAAACCTAAGGGTCTTGGAGTACTTTAGAACTTATATCATAGGCATGTCCTCTGCATCACTGATATTGTTTGTTAAAAAAATACCTTGGAAATCTTTTTTTTTTTTAGATTTATTTATTTATTTATTTATTTATTTGACAGAGAGAGATCACAAGTAGATAGAGAGGCAGGCAGAGAGAGAGAGGGAAGCAGGCCCCTGCTGAGAAGAGAGCCCGATGCGGGACTCGATCCCAGAACCCTGAGATCATGACCTGAGCCGAAGGCAGCGGCTTAACCCACTGAGCCACCCAGGCGCCCCAAAAATACCTTGGAAATCTTAATTCAAAATGCTGAAACCCATTTGAAGCTTGCAACAAATTGCAATGACTGAAAACAAAGCTTGGAAATCGGAAGGTGTTAAAATGAATCCCTACAAAAGCAAGGGGAGGACTTAATGCTCAGTGGAACTCAAAGCATGCACCGTATTTAACTTTGAAATGTTAGAATTGTTCATCGGGAGAGAGAAAAATATCTTTTGATGTAACTCCTATTTTTAAGTGGGTAAATGAATATCCTGTATTAAAATGGAATAAGATAGGGGGAAAAAGCCTTAATTTTGCACTTCTAAATTTAGCAAAATATTCAGAGAATCAAAATAGGAACAACTTATTTGACATAGTTTGTCTTATAAGAATATATACACTGTTAAAAAAAAGAATATATACACTGTTCAAAAGCATTCTGCTTGGGGGCAAGCTGGCTGTACTGGTAACAATATTTATGCCAACATTTTTACATATTTCAGTATAAAAATGGGATGGAGAGTATTTTTCATTTTGCTGAATTTACTCTGAGCTTACTCTTTGCCTATATATAGTGAGAGAGGTTTCTCAATTAAAATGAAAATGGTCTCCAGAAAAGAGTCAGTTTTTGGGTGCTTGTAACCACAAATTTATTTCCATATGCTGTATCTCTGAGAAAGATCTTGGGCAACTTTATGAACAAACCAATAAGACTAAAAAACATGTTCTTCAGAAAATACTAGTGAGGGGTGCCTGGGTGGCTCAGTGGGTTAAAGCCTCTGCCTTTGGCTCAGGTCATGATCCCAAGGTCCTGGAATCGAGCCCTGATTTGGGCTCTCTGCTCAGCAGGGAACAAGGCTCCTCTCTCTCTGCCTGCCTCTCTGCCTACTTGTGATCTCTGTCTGTCAAATAAATAACTAAAATCTTAAAAAAAAAAAGGAAAAGAAAATACTAAGGATCGTGTATTAAAGTCACAAATATATCTCATTGAAGAATGTGCACAGGCATGAAGAGAAATAAGCCTTTTAAAAATATATTTACTTATTTATTTGGGAAAGAGAGAGAGACCAAGTAGGGGGAGGGGCAGGAGGACTGGGAGAGACAGTCAAGCAGACTCCATGCCCAGCACAGAGCCCAACATGGAGGACCCCATCCCACGATCCTGAGATCATGGTCTGATTCGAAATCGAGAGTTAACTGACTGAGTCACTCAGGCACCCCAAAGTTCTTCTTTTAAAAAAAAAATTAGATAATATGAGGAGACTTTAAGTATTTCTCGTAAAATACACGGACGTTTGATGTTTAAGTTTTTTAGAAAGATTTTTGTTTCTGAAAATAGTTTTGGTATAAAACTTTCAAGATATGTCTCCAAAGGCAAAGGAAACAAAAGTGAAAATGAACTTTTGGGACTTCATCAAGATCAAAAGCTTCTGCACAGCAAAGGAAACTGTCAACAAAACAATGAGGCAACCCACAGAATAGGAAAAGATTTTCGCAAATGACACTATAGACAAAGGGCTGATATCCAAGATCTATAAAGAGCTCCTCAAACTCAACACACACACAATGGATAATCATGTCAAAAATGGGCAGAAGACATGAACAGACACTTCTCCAAAGAAGACATACAAATAGCTAACAGACACATGAAAAAATATTCGTCATCATTAGCTATCAGCAAGATTCAAATCAAAACCACATTGAGATACCACCTTACACCAGTTAGAATGGCCAAAATCAATAAGACAGTAAACAAGTGTTGGAGAGGATGTGGAGGAAGGGGAACCCTCTTACACTGTTGGTAGGAAAGCAAGTTGGTGCAGCCACTTTGGAAAACAGTGTGGAGATTCCTTAAGAAATTAAAGATAGAGCTACCCTATGACCCTGCAATTGTACTACTGGGTATTTACCCCAAAGATACAGATGTAGTGAAAAGAAGGGCCATCTGTACCCCAATGTTCATAGCAGCAATGGCCACGGTCGCCAAACTGTGGAAAGAGCCAATATGCCCTTCAACAGATGAATGGATAAAGAGAATATGGTTCATATATACATTGGAGTATTATGCCTCCATCAGAAGGGATGAATACCCAACTGTTTTTTAAAAAAGATTTTATTTATTCACTTGACAGAGAGATCACAAGCAGGCAGAGTGGCAGGCAGAGAGATAGGGGGAAGCAGCCTCCCTTCTGAGCAGAGAGCCCCACACAGGGCTCGATCTCAGGACCCTGAGATCATGACCTGAGCTGAAAGCAGAGGCTTTAACCCACTGGGCCACCCAGGCACCCCAATACCCAACTTTTGTATCAACATGGACGGGACTGGAAGAGATTATGCTGAATGAAATAAGTCAAGCAGAGAGAGTCAAGTATCATATGGTTTCACTTACTTATGGAGCATAAGGAATAACATGGAGGACACTGGGAGATGGAGAGGTGAAGTGAGTTGGGGGAAATCAGAGGGGGAGACAAACCATGAGAGACTGTGGACTCTGAGAAACAAACTGAGGGTTTTGGAGGGGTAGAGTGTGGGGGGGTTGGGTGAACCTGGTGGTGGGTATGGAGCACTGGTGCCTGGAGCACTGGGTGTGGTTCATAAACAATGAATTCTGGAACACTGAAAAAAAAATACCCCTCCCAAAAAAACCTCTTTCATAGGCATACCAATATAAAATCTCTTCATACATATATACATTTATTTATGCATTCATATATATGTGTGTGTATGCATACTTATGTATGTGGTATGTATGCATAAGTCCATACATTATATGTATGTGTGTACATATGTGTATATATATCAGTGTGTACATAGAAGTGTGTGTAAATATTACTATATACATGTGATGAGAGAGAGAGCTCACCAGTGAGATACCTATGTAATGAGCTCTCTCTCTCTCAGCCTGATGCCCAGGATAAGGAATCACAAATATTGATGGTGTGTGGTTGTTACTACTCTAAAACTATTATTTGCATATTGTGTGATAAAGCACATGAGTCGATAAGTGATATTCCAATACTGCCTTTTCTGATGTCATTGAAAATCTGGATTCTCAGCATGTAAGGAAAAAAGTACTAATGTCAATTAAGGGATTTAAGTAAAAACATGAGGCCTGGAATTTAAACCTAAACCATCAGTCTGTATTTACAATGCATTTTTTAAAATAAATAAAAATAAAATAAAAATATTCCCTAGCCCAGTCCTCTGTAAAGGCATGGAAGTAGTCATCTGTCCAGTGTCAATGAGCATTCCTAGTGCCCAGATTGTGGTTTCCAAATACGATTTCTTGTTAAAAGGAAGCAGAGCTTCTTAGAAATGTTCAGGATCAGCCTGAAGTATATTTCAAATGAGCAGACAAGGAAGTCACCCAGTTGCTAGAGTAATGACTAAGGAACGGAGGACCCGACTTGTCCAAAGAGGGGGGATTTGAGCAACAGTAGGGAACATCAGTGGAACAAGACATCGGGTATGTTGAAGTCCTTGAGTTTACAGTGGCACAGAGCAAAAACCTTTCCAGGTGAACTGTTGGTAGATGCCAATGAATCGACTCATTTGAAAAATGTGCAAGGAGGGAATCAAGTGTCTCTTCTGCCTTTGCTCTCTGACTGTATCAGTGAGTTACCAAACAGTTGATGAAGGGAAATTTCCCTGTATGAGATTGTTCCAGTTAGTATGTGAAGCACAAATGATAAAATAGAGTATCACCATGACTCAAATTGTAATGGACCTAGACACTGAACATTGGTGCCTGCTAATGTCATAAAAGGGGCCATCAGACATTGTGTCCACTGAGAGTGGACACAATAGCACCTGTGAAGCATTCTTGCCCAACCGTCAAATTTGAATCTCATCAGGCTTTCAGATCCAACTATAATTTACAGAAAACATAGAGGACTGAGGCAAAAGTTAATGGATATCATGTGATGGAGCCATAAAAATCTAAACTGTATGAATTTCTAGAGGATAAATGATCTATTCCTTCAACAATAACTTTCCAGGGTAGAGGTGAGAGATGGAGGATAAACGTGTAAGCCCTTAAGAGATGTATTAATCAGTTGAGATCTATGGGGCACTATTTGTATACTACATGTATACAATTGCTTACATTTCATATATAGACATGCACATATATTTTGTATATGTACAAGTGCATATAGATACATACTTGTGTGTGTACATAATTGTATATGCACAATTGGAAGCGACTGTATTTGATGCTGTTAAGGAATGCTGTTAGGTTTTAGGTATGATGAGAGCATTGGTAAGTTTTTAAAAATTCAGTCATTATTGAAATGCATTCTATAATACTTATAGATAAAATAGGAAAAATGTATTTATTCGTATATTAAGTCATCATTTCTGGCAATAAAAAAATCACATGAAACCAGAAAAACCTTGGGGAAAAAATCAAGATTCTCAGTTTTTCAGATAAGTTAGTACTTGGATTTCTAGAAAATTCTGGCACTTGATTTTTTTTTTTTTATATATTGGATCCTTCTCTTCCTCCTCCCTCTTCCCCTCTTTGTCCTCCTCCTCATTCTCCTCCTCCTCCTCCTTCTTCTTCCAAGTAGGCTCCACACCATGTTGAGCCCAGTCTGGGGCTTGAACTCAGGACCCTGAGATCAAGACCTGAGCTGAGATCAAGAGTCAGATGCTTAACTGCCTGAGCCACCCAGGCACCCGTGGATTATTCTGTTATAGGAAAGAAAAGGAATGTGAAAAGGCTGAGTGACAATTCAGTAACAGTCATTTTCATCTGAATTTTCAAGCCTCAATTTCTGCTTCTGTGAAGGAAGGGGCTTCTCTAATTCATTGGCTTTCCTATGCTGACATTTCTTGACTCTTGGCCAAAGACTTGTTGCCAATAGATGTTAGTTACAAAGCATAATGTTTGTGTGGTATGTTTTACTTTCTCCAACAAAACAAACCACCAAACAAAACAAAACATTATGTTTCTTAATTGTCATGATTCTTTTTTTTTTTTTTTTTTAGATTTTGTTTATTTATTTGACAGACAGAGATCACAAGTAGGCAGAGAGGAAGGCAGAGAGAGAGAGAGAGAGAGGAGGAAGCAGGCTGTCCGCAGAGCAGAGAGCCCGATGCAGGGCTCGATCCCAGAACCCTGGGATCATGACCTGAGCCGAAGGCAGAGGCTTTAACCCACTGAGCCACCAGGCGCCCCAATTGTCATGATTCTTAAGAACTACATGGAGAGGGGCACCTGGGTGGCTCAGCAGGTTAAAGTCTCTGCTTTCAGCTCAGGTCATGATCCCAGGGTCCTGGGATCGAGCCCCGCATCGGGCTCTCTGCTTAGCAGGGAGCCTGCTTCCTCCTCTCTCTGTCTCTCTCTGCCTGCCTCTCTGCCTACTTGTAATCTCTATCTGTCAAATAAATAAATCTTTAGGAAAAAAAAAAAAAAACTACATGGAGAAAGCCAGGGACATGCGTCCCTTCCCATGGATATAGACACAGAGCATGTGGGTCAGACTTGCCCCAAACCACACAAGCAGACCCAGCTGTCTCGATGTGGAGATGGTCATGATGATCCACCACAGACACTGCTGGATCTCCTGCCTCCCCTTAGATCCCAAACTCTACGTCTAATTGAGGGAGAGAGCTCACTAAGACCTTTCTTGGTCTGTTCTAATCTTGCTTTTCCCCATACGATCACTGTGAAGAAGGAAATAGTCTAACAAAGAAGATAGGAAGGAAGGAGGGAAGGGAAAGATGAGAAGGATGGAAGATAGGAAGGAGACATTTATAGGTACTGCACTTTTCAAATACTGACAAAGACCTGTGACTTGGGCATTGCTATCCCTGCTTTATGGATGAGTGTATTCAATTTCAAGGACAAGTTGCCCAGAGTCTACCCAGCTCTCAGACAGCAGAGTCAGGATGTGAACCCAAACAAATACCCTCACTTCAAACTCAGGTCTGTTCCTTCTTCCACTAGTTGTCTCTGGAGCTCTCAACTCAGCCTGTCCCCAGCAGCCCCACCGCCAGCACCCACACGCTGAGATCATCTGCATGTGGTCTTCGCACCCTCTGGAATTGGCATTCTGCTTCCAGTGTCCCTTCCATTGCTCCTTGGAAACAGCAAGTTCTGTTTTTAGCAAAAGATCTGTCAAAGGCATCATGTGTCTGGGCTGACAGCAGAGAGAACTTCTGTTGGCTTCCATCTGGGAACCAAGCAGTTACAGATGGGAAGACTTGCTGCAACCTTGAAGATTAAAATAAGAAGACTTTTGCTCGCAAGGTTAATGATTAAAAAGAGAGAGAGAAAGCCAGGGCTGCCAGGCAGTGCCATACATCATGGCCATTTAAGAGGTGGGCTGAGCTGGGTTAATGGGCTCTGCACCTGCTCCCACCTTACTTCCCCCCACTCCTTCCCCTCCACGTCCGTGAGATACAGGGACTTCCATTTATAAAGTGCCTCATCACATTATTAGAGCTGCATATTTGCAGGAAAACACTACTCAGCCTGATGACAGCAAGCCGTCCCTCTCCCCAGGAGACCTGGATGGGATATAAACATTGTTTAGACATTATATGAAGTTACAAAGTGTGTTTAATGGTTTAAATATTTCACAGTTGCAAAATCCAAGATGAGCTAACTTAGAGGATGAATACAGTGTCACTCCACCAGCAGGTGACAGGTGACCTGCTGCTGGTTTCAGCAGGAAAGGTCCTGAATTTCTGATCAATTTCTGATCAGACACTTGAACTTCCATGCTGGCGTGGACAACAGTTATCAGCATTATGACTGGCGAGCAAAGTATTCTGTCTGGATCTGTTTTCCAAATCTGTAAAGAAGGCATAATGTGACTGGCCTCCCTTAGCTGGCAGAGTTATTTGAATGATAAACAAAGACAGACTGCTGATTTCCAGTCGGATATGGGAGGAGCTTGGCAGTTACCTCTCATGTTCACACAAAGAAAGGTGAACCAGTTGAAAATCAGTGACTCTTAGATCCTTCGGAGACCTGAGGTCATAGGGCAGACTGTTGGCCCCCGAAGACTAAAGATGGCCTGATGGCCACCTAGAGTTACAACTTACTGGAGCAGAATGTTCACGGCAGAAACTTCACAGAACCCCTATACTGGTACCGGGTGGGGTCGGAAACAACCTGTAATTGATCAAGGTTCAGAGGTTCCATGTGGACAAGTCTGAGCTTTAAAATCTCCAGGGGACCCTAGTCTTAGGGGAGGCTCTCCCAGTTTTGGAAATTTTATTTCCAGGAGCCCTTGAGGGTCTCATAGTGAATATTGGAGGAAAGTCCCCTCAAGCTTCAGGCAGGGGAAGGGCCTAAGTAACCATGCCCAGAACACCAGGGCATCCTGTTCTTAACAAGCCTGCTTCAAGAGAAACTAGTTAAGCAGAGCCTGACCTGCTGGGGTGTTTGCTGGACCCTAACTGATCTGGAGAAAGGGAAGCACCAACTCCAGCACCTTCTAAACTTTCTGTCCCTCCTAAGAGGAGAGAATCGAAACAAAACAGAAGCATAGTGAAGGTCACAGCCTTAGGACACAGGCTTACTAAAGGACTAAGATCTAATCATAGATGTCTAGAATGCTTCCTTTAAAAAAAAAAAAGATTTTATTTATTTATTTGAGAAAGAGAGAGAGAGAGAGCATGATCCAGGGGTGGAGGAGAGCAGAGGGAGAGGCAGATGGAGAAACAGGTTGCCCACTGATTAGGGAGCCCAAAGTGGCCCTTGATCCCAGGACCCTGAGATCATGACCTTAGCCAAAGGCAGTCGCTTAACTGACTGACCCACCCAGGCACCCCTAGAATGCTTTCCTACTTCTCATACCTCACTACCACATCAGGAGGGTTCCTGCAGAATATCAGGGGAAAGACACCGTGCATGTGGGGATAAACTGGGATTATGAAGTGCATACAAATTTAAAAAAATCAAATTTTTCATTCAGCATTGTATTAGGATTCTCCATAGAAACAGAACCCTATATATATGAGTGTATAATAAATACGAGTTTATTTATATATTATAAATATAACATATAATATATAAATATATTTATATATATACATACAGATACATATGTGTGTGTGTGTGTGTGTGTGTGTGTGTGTGTGTGTGTGTGTGTATGAGTTATAAGGATATATAAGGAATTGGCTCATAGCATTATGGAAGGTGAGAAGCCTAAACTCCATGAATCCTATATCCTACCCAGCTCAAGTCCAAAGGCCAAAGGCTTCTGTAGAACCAGAAAGAGCTGATGTCCCAGTTCAAAGGCCAATAGACAGACTTTTGTTCTGTTCAGGCCTTTAGCTGATTGGATGAGACCCACCCACATGAGGGAGGACAATCCCCTTTACTCAGTCTACCGACTTAAATAAAAACACCCTCACAGAAACACTCAGCATGATGTTTGACCACATGTATCAGAACAGAATGTGGCCCGAGGTAACCCAGAGGTCACAATGCATATCCTGCATGAAGAACCTATTCCCTGTTCTCTTTTCCGTCTCAAACCGTGCTCAGCGCACTGGCTGTCGTAAATGACCCGTAGGTGTGGAGTGGGCCCAATGATGGCAGAATGTTCCAGATCATGAAAGGCCAGCAACATCAAATACAACCAATTTAAGCTGCACAAACTTCTCTCCGTTACTACTTTTTTTATGGAAGATTAAAATCTCAAAATTAAATTTCCTCCTACTTAAAAGTTGAAGTATAACGAAACCAAAAGGCTACAACAATTCCCTTTTTGATTTCATATTTGCTTTTGTGTCTAAGCTGGGTGGCAGTGAGGATTGTGCCTGTCTCACAGGGGCAGTTCTGGGGAATAAACGTCAGCTGACTTTGTGCGATGTTCAGCTCGGAGCTTCTTGAGAGCCTGCCTAAGGAATGGTGGGCATCACGATAGCTGTTCAGGAAACAAGTGAGGCTTGTATCAAGGTGGTCCAGCAACAAGAAGGGATCTAGTTCAAGGATGGGACTCTGGGTCCCAGGGGAGGAATTCTAGGTACCCACCGGGAAGGGCTAGTTGGCATGATTTCCCATAGAGGAGCAGAGATCAAGATGGCATGACTTTGGTCCGGGCTCTAGGACTTGACAGCCCCAAGGGGTGTGTGTGTGTGTGTGTAGGTAGGTAGTACTAGAATTCTGTCTTCTGTCTCCAGATTCATGACTGGCCCGGGAATCAGGGTGGACCTGAAAACACCGGTGGACAGGTGGCGAGCCTTGAGAAAAAGGAAGCCAGCTCGAACCAGGAATCGGCAAATCCTGGAGAGATCTTACTCTTGTCTTCCCACTGAAGAAGGAGCTGCTTGTTTCAAACAGCAAGGTGGCAAAACTTAGCTGTGAATTTCAGGCTTCAGCGTGGCATGGTTTATTTTAACCTTCCACTAACAACCCAAAACAACGCTGCAGCTCAGTGTACGCCCCCTTCAAGGCTGAAGAATCTCGCGTCACTGTCACCGAGGGAGGTGCCCATGAGCCCTGCTAAGTTGTGGTTGTAAAAGCAAATGTGTCCGCAACAGAAGATGGTGCTCCAGGGAGCACTTTGGTCCCTGAAGCCAGTTTGGCTGAGTTCTGCAACCACTCACGTTTTCCCTAGGAACTGGGCTTTTCCTGGGCAAAGCAGGAATAGGGGTCAATAAGGTGCCCCTAGACTTTCTTTGCCTGTTTCGATAATGCCTGCTCCACGCCTCCAACATACTCAACGCCTGGACTGCCTTTCCCCTCACACCAGGTGATAAGTGTTGGTTCGTTCATTCGCTTCTTTGTGCACTTACTAATTTACTCCAGCTTATATGCCAGCTTCTCCGGGGAAACTTCCTTCTCTAAGCCCGTCCAGCAGGGAATAACATCTCCCATTTTTGAGCCTGGAATGATACTATTTACCCTCCCCCCCTTTTAATACCCAATCACAGATCTGGCCAGGGACGTCCCAGGGAGGAAGTTCCATGTGTATGCACCTGCCTCCCCACGAGGCTGCCCAAAGCCATGTGTTAAAGACGCTGCTAAGACCACCGTGGGGTCCTGTGTCATCAGCCTGCAGAAGTGTGGGGGGGGCTTGGTCCGTACAACAGGTGGACATCCTGTGGACAACCAAGCAATGAGGTTTATCACCTGCAGGTGAGGCTCTGAGGCATTCTAGACCAAAGTAAGTCCTCAATAACTCCCTCCCCAGTCGTCTCACACTGTGTGTGAAGGGGAGAACAAGGAGGAGGCTAGCATGGGAATTACCCGTTGCACATGCGCGACTGCATAGTGGGCACCAACGGATGTTTGCGTTACGGACGAGTTGGGTCTCCATTCTTCAGCTTCCCCAGAGTGTGTGTGTTTCTCTGGATGTTCCAGGAGCCGACAGTATGTCAGCAAACCTGGATTATCTTCTCAGGCAGATGCAAGTAGATCTTTCCCTTCTTTCCTGCGTCTCCTTCAAAGCACACCTCTCACAGTCCTTTCTGGAGGGAAGGAAGAACAAAGGGAAGAAAATAGAAGGTAAACATTATGAGAAGGCAACTCAGAGAGCGAGACGAGCCTGTCCCTTTGGGGCTTTCGTGTATGGCATTCCTGTCTTGCTTCAAGCCCTCTGCTGACTCGCCAGCTGTTGACTGTGAACTCGGGCACCCGTCTTCCCTGGCTTCCCCGGACTCCGCTGCCCCCTCTAAATACATGCACAGAACAGCGGCCTGCTCTTGTGCTCATTACCTGAGAGAAGGTTAGTCAACTATTTAGGAACGTATTTGTTTCGTGAACGGTAGGCACGCTGCTGCTGATCTGATGGCGAAGGCCCCTGAGACAGTCTGTGTCTCCCTCCTCCTCCTCCTCCTCCCCCCCACCCCCGCTGGCGACAGACACTGTTTACGCGTCTCCTTCCCTCCCTTCTGCCTTTAAATGTCGTTCAGTGCTGAGTCCCTCACATTTGAAAAAAAAAAAAAGTGCCTTTTCTTCCTTTTATTCTCACTTAATCCAGGCCCTGCCCCTTCTCTAAGTCTTCTCTGAAACGCGTGTCCCACGCTGTCCCGTTCACGCGCTCCCTTTTCCACGGGGGTGGTTCCCAAACTGTGTTCCAAGGAGCCCGGATGTTACAGGCAACATCTCGTGGGTCACAGCGTCCTGACAGGGTCTAATTTTGGCAATGAATTCCTGGTAGGATCTCCTTGTGGGGGGAAGAGAAGGAAAGATATTTTTTAAAAGATTTACGTAAACACCTTGACATATTTATTTATTTATTTCTCTGGTTATTTATTCTCAAAATATATTTAGTTATTTTCCACTTGCCAGGTAGGCTGAGATGCAAAGTTCATGTTTCTGAGGAGGAAAACAAGGATGGCTGGGACCCAGTAAGAAGAACTCTCACTGTGAGCCCCTTTGCACCTTTTAAAAAAAAAAAAAAAAGATTTTTTACTTATTTATTTGACAGAGAGAGATCACAATTAGGCAGAGAGGCAGGCAGAGAAAGTGAGAGGGAAGCAGGCTCCCCGCCGAGCAGAGAGCCCAATGCGGGACTCGATCCCAGAACCCCAAGACCATGACCCGAGCCGAAGGCAGCAGCCCAAACCACTGAGCCACCCAGGCGCCCCCCCTTTGCACCTTTTAAAATTTGGGGCCACCTGCAAATGGTACCTAGTCAAAAAGAAAATTCGTAAAATTGAAACTTGAAAGTGTAGGCAGGTTGGGGTATGGGGAGACAACCCCCTTGGCTCTGATGGGGAGGAAAGCCAACAGGAACATATGCATGTTGGACCATGTGATTTGGGAACTGGCTGGGGAGACTGAGCAGGAGAGAGTCTAGGATGTGCAGAACACATTTTGCATCACCTCAGAGCTGTGGTGTTCCCCCTCTACCGGGGGGAGGTTGTGAGGACGAAGCTGGTATAAGAGGAACCCAAGCTGAGCCACCAGGCTTGAACACCGTGTGAAGGAACGAGATCACCCACGGGTGGTGAAGATGGGGAGCAGACACAAGCATTGAGCCCCGGGACCCTCCGACAGTTAGAGGTGAAGGACAGCCTCATCTAAACAACAAGCAAGAAGATGCAGTGTTCTGGAAGCCCAGAGGTAAAAGAGCTTTGCAGGAAGAAGGAGTGATCAGCCGCTGATTCTCCCTGAGCAGTCAGCTGTAGGGCATCTTTGCGGAACGCAGCCCTGATGAATTTAGAGACACCGTGTGGTTCAGTACCTGTTGCCCATCACAGGCAGCCTGCTGGAAGAGCCAGCATCTTCAAGAAACAGTTCTAATATTCCTTCCCGATCTCAGTGATCACGGAAGGGCTGTTCTTTTACACTCGTGGTGAAACTTCTCGAAAGACTGTTCTCTGCTCCCTGCACTTGACTCTCTCGCTGCTCACAGGTCCGCCCTGCCCTGTCACGGGTTCCAGCTTCAGCGCTGCTGTCTGGTCTGGCCCCCACCACGCCTCGCCTCTTTCTACATCCACTCCTGCTCTTCCTGGGCAAAGATGTGGCTTCTCTACTTTCATGCCTGCCCACCTGTCGCTTCCTTCTTTGAGCTTCTCTTTATCCGCTCAGTCTCTGTGTCTTTATCACAGGAAATCCGGGGGCCAGGAAGGTGGAGATGGGGATCCCCGCAGAAGTTGGAGGAAGAGGAGAAGCCAAGCATCAAAGACAGCGTCTGCTCGGCGTGGTGCGGGGAGGGAGGAAAACCACATTCGCATCGGTTTATAAATCCAGTCCCTGTCAAATATGCTTGAGTTCCGAAAGGAATTTTCTCTGAGAATGAGTAGTAATTCTAAAAATAAGGTGAAAAAAGTTAATCAGTTTTTGGATTCACACTTTTTTGAAAAATAAGTTCGCAAAAGACACATGACATTTTTAAAGCCCATTATGATTCAGAACCTTACTTGGAAAATATTAATGAATCACCTACTTATCAATTTCTTTTCAGACACTTAATTCAGTTCTTATAATTTAGCATTTTAATTACATGAAATAAATGGGTCCTTAAATGTGGGAAGTGACTGTGGTACTTCATCCCAAGGTTAACTTAAGCATACTGAGATTACCTTAAAGAATGTTGCATGTACTTTGTTCTCTACCGTTCTTACAGAAATGTTTATTCGTGGCCCTGAGATAAGGGGGAAGGTCCACACACAGATTCCTGAGTTTATTACTGGATGTAGGTAATGAGAATGGGTAGGGGCTAATCACCGTGATTTGTCATGGTTAACATCGGCTTCTCCAAATACAGGAACACAGAAGTGTCAAAACAATCAGAAAGGATGAATACCCAACTTTTGTATCAACATGGGGGACTGGAAGAGATTATGCTGAGTGAAATAAGTCAAGCAGAGAGAGTCAATTATCATATGGTTTCAGTTATTTTTGGAGCATAACAAATAACATGGAGGACATGGGGAGATGGAGAGGAGAAGGGAGTTGAGAGAAAATGGAAGGGGAGATGAACCATGAGAGACTATGGACTCTGAAAAACAACCAGAGGGTTTTGAAGGGGCGGGGGGTGGGAGGTTGGGGGAGCCAGGTGGTGGGTATTACGGAGGGCATGTATTGCATGGAGCACTGGGTGTGGTGCATAAACAATGAATTCTATTACGCTGAAAAGAAATAAAAATAAAATAAAATAAAATTTAAAAAACAAGGAAGAACTCACGAGGAAGAAATACCTTTTGAGATGTAATCCCAGAACTGATAAACAATAGACACCACACACAGGCTCTCTACCTTATAGAGGATATCTACAACCATTTGGGCGGCAATCATTTAAAATTACAACTTTAATAGTTATTATAATAACAAGTGAACTTCCATTCTTATATAGCTTATAGAAGGCTTGCACAAAAATCTTATTTTATCTTTATTGAAGCTCTGTGAGACAGAACTTTTTAAAAATTCTCTTTTAAATAATAGAAAAGCAGTTCAGAGAGATGAAGACATTTACCCAAGACAGTGGAATTAATGTAAGGGATAGAGCAGGATTAGAAGCGAGGTCGTCTGACTCTAAATCCTGTGTTCTTTTCTAGCATCCGAGAGGATTAGAACAGGCTTGTTGGTTATCTTGAGTGATTATTTGGAGGTAAACACTAAACTAATTTTCTTTAGAAGAGTCTCTTTCTTCCTCTCATTGACATGCAAAGCAATTTTGAGGCTGAGTGTTCTCCCTGTCATCAGATGTCCATTCCTCTGTTCTTTCCTCCTCCCCATGCTACACCAGACTGTGTTTTCAGACTCACCATCTCATTCAAACTCTGCAGAGCCTCTGAGAGGTGAGTGGGGCAAGGTATTTGATTTTCACTTAACAGAGGAAGAAATTTGAACAGAGATAAGGTAAAACAGCCATCCCCAAGGTGCGCATTCATTAAGGGGAGAATCAAGGCAATCATAGAGAGCACCTCGTCTTGACCTTAGAATTGGTTCAGAATCTTACCGTTCTTGTGGCTCTTGAGTGAACTCTCCAGTCACAGACTTTCCCATCCTACACAGTGGTCTGCCCCGTGATTCATCCCAAATTAAAAATGGTCTTAGAAGGAAAGACCCGCAGATTTGGCCTCATTAAAAAATAAGTCAAGAAGAGAGAGTCAATTATCATATGGTTTTGCTTATTTGTGGAGTATAAGGAATAACACGGAGGACATGGGGAGACGGAGAGGAGAAGGGAGTTGGGGGAAATTGGAGGGGGAGATGAACCATGAGAGACTGTGGACTCTGAAAAACAGTCTGAGGGGTTTGGAGGGGAGGGGGGTGGGAGGTTGGATGAGCCTGGTGGGGGGTGCACGTATTGCATGGAGCACTGGGTGTGGTGCATAAACAATGAATTCTGGAACACTGAAAAGAAATTTAAATTAAAATAAATAAATAAATAAAAATTCTGTATGGCATAAGGAATCCTGAGAAGTTGCTTAGGGAAAGTCTTTGTCATATTAAAAGTTAATAATCATGTGATAGAAGGATCTCCCACAGATAAGTAGGAAAATGAGGAGCAGGGAGCACAGAAGCCGTGCACTCCACAGGAGATGCAAATTCGCAAGAAACTAGGAAAAAAATGCTGTGCTTCACTGATGCATTAATAATCCAGCCTGAATGGAACTGAAGCCTGTTGTTATAACCTAGTTCTGGCCTAGGTGAGCACAATGGGCAGCACTGGGGAAACTGGAACCCGTCCAGAGGAGCCGCTTGGCCGTGTCTGTTAATGTGAAATGCCATTTTTTCGGACCCAGCAATTTGTCTAGCTCGCGGATTCATTCTTTCCTTTAGTTGAAGTTTATGTTTGGGTGCTGTATGCCAAGATCGTATGAATCGTTGGAGACACAGATGTGAGTAAAGCAAAGTCCTTGCCTCCCTCTAGCCTCCTCCTCTAGAGATACTCAGGAAACCAGAAATTATGTGACGTAATGCTGGATGGCGATGGGCGCTCTAGTTCAAACCAGTGGGAAGAGAGAGAGGGAGGCATACGTACAAGATGTAGACGGAGAATCCACGGAAGACCTCTCTGAGGTCTTTGTGGGGCTCCATCATGGAATTTTCTGGGAGAAGAACTGTCTGAGCAGAGAGAAGAGTAACTGGAAAGGTCCCGAGAGGGGAATGTGCGGTGTGTTCGAGCAGCAGCGCCAGCCGGTGGGGCTCGAGCTGAGGAATGTGTCTGGCGTCAATACTTGGGTAAGTGTGAAAACATATTTATGAGGATTTCATTTGGTTGTTAATTCCTGGTTGTAAATGCCCATTAACAGGAGAAGGGCTCCGTCAATTCCTGTGTGTGACCGTCGTGTGGGGCTGGAATGGAATGGAATGCAGCAGATCAGTGAGCGTTAACAGAGACACACTCAAAGTCCAGTACCCATTGGGAAAGAGAAAGAAGTTACAGGGTAACGTCTATACAGTGGGGCCGTGCCCTATTAAAAAATAAATGTTTATAATACAAAATTATATATATATATATGTGTAAACCATAGAAATGTAAATGATGAACTTAAAACTAACCTTAGGCCTTGGTTATAACAAAGAAACTGAATATTCCAAACTATTTAATTAAAAAAAAATCAAGGGGAATGGACTTGTTAACGTTAGTGTAGGTCGTAATGCCATCACTCCTACTCTCTCTACCTTCTGACGCCTCCTCCTTTTCCCCCTTTCTGATGAATTTTTCCTCTTCCACTAGCGCTCTTTGAAACCATGCCAACACTTAAAGCAGAGTCTGCTTCCCTGTTTTTCAGCGTGATCGCCCATTTTTCCTGGTGGGCCTGAGTTCCCGTGGGCTTCACAGGCACAGTCTGGGTTCTTGCGGAAGTTGGAAATGGCGGGATGGATACTCACGTGGCAGCTAAAATGAGCTGCTGGGATGATCAAAGTTGGCAGTTGGGTAACGGTCATGTCAACAGCAATTTGAACCAGGTGCAGGCAAACATGTTCCCATTCTGCAGGTGAGGAAAGGAGGCTCTCAGCATGTCCATGACTTTAATCTCACTGGCCTACAAGGTGTATTCTGGAGGGGCTTCACCTTCCTATGCTTTCTGTTCAGTTTGGATCCTTGAAAACCACCAACTCAGTCATTCATTCACCCTCAATGACATGAGCCTATTCGTATTATCATATTTAATCTTCCCTGCCTTTTATGATAATTGAACGAGATAATGGATGAGAAAGGTTTTGCAACATAAAATCATTATAAGTTGAAGGTTTTATTATAATGTCAATTTCATCCACCTTGGGAGGCCCTTGAATGTGGCAGAAAGGGCACTGGAATTTCAATTTCAGCGATCTGGGTAGAATTCATGTTTGGCACTCATTGGCTAAGTGACTGTCCCTTCCTTCCTTCTGCCTTGTCTCAAGGTTTGATTCTGGTTTTATTATAATGTCAATTTCATCCACCTTGGGAGGCCCTTGAATGTGGCAGAAAGGTCACTGGAATTTCAATTTCAGCGATCTGGGTAGAATTCATGTTTGGCACTCATTGGCTAAGTGACTGTCCCTTCTTTCCTCCTGCCTTGTCTCAAGGTTTGATTCTGGTGGGAACTCAGCTAAGACCCCATCCAAAGTCATTAGGCCAGAACTCATTTCTGCCACCCAGCATCAGGGCTCCTGTTCACCTTCGTCTTGTTGATTGTTGATACGGCCAAACTACTGGGTATCAGATCGTATCTCATTCTGTTTTCATCTCCATTTCCCTGATTGCTATAGAAATGCGATTCTGACACTAACACCCAGAGTTAGACCAAACTTCATAGGTGAGGGACATGGTCCTACACAAGACTGTCCTTACTTCAGATGCTAGATGCAAGCTTGGGTTTCCCAGGTCCCTCACATTTCTGACCAACTGGCTCTGAATTTAGATGTTGCCTTTACCCTTTTGGATTAAAAAATTTACTAGAATAACTTACAGAATTCAGGAAAGTGCTATAGGTATAATTATAGTTTTATTATTGCAAAACAAGAGTCAAATCAGGGCCAGCTGAAAGAAGAAACAGAGCAAGGTCTGGGAAGGTCTCCAGAAAGAAGCTTCTGTGTCCCCTCCCCTTGGAGGCAGGAGGGGAATGTATGCCCTCCTTCCATGTCAGTGTGTAACAATAGGCCCAAAGTTATGCTAACCAGGGAAAATCACCCATGCTTCAGTGTCCAGTTCTTGGATGGAAATTTACCATGCAGTCATGACTGATTGAACACCGGCCATGAGGTTAAACCCAGTCTCCAACCCTGTTGCCTTTCTGGACGTCAGGCTGGTATCATATAGCTCAAACCAACCCTTGAATGAAATTTTATTGTAAAAATTAGTCAATTTCTTCTTTGTGAGTGTTTTTTTGTCTCTTGTTTAAGAAATCATTTCCCGTTCCAATATCACAAAGACGTTTCTTCTGTATCCGCTTGTACGATCTTGAAAGTCTTATATTTTAGTCATTGATCTATTTAGAATTTATGTGCACACATTGCTTTTCTAGACCTCAGCATCTTTCTCTGTGAAGTTGGTAGGTTGGATTACTTAATCTTTAAGATTTGTTTCAGCTTTAAATTCAGTGATAAAAATATCCAGTATTTATGGATTACTTTCTCTGTGCTAGGACTTGTCCTGAGAACTTTACATTTGTTCCCTATTTGAGCCCACTTTGTCACTCTTTT
This sequence comes from Meles meles, assembly GCF_922984935.1. NCBI lineage: Eukaryota > Metazoa > Chordata > Mammalia > Carnivora > Mustelidae > Meles > Meles meles. The sequence continues at coordinate 8,084,411 of NC_060066.1, forward strand.
CCAGGCATAGTGAGGCTGAGGGCATGAGCTCATGTTGGACAGCCAGTAATGGTGGAGAGGGATTTGAAGCCAGGATAGACACACACAAACACACACTCACGCAGGAATCTTACTCACCGTAAAAGAGAATGAAATCTTGCAATTTGCAACAACATGGATGGATCTAGAGGGTATCAGGCTAAGTGAAAAAAAATCTGTCACGGGAAGACAAATGCTATATGATCTCACTCCTATGTGGAATTTAAGAAACAAAACAAAGGGAAAAAAAGACAAAGCAAGAAAGAAACTCTCAACTCTAGAGAACACACAGATGGTCACCAGAGGGGAGGTAGGTGGGGGGGGGGTTGTTAAAAGTAAGGGGCAGTGGGAGGTTGGGTGAGCTTGGTGCTGGGTGTTAAGGAGGGCATGTATTGCATGGAGCACTGGGTGAGGTGCATAAACAATGAATTCTAGAACACTGAAAAGAAATTTAAAAGATAAATAAAAATCTTTTAAAAAGTGCTTTTATTGTGATGAGCACTGAGTCATACAGGGATGTGTTGAATCATTGTATTCTATACCTGAAACTAATAAAACACTGTACGTTAAATATACTAGAATTAAAATAAAAGAATTTTAAATACATACATACATACATGAATGTCTTTAAAATTGGAGTCCTTTATACAACAGCTACTAGATGAGGGAGGAGATAGGACAGCAGACTGGTTAAGGACTGATAACCCAGAACTAGACAGTGTGGGTCTGAGCTCCAGATCTGTGGTTTATTAGCTGCCTGATGACTTTGGGCAACTGCTTAACTCCCTTACGTCTCAGCTTCCTGCTGTGTAATTGGGGGGAATGGTAGCACAGACATCGCAGGGTCGTCGTGGGAGCAGAGCTGTGCCAGGCGCAGTCCAGCCATCACAAAAGCATTTGTCATTATTACAGTGAGTGCTGATGAGCGTGGCTGCCCTGCTCTCCCCAGTTAGCAAACCTCCAGAGATGGTCCCTCCTGGCACCTGTTGGTCCTCAGGAGGCTCTCAGGGACATATAGGGATCCCTCCTGGTCTCAGCAGTGGCTACCACTGCCCTAGAGCTGGATCCAACCACATCCAACTCTGGAGTGACTCCTTTGCCCTGGTCTAAAAACCTGCACATTTAACCTTTCCCTGCCTGGTTTGGATGTGAACTTGCACCACCTAACTCTTAGCTCCTTGCCGGTCATTAACTGTTTGATGTATTTGGGGGCTCTCTCTTAACCTTGTGCCTCATTAGAATGACTGATTTTGTGAGGCAGTAAACCAGCCTTGCCTCTAATGGAGCCAGATTCCATCACCCCCCCTCCCCTTTTTAAAGATCCTTACAAAGAAAGCTATTACAGGTTTGCAGAGATTGATTTTAGTTAAAACCGAGTATGTATGAAAGCAGGCAGAGTGGTTATGACATAAATTACTTTGATATAGTGAGTGCAAAGGCAAATGCAATTTCTTTCTTCCTTTTTGCTTTCTGTGTTCAGCACAGGGGTGGTGATTTATCTTTTTGTCCATTTCAGTCTGACGTAGGTTGCTTTTTAACTCCAGGGAAGAAGGGACAGATGGCCTATGTTGGAGGGACTTGTGGGAGAAGGATGGAAAAGAAAAAAAAAAAGAAAGAAAAAGGACACCTCTCCTGACCTGTGGGCCCTCACCCGATCCTATCTGGCTGCCCCCTTCTCCCCACCTTGACTGGCCGACTGTGGGGGAAAAATAAGCAACAAATGCAAGAAACCTCTCAAAGGGGAATCAATACGCAGTTACTATGCAGTTATCTTAAGCTCAATTTTCATATAGCGAACTATAATGACGTATAATAAATATCAAGCTGCCCTCACCGAGGAAACAAAGGATATATTCTATTATAGTCTAATTTTTTTCTTTTTCCCAGATCCCACAGGCCCTCCTTTGGATGCTTCTGGGACCACACATTAGATACTGAGAGGTTGGGCGCCTGGGTGGCTCAGTGGGTTAAGCCACTGCCTTCGGCTCAGGTCATGATCTCAGGGTCCTGGGATCGAGTCCCGCATCAGGCTTTCTGCTCAGCAGCGAGCCTGCTTCCCTCTCTCTCTCTGCCTGCCTCTCTGCCTACTTGTGATCTCTCTCTGTCAAATAAATAAATAAAATCTTAAAAAAAAAAAAAGATACTGAGAGGTTGATTTTCTTATGTCGGAGCCCTCACTTCTCTTGTTACTGTTTGGAGAACGTTATTCATCTTTGCTCCTGCAGATCCTGAATATTTTCTTTGAGGTTCTGCCTCTGGCATCATGTTGTTGAAGAGGCTTTGCCCTCACTGGTGTGCTCTGCGAATTTCTGACTTTGTGGCTTGATTCCCACCAACAAAGATGGAAGTTCTGGACTAAAGGATGCAGAGGAGGTGTTGGTGTTGCAGGACCGCTCAGGGGCTTGAACACACTGCTGTGCTTTATGGATCTCCGGGAGCGATAGAGCGCACCACTTCTGAAACTGTGGACAAGGAGCTCTTTCTACGGAGTGTCTCATGGTGATCACATCCTGTTAAAGATCCTTGGAGAGACACTCATCCCTTTTGCACGGGTACAGCAGGACTCTTCCAGGAGAAACTTGGCCTTTCATCTCACTCAGCTTTTGTCTCTGTCCCACATCCCGTTGTGTCACCTGCTGCCTGCAAGCCACCAACATCCCCAAACGCCCTCTGCCTCCCCCCACCGGCGCTCACGCAGCACACACAGGCTTTTCTTCTTCAAAAGCCATTTCTCCTCCTTGTGCCTCCGGTAAATTCTGACATCTTTTAGAACCTGGTTTTGTTGGTCACCTCCTCAGCGAGGCGTCCCCAGGCAGAGCTGTGGTGACTTCCTAGGATGCTGCCATAGTCCGTTCAGAGAGAGAGGAACACAGGCACGTGTGTGACAGCCTAGACAGGTGTTCAATAATGCCACAGTAGGAGAGCATTGCCCGGGTATTCGAACTTCCAGAACACAACGAAACAGAAAAATCTGTCTGTGAAAATACTTGGAGTTTGGCAGACATCTTGGAAAGCCACTGAATTAAAAGGCACTTTGGAAGAGCGAGAGCTGGCTGGTGAGCTGTGTATAAAGGACATGGAGAGGGTCTCTTTGCTGAGGGGCCTTGGTTTGGCCAGATGGGCTTCTCAGGTTAGGGGTAACAGCTGAATGGCTCCAGGCAGGAGCAGCTGGGTACTGCCTCCCAGAGCCTCTGAATCAGCCCTCTCCCAGCTGGCTTCTCCAGATCGAAGTTCAGCCTTGCCAGTGCATGTCAGCATCCAGTGACTGTCCCTCAGGCATACCCTTTAAGGAGAGGAGTGACAGACTCCCACCTTTCTGGAAGCTCTCATTTGCTGAATCCAACCGGAAGCCAACTGGCAAAGAAATCTAAGTGATGAAGTCCACAGAGATAAAGCTCTTGGGATGGAGAAGCACACAGAAGGGCAGAGAAATCTAAGGGTTGGGTAGATAGAAAAGTGGAGGGCACATATTGCATGGAGCACTTGGTGTGGTGCATAAACAATGAATTCTGGAACACTGAAAAGCAATTTTAAAAATAAATAAAAATTTTTAAAAAAGTGGAGAAGGACCAACCTGCCTTTCTATAAGGTTCTATCAATTTACCTTTCTCCAGTGGTATATAAACATACTTAGTACCGTGTTCCCTCTCCAACACAGTATCCTATCAAAGTATTGAATTGTTTCCTGATAGTTGAAAAATGTAACACTGTACTTTTAATAGTCTTTTTCTTTTTATATGTGCATTAATGATATATTTTTAATACTTTAAGGCCTATTTATGGGTTTATTCTTCGAGTATCAGTAATTTCACAACCTTTGCCTCTGTCTTCCATTGGAGGGAATTCTTTTCTTATTGACTTAGTGTTCTCTATAAAGAGACCCAACCTTTTATTTCTGAGCTGACTTTTATAGGGTTTTTTTTTTTTCTGTTTCTCCTATTCCTCTTGCATTGTTTATATTTTTTTCCTGTGCCGTCTTGTTTTTGTGTTGTTAAATTTATCAATTTTTTTTCATGGAGTGTGAATATTATGCCATGCATCTGCCTTCTGTATGTTGAGATTATATATATATATTTTTTCTAGTCATTGTATTATTAGAAAAACAACTGAAATTTATTTGAGTATAAGTTTTGAAATATTCCACTCCAAATCCTTACCATTTTCCTCCCATCAGCTGGTGAATAAACACCTCTAATCTCTTGATTTTTTTATAATTTTATTTTTATCAAGTGTCAAATTCTTACACATGTTTTGGTTTAATTCTGGACTTTTTATCCATTTGCCCTCTTGTTCTGCTAATTTGTTCATACCCCAGCTCCATGCTGCTGTAATGAAGTACTTTATTGTTAGGCAGGATTGGTCTTCCCTGACCCATTACTTATGTTTGCTTATGTATTTTCTCCCATTATTGCATAAACTTGTGTGTTCTATTTCAGATTAATTGTGAATGCTGGTAGGGTGTTTTTCAGTTTTTAAAAAAAGATCACAAAGAAAGAAGAGGAGGGAAGGGGTAAGATTCTTTCCCATTCGCTAACACAAGTTTCAGTATTTTAGAAGAATCTTTTGGTTTCTTTCCTTCAGATTTTTTTTCAGATCTTTTTCATAGCCTTTATTTTATTGATTACCACCTGGTATAATTAAGGAGGAGAGGGAGTTGAGGGAAACTGGAAGGGGAGATGAACCATGAGAGACTATGGACTCTGAAAAACAACCAGAGGGTTATGAAGGGGTGGCGGGGGGGTGGGGGGGTGGGGTGGGAGGTTGAGGAACCAGGTGGTGGGTAATAGGGAGGGCACGTACTGCATGGAGCACTGGGTGTGATGCCAAAACAATGAACACTGTTATACTGTAAATAAACAAATAAAAAAAAAAAAGAAATGAGATTTTGACCACAGTTAGTACTTTTGTAACAATTGTTGGTCTATGTGTTCACTCAATTAGAGAATGATCCGTGTTTACAGAAATTTAGCTTCTTAGGTCTTTAATACTAGAATAGAATCTAATTCTCCATCCTCACAGAGCTGGTATTCAAAACCCAGTTTTGTGCTTAATAGTTGAGTGATCCTTGGCAAGGTTTTTTTTTTTTCCTTCCCCTATGTCCTTTATATATATATATGAAATGAAGACGATAATGTATAATAAGAGGATTACCATACATTATAAAATTGGGTTCAAGTCTCAGACTCAGCCTTTACTGGTTTGTGACCTTGACCAAGGCCCTTAAACTCCCTCAACCTATTTCCTCATCAATAAAATTGGAGATAGCCATTTGGAATAGCAAATCCTCTCTTAAAGTTGGTTGTAAAACATCAGTCTGTGCTCCTGGTCTTTCTCATATACCACACAAAATATAATTTGTGATTGTGTTAATCAACCAGGTTACTGAGGAAGGAGAGAAGAAGAGAAGGTGGGAGGGTGGGAGAAGAGAGGGGGGAGGTATTTGGCTTTATGTCCACCGAGGAACACGGTGTTTTGGACACTGCATCAAAATCTTCCTCCCTTACCCCACCATTTAGCATCAGAGACCAACTTTGCTTTGACACACGGAGAATACTGGTACTGCCTTACTTGACCGGATTCGGTCACATCTTCAATCTTGTGAAACTACGTAGCACAACAAAGCCAAGTCCAAGAAAGGTTAACTGAGGCCTTTGGATTGATTGAAAGTGGTTGTCAATGATGTTGTCCCTCCCACGTACAACGGGTTTTCATTAGACTTTTGTTGTCTGCTTTCCAGTGGTTGAAAACATTCACATGATGGATTAATCAATTTTCGAGTTAATGCATTCACATGTGGTAATGACTTGCTCAGACGCCTCTCTGGCTGTCTGAATGGGTGTTAAGGAATTAAGTAGGACAGTGGAGGAACCCCACATTCAATTAAGGAAGAAAGTTGCAAAGTGTTTTATTCTAACCTAGAAAATGAACCGAGGCTGATAATTTCCTTTTCTCCCCCATGATATATAAAAGGTTAAAAAAAAAAAAAGCTGAACCCATAAAAAAAATAACATTTACATTTTCCAAATTGCAGTGGTATTGGACGCATCATTAACTATAAATGGGCTGCAATAAAAACATTAATTAGTATAAAAACAGCCCCAAAAGCAAGATTTCAAGTTCACTTTGGCCCTCCTCAGAAGGGTAGAAAGCTGTATATTTATAAATTTACATATAACTAGGAACAGATAAATCATTTATCTGGAAAGAATGCAAAAGGAGTCTAGAGTGAGAGAGAACCAACCGAAGTGACCATTTCCATAAACCACAACTGAATTTTAGTCCTGGGCGATCTTTCTCCTGGTTATTACACTCATAAAATGCCTATAAAAATGGCATCATGCAGTTCCATATTTATAGTCTGTCAATGTCCCACAGATCAAATGGGTTGAGCTTACAAGGCAAGAGATGATCCCCCCCCCCCCCCCCATTTTAACCGCTATCCCTTCCTATGTCCTCTGGGCTCCAAATACTGCTCTCCTCCTCTGACAATCGCATAGCCTGGGGCACACTGACAAGTCTGTAATTAAAGCCCGGATGGTGGTAGAGGGCTCGCTCAAAGCCCACACCTCAGCCCATCCTGATCTCACATCCATTTTATAGTTTTGAGTTCAGTGGCCAACTGAGCTTCAGCTGGGAGGAGGGAGGCATTTTGCAATGGAAAATGATGTTTTAGGGATGTTCCCATTTGAAATGATCCCTGGCCACCAAAGGCTTAGTAGGTCAGGGTCTGTCCCTGTGGGACAGGAACACTCGGCGCACTGTGTCTATAGGTTGCTACAGGTATTGAAAATAAAGACCTACTGCTAAATCAAAATGTCTTCCTTTCTGGGCTTTATGTGCTTTGAAGAATAAGAAGATGTTCCTCTTTTTTCATTATGGCTAGAGAAGTAAATTTGATTAATCAATAGTAAGGTTCTGGAGGAAATTGGTGGGAGTGGGGTGGGGGTGAGTTGAGATACCTTGCAAAGAGCTCTTCTTAAGGGTTGAATTTTATCCACATGGCTCAGCTGATTTTTAATAGGAAAAAGCTGCCTCTGCACCATTTCCCTACTACTGGACTGTTCATCTCCTCTCTCATCCAGTGCTGAGCCTAAGACAGGAGGCCACACTGCAGCAAGCCACAGGAGCCTCAGTCCACGCATGGCAGTGCAGTATATGGCTGCCAAAAGCCTGTGATCACAGACCCAGAAGCATCGCCCTTCGAAAGCCATGGTCCCCAGTGAAGCATGCTGGTGTCTGAATGACGACAGCAAGCATTTTCATTTGTGAGATGTCAAGAGCACATGAGACATGAAGCAGTTTGGTGCGGTTGGATGGCAATCCGTGGGAAAGAGGGTGGGGGAGATGAATCCCGAAGAGCCTGGGCCAGAAATGGCTAGAGGTAAAAACTAAGTGAAAGCAGCTGATGGATCCCTTCCTTCTGTGTGTTCTCCCTTCACGCTGTGTGGATTTCCATCCTGGTGCTTTTCAGATTTGGTTGCACTTCTAAAATACAAGTTGCATTACTTCGTTTAAGACCTCGAGGAGGGACAGTGTTTGTTATTTTCCTTTCGATCCCAGAAGATTAAGGTGGTGCTTGGCTTGATAGTACACCATATAATTATAGCCAACTGATTATTAGGAATGTGGACAGTGGAACCAAATAGAGCTGGGACTGGGTCATGATATGCTACCTACTTACTAGGACCTTGTTTAGCTTCAGCACCAGAATATTACTAATAAAATTGTTTTAATTAATTATTACTATTACTAACATGTATTTAGTGTTAACTATGTGCCAGGCATTAATGAACTTTTTATGTGCATATCTCATTTAATTCCTCATTAAAAACTTTGTGTCACACATGTAATTTTATCCCCATAATTCAGTTAATTAGTAGTAGTGCATACATAATACCACGTAAATGATAATATCTGGCCCTTATTAGTTATTTAATAAATATTGACATATACACAAAATCCTTAAATTGTTTTTCCATCTCAGTTTGAGTAAGGAAGTTAATGTTGAAGCCAGATAAGCAGAACCTAAAGTGTCCCCAAGCATTAGTTATCTGTTACCATGAAATTATCCCAAAACCTAGTGGCTTGAAACAACAATAAACATTTATTGTCTCATACAGCTTTTGTGGGTCAGAAATCCAGGAGGAGCTTGGCTGGGTGTTTCTGCCTCAGAATCTCTCATGAAATCGTTGTCAAGATTTTGGCTGAGATTGCTGTCATTTGATGATTTGCCTGGGACTAGAGGGTCCACTTCCAAGATGGTTCACTCAGACGCTTGACAAGTTATTGCTGATTGTTGGCAGAAGGCTCCAGGTTCTTGCCATCTGATGGTTCCATAGGGCTGCTTGAGTGTGCTCACAACATGGAAGCTGGCATCTCCCAGACTGGGTGATCCAAGAGAAGACAAGGAGAAAACCACTTAGACTTTTATGACCTAGCTTTGAAAGTCACACAATGCCATTTATGCACTATTTCTTTAGTTGTAGCTCTATTTAAGAGTGTGAAAATTGGGAGGCAGGAATCACTGGAAGCCATCTTGGAAAGTGGAAATAGAAAGATCACAGGGTCAAATCTGGGTCACCTCAGTACTGAGGGCGTGAATAATCCAAAAATGACAGAGGTCAGTTCGTAGGTCACTCTGGCTGGGGAACATGACTTAAGTGGCCTATCTTCATAGAGACATACCTTTTCTGAAAACTTGAATGCTCTCTTTAAATGGTTAGATGGGTAGAAGTAGAGACCATGAATGCATTTATCTCAGATATACTAATGGGGAGATGTATAAACAAGGCAAATTTTTCAGAATAAGGTTAAAAGTTTGGGGGGTTGGGTGAGCCCAACATTAACTTCCTTACTCAAGTTAAAATTTGGGGGGTGGGTTTTATGGAGGGCATGTATTGCATGGAGCACAGGGTGTGGTGCATAAACAATGAATTCTGGAACACTAAAAAAAAAGTTAGTGATCTGGTCAGCAAAGATGCAAGACAATGTGTTGCTGATAATGAAAGGAAGTGGCCCAAAAGGTGGTGCTGCTGAATTGAACCTGCAATTTCAGGAGAAATAATAGGAACAAAAAGACATTGTGTTAATGAGGAATTAAGAACTGATTCCAAAGCCAAAATTGCTATTCAGCAATATCTTTGTTGGGAGAGAGGAAGGATGATGGTATTTAGATCAGAAAATCTGGGCCAAATGTTTCCCAAAGAACTAACAAGCCTTTATCTGTCCTGAGCAGAAAAGAGTAGAAGAGGGGGAAAAAAGAAAGATTTGATTTAGAGAAAGAAATGCATACCTCCTACAAAGAAGATATATTTTCATTATTTTTCCGGCTCAAGTGGTAGACCTGCTCTCATGGTCAAGTTCAGAGTCTGATTTTGCAGCGGCTCATCAAATTATATCTTAAAGTCCAGGGTCACAAGGGCCCTTCCTCCCACTGACACTTTTTTATTTTATTTATTTATATTTTTTTGCAGTCATACTGAGGAACAAAGCTGGTTCTGCAATCCAGCATAATTTATTCTTCATTAGTCTAAGCTATGACTTGTTCATTATTACATTCAATTTCAATGTTTACATATTCATTTTCATAATATTTCCTCTGGGTTTATTATTTCCATTTGTAAAAATTCACTAAGTCCTCTAAATCAGGGTAAGCTGGTATAATTTGCCAGGGGCCATTGCTCTGACTCACTCTGGGGCTAGAGCTTTGCAACAGCAGATAGATGATGCTCTACTTGAGAGAACTTGACTTTCAGACCCTGTGGAGAGCTCCTCACGGGCTCCTTTGCTTGTCTCAGAACTCTATGAAATAGGATGTATGATGTGATAGGGGGTGAGAATGGGCTTTGAGAAAACAGGTGGCTTTGATGTGTCATGGATAACCATGCTTTGGTCTTCTCAACACGGTGTTTGTTAGGGCACAGCTTTGCTAGGACAGTCCCACCACTAGACCATTGATATGGTTACCATGGGAATTGCCAAGTAAGTACATTGTGAGATTATCTTGGTGGTTGTGGGTTAGGCACTATCTTATTTATTTATTTTTTGTCTCTATGTATTGATTCCAAAGAGGTAGCTTTGGAAAAATGGGCATTTGTAGGATATTTGTAGGATATTCCTTTGTTTGTGCAATCCACATTTTCTAAGAACATAGAATGTATTAGGTACCAGCTTGGCTTCCAAGAATACGATTTTATTCTCCAGTTCTTGAGAGTCTGTCCATTGTTCCTTCCCTGTAGCATCTTCCTGTCTTAAGTTTATTTTATTTTATTTTTAATTAATCTCCACACCCAGTGTGGAGCTCAAATTTACAACCTTGAGATCAAGAGTCACACAATCTACTGGCTGAGCCCATCAGGTGCGTCAGCATCTTCCAATCTTATACATTGATCCACCAGCAAAGGAATGACAAGACAAATTTCTGTTATTAATATATCTATATTAATGCCATTTTGGATAAGCCATGTGGATTTCCTCTGGTAATGGACATGAAAGTACCCATTCTATCATTGTCTAAATAGGCCCCCTAAATAGAGTATCAACTTATATCAGAAACAAGATGGTCTTTAAATTTCTTTCCTAAGACATTGACTCCATGGAGATGTTTTATTAATTGAGACTATTTCAGTCTAAAGTAGCAAAACCCGGGGCGCCTGGGTGGCTCAGTGGGTTAAGCTGCTGCCTTCGGCTCAGGTCATGATCTCAGGGTCCTGGGATCGAGTCCCACATTGGGCTCTCTGCTCAGCAGGGAGCCTGCTTCCCTTCCTCTCTCTCTACCTGCCTCTCTGCGTACTTGTGATCTCTGTCAAATAAATAAATAAATAAAATCTTAAAAAAAAATAAAGTAGCAAAACCCTTGATTTAAACTAACTTGAACACAAAAGGGAATGTATTGCCTTATGTGACTCATCTACCCAGAAACCCATCTGACTTCAAGCATGAGTCCACAGGCCATCAGGATGTGGTTCTTGTATCTCTGTGTGAAGGTATGTCTTAGCTTCTCCATTTTGTGGAAGAAATAGAAGTTGATCAGACAACAGAAACCAGGGACACCTGCGTGGCTCAGTCAGTAAGTGTCTGACTCTTGATTTCTGCTCAGGTCGTGATCTCAGGGTCATGAGATCGAGCCCTGTTTCAGGCTCCATGTTCAGCACAGAGTCTGCTTGAGATTCTCTCTCCCTCTCCCTCTGCTCCTCTTCCCTGCATACACTCTCTCTCTAAAATTAACAAATAAATATTAAAAAAATTAAGAAGACAGACATTTTCTCAGGGTTTCCAGCATAGATAAGCCAGGATTCAAACCTATGCTGGTTGGAATTCAAAAACCATCTTCTTTTCATTAAGCCACCTTTCTTCTCTATCCTCAGTACAACCTGGTCTCAAAATCACCTCTTCCCACCGCTCCCTCCAGGTTTTGTTTTTAATAAACAATGTGGTCCTTTCTCTTATATTTCCTTTCCTCCCCAATCCTATTTAGTCAAAGTTTGAGTTATCCCAAGAATATCTTCATGTTGGCCCAGACAGCTTCATTATATGTGCCAAAGACGCCGTGTTAGAAAATTATACATTCTGGCAAGAAAATCCCCACTGTATCATTTTCAGATCAAATCCACTGAGAGTTTTGCATGTTAATAGATCAAAAGAAAACCCACAGAATGTCAGTGAGGTGTCACTCCTATAATATGAAACCTCTCACCGCTACTGCTGCTCAAATATTTTTTAAGCAAACAATTGCTTCACACAATACATCTCTCAAATTCCACTGGGAATTCTTTGACATATGGCTTTTTCCATCTTGCAACCAACAGCCGTGCATGGGATCCTCATTTGCTTTCAGGGTCTGTCTTCCTTTCCTGCAACTGGCCTGGAGAAGCTCTTTCTCTTAAAATGCTTATGCCAGACCATGTTAGATCAGGCCCACTGATCTAATCACAGGAATGAAATCCATCCTATTTCTAGACCAGGGCAGTGATACAGGGAGTGGGAGATCTTGGGGAGCCTCTTTGAGCTCTGCCTGCTAGGGTTCTGAAATATCATCGTGTTGTGCCTTGTGTGCCTGAGCTCTCCACCTGCTATACCAAGCTTCAGGTGGATGCTTCCAGTTTTGGAATTGAAGACTTCAGTTCTGGGAAATCTTCCTGAATTATTTCTGGGTTAGTTGGTTGCAGTGGTTAGTTTGATTGTCACTGTTGTTTCGCAATGTCTGCATTAGTCCTCCAATCATCTTATTATTTCTTTCTTGTTTCTCCTCAGTCTTTGTGCTTTACTTTCTGGAAGAAACACTTAACTTCAGTCTCCAGTTCTGCTGCCCTTTTTATTCATTTCTGAAGTTCTATCTAATTTCCAATTTCATGGTATTATTTTCTTTAAAAAATATATCTTTCTTTTCATGTATCAGAGGTACAGAATGTTCTGTGGTATTTCCAGGGTAACTAATGACAGTTTTTCTTTTAAATTTCTTCTCTAAGTTGTTTTATTCTGTTTGTTCTCATCTCTGTTTTTCTTATTGAATGCTTCTTGAATGCTAAAGGATCCATGAGTGTCTTGCATATTTGGGAATCAGCACATGGTTAGGTCCTGTTTACTGTATTTCACACGATAGACTCATATGATGAGTACAATTGGGTGAGATGTGATCCTGACAGATACATATAATTAATACTCTCCTAATTATCATTACCCAGAAAGTGTGGAACAGGTCATAGTTTTTGTTTCTTTGTTTGTTTGTTGTCGTCTTTTTTTTTCCTTTTTGGTTTTGGTCTTGGTTTTTATTTAAAATTCTAGTTATTTAACATACAGTGTAATGTTAGTTTCAGGGGTACAATTTATTGATTCAACACTTCCATAAAACAACTGTTGCTCATCACAAGTTTTGTGTTTTTTTGTTTTGTTTTGTTTGTCTTTTTTTAAGAGAGAAGGGGTTGGAGGGGCAAAGGGAGAGAGAGAATCTCAATCAGGTTCTACTCCCAGCTTTGTACCCAATGCAAGGTTTAATCTCACGAGCCTGAGGATCATGACCTGAACTGAGATCAAGAGTTAGACCCTATTTACCCCAAAGATACAGATGTAGTGAAAAGAAGGGCCATCTGTACCCCAGTGTTTATAGCAGCAATGGCCACGGTCGTCAAACTGTGGAAAGAACCAAGATGCCCTTCAATAGATGAATGGATAAGGAAGATGTCATGGTCCATATACACGATGGAGTATTATGCCTCCATCAGAAAGGATGAATAGCCAACTTTTGTAGCAACATGGATGGGACTGGAAGAGATTATGCTGAGCAAAATAAGTCAAGCAGAGAGAGTCAAGTATCATACGGTTTCACTTACTTGTGGAGCATAACAAATAACATGGAGGGCATGGGGAGATGGAGAGGAGAAGGGAGTTGAGGGAAATTCGAAGGGGAGATGAACCATGAGAGACTATGGACTCTGAAAAACAACCTGAGGGTCTAGAAGTCGCGGGGGGTGGGAGGTTGGGGGAACAAGGTGGTGGGTATTAGTGAGGGCAAGTGTTGCATGGAGCACTGGGTGTGGTGTGAAAACAATGAACACTGTTATGCTGAAAAGAAATTTTTAAAAATCGCTTTTTTTTAATAGTTTAGCTTTTTAACCAGAAGGGGGGCAGCATAAAGGAATACTTTGAGAGTTTTGGAGAATTAGGATCAGACTAACCTGGATTAGATTCTCAATACTGGAAGTCCGTAGCTGAACTATGTTTAAAATGTCAGTGAACTTGGAGATTCAGTCTTGCCATCTATAGAATGTCATCTATCACATAATATTGGGGTGCCCCATGAGATGACAGAACGCCTCACCCATGGAAGTGATTCCATGAATCGAAGCCATTGTTATGGTGAAATGTCTCACATCATTGTTCTTACAACTCCCCTTATTTATGAATATGTTAAAATATCTAACACAGTTCCTGACACATTACTGATGTTCTTGACTGTCTCCATTTATTGGACTCTCCATCCCCTGGGGATTGGACAGTGATGGAGTGATGCACGGTTATGTGGACCTCCTGTCAACTGTTACTTCTCATCACTTCACTGTATTTCCTTGTATTTCACTTCACATTCTTTCATTTCACTTTACTTGATACATTTTCTCTTTTATTAAAAATAGTTTATGCACATGCAGAAACTGGCTTATGTATATAATATATAATAGTTATATATAATATATACTAGATATAATGTGGTATATATTATATATAGTATCTTTATACATTTATACAAATGAATGTTCACATTAGCTTTAAGTGCATACTTCATAATTTACATATGAGTGAACATTTTCTTGAAGCTGGACCACAAAAGATTCTTGAGGTCAGTGTCTCAATTTCTCTGAGTCTTAAAGGTTGAATAGAATTTGGACACAAAGATGAGGGGCATTGGCTTCACAAAGGGAATTTCAGGCTGCAGGAATGTATTAACAGCATCAGAGGGGTGGGAAAACATGAAAACATTGCTCAGAGCCACTACCTTGTCACAGTAGTCAAGAAGGTGGCTCAGACTTTCCACTACTTACAAAGGTAAATCCTTCTAGAGCATATGGTTTGGACTTCATTCAGCTAGTACACCCAATAGCAAAGGATTAGTTTAAAGGCTGGAAAAAAATCTGGTGAGAAAACAGGCACTACCTTTCCCTTTTAATGGTGGAAAAACAGCTTTTGGTAGAACATACTTCAGTGATTATTTTGTTGAATGAGTCACCAAACAAACACATTTTTAAAAAGATTTTATTTATTTGAGAGAGAGAGAGGGCATGAGTAGGGAAAAGGACAAAGGGAGAGGAAGGGCGAGGGACAAGCAGATTCCCCCCTGAGCAGGGAGCCCGATTCAGGGCTTGATCGCAGGACCCCAAGATCATGACCTAAGCCAAAGTCAGATACTTAACCAACGGCGTCACCCAGGTGTCCCTCAAGCAAACCTATTTTAAGCTCTAATTACCTGTCAGGTAGTGTGATTAGCTGTTGAACAATAGAGACCTGGTCTGAGCCCTCAGAGGAATTCAATCT
The DNA here is from genome assembly GCF_922984935.1 of Meles meles. NCBI lineage: Eukaryota > Metazoa > Chordata > Mammalia > Carnivora > Mustelidae > Meles > Meles meles. The sequence continues at coordinate 8,099,453 of NC_060066.1, forward strand.
GATAGAAACAAATACACAGACCATCACAGTGTGGTGTCTTATATGATCAATTACTTATCAGGAGGAAGAATCCTTCTCACCATAATAACAAGACTAGCAAAAGCTTAAGAATGAACATAAGAACTACAAAAGTTCTATATGAAAAAAATGATGAAATTTGGTTGATGGGCAAAAAAGGAGACTCAGACCAATGGAGAGACCTAATTTTCCTGGATGCAAAGAGTCCATATTGTAACTATGGCAGCTCTCCCAAAACCAGTCTATAAACTCAACAAAAATCAAAATAAAATTTCATTGGGATTTCCAACAGAACAGGCCAAGTCAGCTGTTCCAGTTTGGGTTTCCTAAGAAACAGCTGCAAGATGGAATTGGATTTGTCTGAGATTTATGGTGATGGGGTGATGGTGCTTATGAGAGATCAGGTAAGGGGGGCAACAATGGGTGAGGGAGCCTGAGGTCATGATTGCTATCTGGACTAGAGGTAGGAGGAGGGGTGGTAAGAAGAGTCTCGATGCACAGCCCTGTTCTGAGGGCAATACCTGACCAAAGTCTGCCTATTGGCGCAGCAAGAAAAAGACTGTCACTACAAACCATGGCATGTTCTCATTTTCCCAAAGGGTTGATGTTTGGGGCGGTCAGTCAGCTATGCTCCTTGGAACAAATGCTCTTGACCGGGATTTGAATGGAAAACTTCTGGGCTGTCACCCTCCGTGCTTCATGCCACATAGACACATACCCCAGACATCTTGTGGACCTCCTTTCCTGAAAAGAAACGTGCAAGAAGGGGCTTTGTGGGACAAATTGTAGCCTCAGTTGAAACAGTTGATCTTGGGGCTACAGGTAGCGCTTATCCTTTCCTCCTTCACTGTCCATTCTAAATCCTTCTCATCCTCCAATACCACCTGTAGGGGTCGTGATGACTGCTAGGTGGAGTAACCCAAACCTTCATTTCCAAAGAGGTCTGATCCCTTGGTAATCACACCCTTTTCAGACCAGCCTGACTGCACACATCCACTCATGGTGACCCAGGGAAAGGGAACATAAGAGGCACCTATGGGAATCATGTGTTCTACATACATTTCTCCCAACTCCCAATGTGTAGAAGCAGCCCTATGCCCTTCTACTGATTGGTGTTCCTTCTAAGACAATGATGGTGACTCCCTCTTCCTACCTGGTGATCTCTAGGCAAAAGAAAACCCTAGCAGCAGCAGCAACTATGGTTTGAGAACACTCCTGATGTTTTCTGACAATGCCCTTTGCTCACCAGGACTTTAAACAGTACAGACTGTATTCAGTGACAGTAGCAAAATGACCCCCGTGGGTCACTGAGAGCATTGGAAATTGGGGCTATTCCTACTTTCATTCTCTTGTACCTGAATCTCTCAATTCTTCCCACTGGCATGCAGTGCCAGACAGAAGTCTCTGGTTTAATCATACACTACATCTGGAAGGATGGCAGCCAGTCCTTGCAGAATGTTGTTTCCAAGTTGGCCCATTAGCTCTGCTTTCAGCAGGCCATGCCTGCAGACTGTGGTTGGCTACTTTGGGATAAAAAAATATGCTTTATGGGGCGCCTGGGTGGCTCAGTGGGTTAAAGCCTCTGCCTTCGGCTCAGGTCATGATCTCAGGGTCCTGGGATTGAGCCCCGCATCGGGCTCTCTGCTCAGCAGGGAGCCTGCTTCCTCCTCTCTCTCTCTGTCTGCCTCTCTGCCTACTTGTGATCTCTCTCTGTCAAATAAATAAATAAAATCTTTAAAAAAATATGCTTTATGATCAGTAGATTCCACAGTCATGGGCCTACTCCTTCATCTTTTCTGCAGCCAAGTAGGTCATGTGGTGGAGTGCTTTATTTCATGGATTCTAGACCTGCAGGTCAAAAATTCCATGATCTTCAGGAGACTGTGGTGCTGGACAAGGCTATTTGGTCAGGAAATGCAAACCCATAGCCAGAATGGGTATATGTCTCTGTGAGGACAACTGGATTCCATTCTAGGATGGTAAGGGGTTGATGTAGTCAGTTTTTGGGGGCATCTGTATTAATTATATATTCCTGGGTAACAAATTACTCTAAAATTTAGCAGCTTAAAACAATAAACATTTACGATCTCCTAACATTTCTGAGAATAAGAATTCTGAGATCAACTAAAGTGGTTGGTTCTGGTCCAGGATTTCTCAAGCTGTCACCTCGGGCTGCCATGATCTGAAAGTTTGACTGGGGCTGGAGGGTCCATTTACCTGAAGTGTGACCACAGACATTTTGTGGGTCAGGCCTCTCTTAGGTTGCTCCTTCCTTCCTTCCTTCCTTCCTTCCTTCCTTCCTTCCTTCCTCCTTCCCTCCTTCCCTCCTTCCCTTCCTTCCTTCTTTATTTATTTTTATTTATTTGAGAGAGAGAGAGATCATGAGTGGGAGGAGGAGCAGGGGAAAAGGGAGAAGCAGGCTCCCCACTGAGCAAGGAGTCTGCTGCAGGACTTGACCCCAGGACCCTGGGATCATGACCTGAGCCAAAGGCAGCCACTTCACCAACTGAGCCACCCAGACATCCCTCTTAGGTTGCATTCTTTTTTGTCCTTGCATAGAGCCTCACATTGTATACCCAGTATCAATACACATTGGTAGGATGCTGCACTTTGGGCATCATGCTAGCTTTCCTGAATGTTACTGATTGTGTCTTCATAACTGCTTTGTAAAGGAGGATTGCTATTCAGTTTTACACCCGAGGACACTGGTGTCCAGAAAGTTGAACGAAGTTGCCAAAGGCACACAGTTAGTAAGTGGTGAAATAGGGCATAAACCTATTTGTAACTTCAAAACCCACACTCTGTGAGGAGCTAAATTAAGTTGTGTTTAATTCCTCAGTTGGGGTTGCCTCATAAATGACCTTAGGTTGATAACCTGAATCTGTTCCCGTATGTCTGTGCAGGGCCGGGGTCTGCCATACTTCTCTGACCCCAGAGGTCAGAGGTCTTTCAGAGTGACCTACCCAATTAGAAGAAGAACCAATGCACTATCTATCAAGCTCTGAAGAGGAAAAGATCTCTCCTTAGTGTCTTCACAGTCTGATTTTGTGTTTCATAACCCTGAACACGAAAAATCAAGAACCTAAAAAAAATCCTCATTATACTCTCCAGGCATCTGGGGTCTAAGAATTAGCTACTAAGCTTTAGTAAAATGAGAGAACATTAGACCTATCAGGAAATCAGAGAGTGCCTAGAACAACTGGCTCTAATTTCAAATGAGAAAACGGATTCCCAGAGAAGGAAGATGATTAACTCAAGGCCACACAGCTAGTTAACAGGAGAACTGGGAAGAGAATCCCATTTGTGTGTCTCCCACAACGACCTCTTATGCACCCTGCCCCTGCAGTCCAACATGAAGTATCAAGCCAGCACAACTAGAAGGACAGACTGAATCACAAAAGGTTCCATCAGATTTTCTACTTCTCTCCTCTCCCCATCCTCTCCCCGTCCAACATTACAGTGTGCATAAAATGGCGCAGTACATTGTTGATTAATTATTCAACTAAAGCATAAGATTATAATTTGCTTTAGGCATTTATGGAGGTAGAAAATAAAGGAGGGAGGGGTTTCTGCTTGCTCTGTAGCTAAATAGCTCTGCCCGGCATGATTCCCTCACAGAGAACCACTGTTCATTGTGGGGCAGGGGGAAGAAAACATGACCTTGAGCTCCTAGAGCCAATGTGGAGGGTAGAGTGGGTAGCATGGAGCTTGTGACCTGTTTTTCTGCTTTCAGGCTAAGGGCAGGCTAGAGTCAGCGCCATGTAGGAAGCCTACAAGACCAAACCCAACAAAACACAGCACCCCACTGAAACATTTAAAAATCCTAAAACCAAAACAAATGAAATATACCGTTTTCCTGGCCTTTCAAACCAGAGGTCAGAGATGGGGGTGACCACCTGAACTGAGAGGGAGGGTACTTGCAAGGAGGGAAATCAGGGAAGGGAGCTTAAAATTGTAAGTCTAAACTCTGCCCAATCTCCTGGGTGACTCAAACCACAATTTGTGGAACAAATTCTAGCTTAGAAGGACAGGTGAGCTGAAATTTGAGCTGCCATCCAGGAGCTAGAGTTGGAAGTTTTAGTCTAATCTAATAAGAGCCTGATCGAGCAGAGCAAACAAAAAAATAATCAAATGAAACCACATTTCAGAAGAACGTAACAGGATCTGGAGTCTCGAAGTATAACACTCACATGTCCAGGATAGACTAAAATAATCACTCAATTGACAAAAGGACCACAAAAGGTAAGAGACAGCCAGAGCAGATCTGTTCATATTCTCCTGATGTTGGGTTCCCCCTAATGTTCCATTCATGCTTCTCAAAGGTGGTTTGCAAACCTTTGAAGTGGATGATTTCCAAGGTGGTTTCTACCTCTAGCATTGAGTAGGTTTGTTATTCCTTGGAAGGAATTCTCAGAAAAGCTCTATTTTGTACTTCGTAATGACGGATGTTTGTGAAAATGAGGCAATGCTTCTCGAACTTTAATATGTGCTCAAATCACCCAGGCTTTTGTTGGAATCTTTTCCAGAAAGACTGGAATGGGGCTTGGGGCATGCCATTTCTAATAAGGTCAAGTAAAGCTAATGCTGTGGGCTCAAATATCACACTTCGAGTGGCATGTTTCTCAGGGACAGAGTTTCCTAGTGACACGCTGTGAGGAAAAGTTCCAGGAACCAAATAAATGTGAGACTGCTGTATACTCCAGCTGTTCTTATGGATTTACAGAGTGTACCAGACACTCAATGTCTCTGAGAAATACTGCAGAAATTTGACTGTGTTTTAATTCAGTATTTCTCAAATTAATTTCACCACAAAATCTGTTTTTGAGCAAAAAATTCTATAATACAGAACAGGTGCTATATAAAACATAGTTTGGGGACAATTTTTATTATAAGGGGATCTTAAGAGAAATGCATACATCTGTGTTTTATGTGCTTACTCAATCTCTGTTTCTGGGTTATCAAAGAAACCACATTCTCGGATTTTTTACTGGAGAATAAATCAAATATAAGGCCTCCGTGAGTTTTTCTTGAAATTTCAAATGCTAAATCTTTGGCAGTAAGTTAAAGAAAAAATTTGTGTGTCAGGATTTGCCTTAACTGGGTAGTGTTGGTGGTGTGAGTCATGCTGGTCTAATTTGAAGACCTTGGGGAATGCCTCAGTCCAGAAACGGATACTCTCCTGACTGAGTTCTCTACTGTGATGAATTACTCCTCCAGGTCAACCTTCCCTTAATTCCTATTCTAAAGTGAATATGCTTTACACACAGTAGTGGGGAAGAGTGGCTCTTAGCCCTGTTCCCCACAAGGGCCATGAAAAAACAGTTCACGAAGCAGATGGCACCATTTCCCTCCATGTCCATGGCCAGCTCTTCAAGGTGGTCCCACACATCCCTTGACTTTCCCAAAGACCTGATTATAAAACTAGGGCATGGATTATCTCTGCTGTAAAACAGATGAAGGAATAACAACAGAAAGCATAAATAATTTGTATGAAGTCCTTGATCTACTGGAAGATACAGAGTAAGCAGAGAGGCCTAAGAGTTCGGAAACTTCTCAGGATGCTGTCAGACACTCCATATATTTGGTCACTTAACCCCATCTGGGAGATTGGGAAACCATGACACAAGGAAACAAGTCACCTCTTCCAGTTCATAAACAGGAGAAGGAAGACTCAGCCCCCCTGACTTGAGTGCCCACATTGTGGGCACCTTCGCCATCTGTTCACCTGTTTTGAGACATGAACAGCCTCCAGGCCTTGAACATGAGGGTGAAAGTCCTCACAAAGATAATGAGGTGTAAGATCAGACCCTTGCCACAGAATAGTTTTCTCTACTGTTATCCAAGGCCAACCCAACATTTCATTACATGATTTCCGCCCCATTTTTAATATATTGTATGATATCTTGTACAAAATGGTGTTCCTACCACCTTATCGTTCCTTAATGTCTTTAATGAAGCACTTTTGTCATAGGGTATATTTTTATATGATTTATATCAGAGAAACTCTGAAGACTTTTTTTTTTTAAATACATGAGCTGGAATCTCTGTCTTGAAATTGCACCAGCCTACACCCACCATCCCAACTTTGACAGCCTAGAGTCTTGAAAACATTCTTCCTGGGGTGTCTGGGTGGCTCAGCTGGTTGAGTGTCTGACTCTTGGTTTCAGCTCAGGTCATGATCTCAGAGTTGTGAGATCCAACCCTGCACTGGGCTCTGCTTAGTGCAGGAGTCTGCTTGAAATTCTCGCTCTTCCTCTCCCTCTGCCCCTCCCCTTGCTCTCTCTCTCTCTCTCTTTCTCTCTAAACTAAGAAAATCGTAAAGACAAAAAGCAAAAACAGAAACATTCTTCCTAAGCAGAAACACTAGTCAGCAGAGAAAGTAAAAGAGGAAAGACATCTTATAATATTTTATAAAGAAACCCAGACAGACAGGCCTCTCACATAATCAGGCTTCTAAGTGCAAAAGAATAATGAGGGGGTCAGACCAAAAGTGTGCACAGACCAAATAGGCCAGAATTGCCTCTGCTGCCAACATGATCCAGCAAAGCTCAGAGCAGTTGATCTCTTCCTCAGCATGAGAAGCCCTCCTAGGAAGAGAGGCTTTTACCCATCTACTTAGGGGGCCATTTCACCAAATCCTTGTTATTGGATTTGGTATTTTTCATAAAATCTTACACTCTACATGTTCAATGTGTCTATAGGTCATTTAAAATGTATCTCATTTTTTGTAATGAGCCAAAGTGAAAATAAATGTTTTGCCAACCAGTCACTAGGGAATTTTCAAGATCCCTCTGGGCATCAGCCTGGACTTTGGGGAACAGGCAGGGCATTTCCAGGTGCATTGACTCAGTCAAAGTTAACAATTATAACAATAGGGACACCTGGTTGGCTCAGTCGGTTAAGCATCTGCCTTCAGCTCAGTTCATGATTTGAGAGTCCTGGGATTGAGGCTCCTTGCTCAGTGGAGAGGCTGCTTCTCCCTCTGTCTGCTGTTCCTCCTGCTTGTGTTCTCTCTCCCCAACCCCCGACAAATAAACAAATAAATAAAGTCTAAAAAAAAACAATTACTATGAACATTGGGGTATAGGTGGCCCTTCTTTTCACTACATCTGTATCTTTATGGTAAATACCCAGTAGTGCAATTGCAGGGTCAGATGAATGGATAAAGAAGATGTAGTCCATATATATAATAGAATATTATGTCTCCATCAGAATGGATGAATACTCAACTCTTGTATCAACGTGGATGGGACTGGAGGAGATTATGCTGAGTGAAATAAGTCAAGCAGAGAGAATCAATTACCATATGGTTTCACTTATTTGTGGAGCATAAGGAATAACCTGGAGGACATGGGGAGATGGAGAGGAAAAGGGAGTTGGGGGAAATCGGAGGGGGAGATGAACCATGAGAGACTGTGGACTCTGAAAAACAAACTGAGGGTTTTGGAAGGGAGAGGGATGGGGGTTTGGGTGAGCCTGGTGGTGGGTATTAAGGAGGGCATGTATTGTATGGAGCACTGGATGCAATGCATAAACAATGAATCTTGGAAAACTGAAAAAATAAAGTTTAAATAAAAAAATTCCAACAATAATGATCCTGATTAGTTATTCACCATATTGCATGTCGCATACTGTGGTAGATGTTTACATGGTGCCTACCACAATGCTGTAAGACAGACAGGACTTCCCAAGACTGGTTGCCCAGGAGACTCAACTGGGAAACTTTATGAAAATAAATCCGACGGGAAACCCATTAAATCAGAATCTCGGGGCGCCTGGGTGGCTCAGTGGGTTAAGCCGCTGCCTTCGGCTCGGGTCATGATCTCGGGGTCCTGGGATCGAATCCCGCGTCGGGCTCTCTGCTCAGCAGGGAGCCTGCTTCCCTCTCTCTCTGCCTGCCTCTCTGCCTACTTGTGATCTGTGTCTGTCAAATAAATAAATAAAATCTTTAAAAAAAATCAGAATCTCTGGGGGTAGAAACAGGGAATCTATTCTTCAGGGGCTTTCTTGGGTATGATGTGGCAGTCTGAAGTTAACCAGTATCTGGGAAAGATAAGCCAGTGTTGTTATCTTGATTTTATTCATTAGGAGATAAGAGCTTTGGAGAGAAATCAGTGTTCAAGATATACTGGGTTGTCACTGACTCTCCCTTCCCTGGATTTCGGAGCATCCATTCCCGTGCTAGGCTGGGAACTGAGACGCGTGTTTCCCAGACTCTACTGCCATCAAGCTTATGTTAATTTTACCAAAGGGAGGCACTGAAGGCCACCGGAGGAGGAAGGAGGAGCCATTTTTGTTGCCTTCTGCAGTGTCACTTATAGAGGTGGTTTCAGGGGGGTGGAATTTAAGGCAGATGACTGCAGGCTCTAGCCAAATGGGTGATGTATGGTAAGCTCCAGGGTGAGTGGAGGCTTCTGGGTTTCTGCTCCAGGTGGCAACACAATTCAGTCACATCAGTGGCAATGGCTGGGGGATAGGCTGGGGTTCTGGGTTCGAAGCCTGGAGTGATAGAAGCTTATGAACTGGGGGTAACAATCCTCTCTTCACTTCTGCTTCTTCAGCCCATCCATATAGACCTGCATTAAGTCCCTCTTTGCATGAAATAGCAAGAGGGCTTCTCTTTCTGTGGTTGGACATCAACTGACATGGTAACTTAGTTATCTTAGTTATCACTTGTCAGGGAGCAGGGTGGAGAGTCAGCCCCAGTGTCTGTGACTGAAAAGCCCAAGTTCTTAACCAATATAAAATATATCAAAAATTCTGCACAATAAGTTATTCACAAATGTAGGGCAAGTAAGCTTCTTGCTATTCATTCTTTTATCTACTTAAAAAATATATGCTGGGAATTTATTCTATGCCTGCCACTGTGCTAAGTTTTGGGGATGAAAGAGTTGAATAAAATGTACCTCCTGCTACCTTGGAAGGAAGATTCCTAGACAATTAATTATAAGACAATGTGGGAAGGTCAAGGTTGGACCAACTTCTAAGGACGGGCCAATTTTCACAGGATTGTTACTCTAACAATTACAAAGAAACCAGATGGGAGGCATTTAAGGACAGTATACCTGGGGACAGGATGTCCTTTGTGAGAACAAAACACTTACCTCTGGATAGGGAAGCCAACAGGTATTGACTGACCTACTTCCCTAAGGTCCCTCCTGTGCTATTCATTTATTCAGGTGTTCATTCAATTAATGGCATTGAGTGCTTTATAGCAGGCCTTCTCTATACCTTTAGAATAAAGCTCCTGAGCAAAAAAGAGGGTGTTTGATTTCATGGGGCTTCCATTTTTAGGGAGAGACAGTTAATAAGTAAGTAAACAAATAAGATCATTTCATTTTATGAAAGTACTCTAAAGGAAATAAGCAGGGATATATGAGAGAGCAACTGGAGAGGGGTTATTTTAGGTGTACTCATTGGCAGGGATATTGGTGTAGAATCTACTATCCTTGTCCTGCAGCAGACAGTGGAAAAGGACATAATGAATCTGCAAGGCTGAAACCTGGGCCTCAGCTTACAAGAGCCGCCTGAAGAACGCAGCCCTTGGAGAGTCTCCTCAAAGCTAGCACCCTCTCTACAGCAAAGCAGTCCTATAGTGATATTCAGATTGCAGGTTCTTCAGGCCAGGGGCTGGCTTCTCATCACTCCCTTCTTTACAGTGCACTGTGGGAGAGGTGTGGCATAGTGCACTGATCACAGATACCAAAAGTCTCTGATCTGGCTCTGACAGCTGGTTGCACCACTGCTAATCTCTTTGTGTCTCAATTTAAACCTGCAAAATTGGGGTGCCTGGGTGGCTCCTTGGTTGAGCATCTGCATTCGGCTTGGGTCATGGTCCTAGGGTCATGGGATTGAGCCTCACATTGGGCTCCCTGCTCAGTGGGGAGCCTGCTTCTCCCTCTCCCTCTGCTGCTTTGCCTGCTGTGCTCTCTCACTTTCTGTCAAATAAATAAATAATCTTAAAGAAACAACAACAACCCTGCAAAATGGGTACAGTAATTCCCAAATCACAGGATTATTGTGAGAATTGAATTCTATATTTGGTGGCTATCACCTTGTAGATCACCTGGCTCAGTAAATATTTATTGAATTGATCTATGCGAAATATACAAGCACATCAATGTTAGAAATCACTGTGCTTTCCTTAGAAAGTGATGGATCTCTACTTGACTAGAGATGATGCAAGGAATCAGTTGGTCTTCCTCATGGAAGGGAGGGCTTTCTTCTGGTTAACTCTTCCTGCTCATTTCAGTCATCTCTCTTACAACGAGATCTGTGATCAGCCTCATCTGCAAGAACCCCAGTTTGCCAATGTCCTTCTAAAATTGTGTTCCCTAAAACTATACAGGGTCCTGTAGCTTGAGTCTAGCCATAGCTCCAAATAGCAGAACCATCACAGCCCTTGAGTTGAATAACAGACTAGACATGTAGCTTCAGAAGGTATTAGGATTTTTGAAGTGACAACATTGGACTATGGATTCATGCTGTACTTGTAGCCAATTCAGACTTACACATTGCACATGAAATAATTTGCACACCAAGACCCCCGCCTTTTGCTTAAGACTTTCACCCACATACTGATTCTAACAAAGTTCCTCTAAAATTAAGGATGATCTTGGGGGAGACATTGTATTTATTCATGGAATCACTCCTGAACTTTGGCAAATGAACTAGAACATATGAGACTCCTGATACGAAGAGTTATTAAATGAATAACTATTTTAATTAGTGTAAATGTAAAAAGTGCTTAGCTTTAAAAAAAGTGGAAAATATCGTGCAGTCAAAAAAAGGAAACAAAATGACTCATAATTTCATGCTGTTAAGTGTCACCCCAAATAGTATCACATTATTTGTACTTTTAGGTAGCTTGAATTGTCTTACTTAATGTATTATTAACACTCTTTTGGCAACAAACAATTCTTACAACACCATTTGAATAGCTTCAGAATAACTCATTACATTAATATTCTAGATAGAATAAGTAGGATTTATTCAAACAAATAGAATCGTTGGAATTTTAAGTTGTTTCCAGGTTTTTTTGTTTGTTTGTTTTTACCTTTTTAAATGATTTATTTATTTACCTTAGAAACGGAGAGAGCATGGGAAGAGGGGCAAAGGGAAAGAGAAAATCTCAAGCAGACTTTGCACTGAGTGTAGAGCCTGACACGGGGTTTGATTCCAGAATCCCAAGATCACAACTTGAGCTGAAACCAAGAATCAGACACTTAACCAACTGAGCTACCCAGGAACCCTTGGTTTTTGTTTGTTTGTTTTACTTTTAAAGATCTCCATACATACATTCTACCATACATCTGATTATCTTTTAGTGTAAAGTCCTGTAAATAAAAGGATTGAGTCAAAAGTAATGTGTGTATTTTGAAGATTAAAAAAAATATTTATGTCAATTTGTCTTCTAGAACCATGCACAACAATATCCTTTTCTCTATACTCTGAGATTATATAAAAAGAGGAAAACTGGAACTTACATTATAGGATTGTTTGGAAAAGTAAGTGAATTGATGTGTATTAAGTGCTAAGGGAGTAGTTCATGGCAAGTGTTCAAAGCTGGTAGTTGTTTTATTATAATTACTATTGTTTTTGTAGCTCATATGACGCCAGCTTCAACTCTTTCCTCCCACTCATGTAGTTCATCCACTGTGATGGCAAAAACCTCTGATTCTCATCTTACCAGTGAGGGGAGGTTGGAATTATATCAAAGAGCAAAATTTGGGAATAGGGAGAATTCTGCCATTCTCTTTAGTTCATAGAATTCCCCTTTTTCTCTGAGAAACTGCCTCTTAGAACCTTCATTCTCTTGCTCTAAACTGCTTTTGTCTTGTTGCACAGAGGTATTCTGGGAGTGGGCAACTGTGCTGCACCCATTAATTCTTAGATTGCCCATCTTTCTCTTTTTGGTTTACCTTGTCATTGGTTTGGAGTACGTTCCCAAGTAGCTTTCTAAGAAAAGAAGCATATGATGCAAACTCTGAGTGTCTGAAAATGTGTTTAGCTGGGAATAGATTTCTAGATTTCAAATAATTTCTTTGTTAATTTATAGATGTACATGCTTCTGATGGGTAGTAGTATGTTTTGTGATTCATATCACTTCCTAGGCTTCATATTCCCCCCAACCCCTGCCTCTTCTTTCTTTTATTCAACATTTTAGGACCTTGGCATCCTTGATGTTGTGAAAATTCTCATTATCTACACAGTTGGATTTTTTTTTCAGTCTTCCTATTAGAATCTTAGAAGTACTTTATTTTTCTTTTTTTCTATTGTGTTATGTTAGTCATCATACAGTACTGTACATTAGTTTTTGATGTAGTGTTCCAAGATTCATTGTTTACGTATAACACCCAGTGCTCCAAGCAATACATGACCTCCTTAATACCCACCACCAGGCTCACCCATCCTCCCAGAACCCCCTCCTCTAAAACCCTCAGTTTGTTTCTTGAGTCCACAGTCTCTCATGGTTCATTTCCCCCTCCAATTTTCCCCCCTTCACTTTCCCCTTCCTTCTCCTAATGTCTTACATGTTATTCCTTATATTCCACAATTAGAAGTACTTTCAGTGTAAAACCCTGCATCTCTCTGCAGCTCTACAAAGTTCTCTTCTATTATTTATACTTATCATATAAGTATATACTTATTACATTTATACTGCTGTGCTCCTCTGTGACTGAGTCCTCTCCTTTTGGAATTCTTATGACTTAAATAAAAGCTCATGTACTGGTCATCTATGTTGTTTGTGTGTTCTTCTCTTATGTTCCATCTCTTAGTATTTTGGGGACTAGGTTTTGAAAATTTTCTTCAGTAATATCTTCTGAGATTTTACTGATCTTCCTTTTGTGCAGCAAATATTTTAAAATATTAAGAACTTTTCTTTATTGTTTACTTGTTGCTTTTGCATAGTTTTGATTTCTTGTATATGAATGTGATTGTGATACATTGTCACTGTTCCCAGAGAATATTGCTAAGATAATTCCCCAGAAATTCCTTTCTTTTACTTAATTCTCCAACATCCTGAATTGTTGACATTCTTCTAGGTCAGTCTTCTTGATGATTTACCTTGCCCTTCATTTTTCATGTTTCAGGATTTTCTGTCCAAAATACAAATAATACTAAGTTTTGGCAAGAATCATGATACAGTGAAACCCTAATACATTGATGGTGGGAATGGAAAATGGTATGACCAATTTGCAGAAAAGGTTTGCCAGTTTCTTAACAGTTTAAATTAGAACTTATCAGGGGCACCTGGGTGGCTCAGTGGGTTAAGCCGCTGCCTTCGGCTCAGGTCATGATCTCAGGGTCCTGGGATCGAGCCCCACGTTGGGTTCTCTACTCAGCAGGGAGCCTGCATCCCCCTCTCTCTCTGCCTGCCTCTCTACTTGTGATCTCTCTCTCTCTCTCTCTCTCAAATAAATAAATAAAACCTTTAAAAAAAAAAAAAGAACTTATCAGATGAACCAGAAGTTCTACTCCTGGGGATCTACATAAGAGAAATAAATATAGACGTCTACAGAAGACCTATGTGAATGTTCATGGCAGCATTAGTCATAATAACCCAAACTGTAGACAACCCCAAATTTCATTAACCCTTGCACAGAGAAACAAAAGTGGCATGCTGCATATAACTGAGTATTATTCACCAATGAAAATAATAAATTATTTTTAAGAATCAATTATTGATACAAGCTTCAACAAGGATGACCATCAAAAACGTTTTTCTAAGCAAAAGAAGGCAGACACAAAGACCACCTCTTGTGCATTTCCATTGATATGAAATGGCTGGAAATGGCCAAATTGTAGACGAAAAACAGAGCAGTCGCTGCTCAGAATGGACAGTGAAGACTATTAATTACGAAGGGCAGAAGGGAAATTTGGAAATTTGGAAAGTGTCTTAGGACTAGATTGTGTTGCTGGTTGCACAACTGTAAACATTTACTAAAATTTATAGATTTGCATACATCCAGTGGGTGAATTTTTGTGTACAAATTATACTTCAGTAAAACCCTGACATAACACACAAAGGACAGGAATTGATTGGCAAATTTATTTTATATTTTGTTGAAAGTGAAATCCTTGTAATTAAAAAAAAAATGTATCCCATTTTCCAGGTTTGGGATATGGCGATGGTTACCGTTTATCCCTGACTTAAGGTGTTTCCCTCATCTCCGTGGTTCCCGATGTTTTCATCTGTGGCTAGGCATTGAAGTAGGTAGTCTCTGAGGATTCTTCCATCTCTGATTTTGTGGGTTATTTCAAACTGGTTTCGTTTTCTCCTTGATCTGTCTGTTAGACTCAGTCTGCCGGCAAATTTGCTACATTTTTTCTCTGTTGTTAGGTCAGGGTTTGGAATAGACCATCTTGTACTTTTCCTACTTAATCAAGAACCTTCAGAGGAGATACTTAATCTGATTTCTACCATGAGGATGAGCTGGACACAGCTGGCTAAAAATTGAGCAATATTCAGCCAATTTATTTTAAGTGAGTATGCTCATTTTTAAACTTATTTTTATATTAAAGATAATTTTACTGGGCAAATTTAGCTTACCTACACATGAATGGCAGCACTAAAAGGAAAACAGGATAGATTTTTGCCTACCAGGACTTATTGGTCTAGTTTATGGGCTACAGTGTTACATCAGAAGTCCAGAAATGATGGGTTAGAAAATGTAGATTTATTTTTCTTTCTTTTGCTGATCCTGATTTTTGGCTACAAGGACACAATGTCCTTGTAAAGTACTGAAGGGATAATTTTTAAAAACCTATTAGACTTATATTTGGTAGTTATAGATTAATGCTTCTCAAATGATTTAATGTGCATACAGATCAGCTAGGAGCTTGTTAAAACACAGAAGCTCAAATACAATCATTTAGGGAGTGGCCTGAGACCCTGCACTTCGAGCAAGCAGCTAGAATTCACCAGTGCTGGATGGTGGACCACACTCTGAGTAGCAATGTGTTGGAAGGGAAACAGAAACTGTGGAAGGGGAGGTGTTACAGGGACTTGTCTTGCTTTGATGGTAATGAGAAGCAGTCTGCAAAAGGAGTAAGACGCCCGGCTATAGTCAATTCTCCGTCAGTGAAGGTGGTCACGCAGAGGCTGGCAGTCAGGTAATAGAAGGGATTTGTGGATGTGAGTAAGTGATGGACCAGAAGACCTCAAGCATCTCCTCTCACCGTGAGGATGCACACTTAATCTGTAATTAGCATCACTTCTGACCATGAAATTTATATTTACCATATATTTCTATGGAATTATTTATAATAATTTTTCATACTAATCATAAGCATTTTTTGGACTGTGCTTCTCTTGAGTGTGACCACTGTGTTACAAGCACAATTTTATTGGTGGTGTGCCCAGTCTTGCCTCCTTATTTTCCCAGATCAAAACTATTAGTCTTGTCCTGCTGTTCTTCTCTCCAGAAGGGCCTGACTTGCCGTGCAGCTCTTGTAGCTGAGTGGGGACAGAAGGCCTCCTTTGTCTTTCTCAGCAATCTTGCCCACAAGAGTGGGAACTCAGGCCTCTTGGCTCAATACGTATCCTCCAGCTCAGCTTCCTTTTTTATCTTGAATATAACATATTGGATAGTTACACAGATGAGCACAGATACCTTATTTTCAATGAACTATTGAGATTGCTATGATTTATTCGAATGTAATAAAAATCAGTCTCATTGGATAATAAAATGAGGATGGATGGAGACAGGAGAACAGTCAGAAATGCAGGATAAGTTAATATAAATAAACTGATTATATTGGTGTACAGTTAGAGGTCTATCAGGCCCCCTCATGAGTTGCAACTTTAAAAATAAGCCTTGGGGTTCCTGGGTGGCTTAGTTGGTTAAGCATCTGCCTTTGGCTCCTGTTATGATTGCAGGGTCCTGGAATTGAGTCCTAAGTTGGGCTCCTTGCTCAGCAGGGAGTCTGCTTCTCCCTCTCTCTTCGCCCCTCCCCCCAGCTTGTGCTCTCTCTCACTGTCTCTGTCCAATAAATGAATTACATCTTTAATAAAATAAAATAAATAAGGCTTAAACATGCAGGTTGGATGACAGGAGGCCTCTAGAGGAGTGATAACTAATGAAAACTCTGAACTGTAAGTGGAACGTAGTAGTAGGATTGGAGTGAGGTGGATGGTAGGGTGGGTAGATTCTGAGCAATGGGAATGGCATCAAGTGGGAAATACTGTGATGGGTTCTAGGTGTGTTACAGGAAAAAATACCTCCCCCAATTCAGTAAAGTGTAACAAAATATTACGAGCCACTTCCCACCCTTTGTGATTCCATAAATATAGAACTACAGTAATGTATTATTCCTTGTCATCATTTTCCTTCTATAAGTCACCTGATGCTCCCTACCCTGCCATCCTGGTGGGTCCTTTGGTTACTCTCTCACTCCCTGGCCATCTTGTCTGATGTGAGCCTCCCAAGTTTTCCATCATCTCTTTCTGGAATGCTCTCTGGAGCATTCTGTCTTGCTTTCTGTCTTGCTTGCTGTCTTGCTTTCTGGACAACTCCCTTTGCTCTCCAAGGTCTGTAAGGAGGTTAATGAAATCCTTGAACGAGGGATGGCTTGTTAGTCAACTTGACTGCTATAGCAAGATGCCACAGTCTGGGTGGCTCAAATAACAAACATTTATTTTCTTCTAATTCTGGAGTTTGAAAGTCCAAGTTGAAGGTGCCAGAAGGATTGGTTTCGGGAGGCCTCTCTCCCTGTCTTACAGATGGCTACCTTCTCCTGTGTCCTCACTGGCCTTTCTTCTGAGAGATCTCTGGTGTATCTTTCTCTTCATATAAGAGCATCAGTCCTGCTGCATTATGGCCCCAACCTCATGACCGCATTTAACCTCAATTATCTCCTTAAAGGCTTCATCTCTAAATGAATTACTTTGGGGGTTAAGGCTTCAGTATGTGAATTTTGGGAAACACAGTTCTGTTTATGGCAGAGGGAAAGTTCACATGGCCTTTGGGCACAGGAGGATTCCCTTGTGTTACAGTTGATGATGTGGTTTTATACTCAATAGCATTATATCTGTTTGAGGGCAGAACTAGAATATTAAACTAGATTCTTGAACACCTGTGAAGTTTCCACAAGGTTGAAGCAAGAAATAACAATGTTCATACTCAAAGATATTTCTTGACTGAATAAGAGGTTAGCTATGAAGAAAGTCAGTGTCTGATTCAGCGGGTACCCAACTGATGTATTATTTGAACTTGGGACTTAATGGTAGAGAATAAAAATTGATTCTCCTCCCTGACTTCCAGAGAAGGGTAGCTTGCCAAAGCAGCTCTCTGTTTGCAAGTTAGAAGCCCTTCTAAGGTCTGTAATTTCTTCCTCTTTATTTGATCACATCTCAGTCTCCCCTACCTTAGAGGAAAACAAAGTATGTTGAGACAAGAATGAAACAGTTTGGGGGCACGGATGCTGTGTATGTGTTTAGAGAACCCTGTTTCAAATACTTGAACTACTTCCTCACACCAAAAATTAAGTAGACTTGAGCCCAATAGTTGGACTGCAGAGAAGGATTAAGAAGGGGCTGGAAACTCTCCTACTTGAGGCAGTGAAGTGAACTCTTCACGTTTCTTCTTCCGGCAATTCTTATCTGTTAAACATGCTGTACATTGGGCTAAAATCACACAGCATTTTCATTGTTTGAAATGTCCTCTTATTTGGATCATGTCTCAGTTTTCAAAGTGTCTTCCAACCTTTTATTACATCTTATCCTCATAATAATTATGTGGGTTTAATTGGGCAGGTTTTTAAAATTCAAGTTTGTCAATTAAAAAAAGAAATCAACCCCCAGTTTGTTTTGTGAGATTAAGAGTCATTTATGGTTTGTCTCCCTCCCAATCCCATCTTGTTTCATTTGGAGGTGGGATTGGGAGAGGGGGAGGGGGCTATGGACATTGGGGAGGGTAAGTGCTATGGTGAGTGCTGTGAAGTGTGTAAACCTGGCGATTCACAGACCTGTACCCCTGGGGATAAAAATACATTATATGTTTATTAAAAAAAAAAAATTTGGAAGCGGAGGCGAACCATAAGAGACTATGGACTCTGAAAAACAACCTGAGGGTTTTGAAGGGTCAGGGGTGGGAGGTTGGGGGAACAGGTGGTGGGTAATGGGGAGGGCACATTTTGCATGGAGCACTGGGTGTTGTGCAAAAAGAATGAATACTGTTACGCTGAAAAAATAAAATGGAAAAAAAAAAAGAAATCAAGGGCAGTTCAAAAATATTTATGAATATTTCTTTAATACTCAGATTTTCTGAGCCACATTCCAGAGATTTTCTTTGGTGGATGGGTAGGAAATGAATTTGGGGTAAGACTAAACCCAGAAGAGATGCTTGGGGAAAAGGAAACTCATTTAAAAATGCCACACCTGTATTGTTTATGTAATCGATCTCCTTTTAGTTTGAATGAATTCCTCTTGCAATTAAACAGAGTCTTCTTAAAATGTTTTACAGTATTAATTGTTGTATTACTATTATTGCCTAGGGACTAGAAATTCTGGAATCCTGCCCTATATCATATTGTTTCTATCTATGAAGTTTGTAAGAGAGAGATGTAATGAGGCACAGAAACAAATAAGGGGAGAAAAGGCTCTGCTTGGTTTGAGTCCTGGGAGGCTGCCCCAAAGTCCTGGTTCAAATGTCTAGGTTCAGAGGCATAATGGAGTCTTCACTCTGTGTACTGAGTTGTAACCTGGGTCTTATAATTTCACCACATCCCAGCCCATGTCATGGAGTGAGAACATTGAATAACAACAGAACAGGAGCACAGGAAATGTGGCACTTCTGTCCCTCTCCAGATGCAGAGAAAGAAGAAAGAGTAAAAAGGTAGTTCAACTAAAGGTGCCAAGGACAGACAGGTCTTCTGACAGCCAGGACAGACACAAGAAGGAGAAAAGAGGGAAGAAGATGTCTGGCATTCAGCATCAGGAAGGAAGCTGTGTGTGATCTCCCGGTTTCCCCCTCATGCATGGCAGAGGAAGATGAGAAACCCATGCCATGTAGGAGACCTTTAGACTCTGTTCATGGCTAAAGTTAGTCCAGGCAATATCCTAGAGTCTGGCCAATCAAATTAATGATCTCCTCCTTGAAGGGAGAAGCAAGGGAGAAGCAAAGGAGGGGTGAGCCAAGCTTCCTTGTAGAACTGGAATCCTGCAGTTCCAATGAAGGATGTTGAGTAGGAAAGAATCCAGTTGCACAGTTTTTCTTTCCTGTTTCACATACTTGGTGCCTAAAGACCAGTTAATAATGTCAGCAGTTCTGGGGCCCCTGGGTGGCTCAGTTGGTTAAACGTCCAACTATTGATTTCTACTTAGGTCATGATCTCAGGCTTGTGAGATTGAGCCCTCTGTCAGGCTCCACACTAAGGGCAGAGTCTGCTTGACAGTCTCTCTCTCCCTCTCCCTCTGCCCCTCCTTCTCTTTTTCTTTAAAAAAAATAAATCTTTTTTTAGGAAAAAAAAAAGAATATCAGCCATTCTATTCCAAACACAGCCCTATTCCAATCATTGAAAACCCATAGAAACTAGACAGAAGTATGTATTTGGCTGCCCATCTGCCATCAGGAAAACTGTGGTCTGTATTTAATACTATTCTTTCCTGGCACCAAAGAGAAATGTGTGTTTGCAGTCATGACCTGGATTCAGGTCTGCTTGCTAATGCTGGGCATTTCTCCAACCACTGTAAGTGTCAAATTGTTGTCTTCTGTGATGTAACAATGTTTGCTCATGTCTTTCTGGCATGCAACATCTGGAGGGCCAAGAGTGAACTGATTCTTTTTGTTAAAGATTTTTATTTATTTATTTGACAGACAGAGATCACAAGTAGGCAGAGAGGCAGACAGCGAGAGAGAGAGGAGGAAGCAGGCTCCCCGCGGAGCAGATAGCCCGGTGTGGGGCTCCATCCCAAGACCCTTGGATCATGACCCGAGCTGAAGGCAGACACTTAACCCACTGAGCCACCCAGGCGCCCAGGAGTGATCTGATTCTGAAATACTGTGGTAAAGCTTACTTTAGAAGGCATGGTGAATCATCCATTAGGAGAAATGGCCTTCTTGTGTTGAGTACGGCATGGCGGACATCGTGAACGAAGAACAGAAGTTGTGTATCCCATCCCCTTCTGTGAGAAGAGAGTGAATCAAATCAAAAGCACATCTAACACTACCATTTCTAATTGCATTCTGTTTCCTCTTGCTAGAAAGGTAATATTCTTTTATCTGAAGATGTTTTTTCTTTCCTCATAACTTCAGTATAGGTATTATTATTAGTCACCCCTGGGCCCAGAGATCTGAAATACTGACAGTTTTGAGTGGCTTTCTAAGCATTTGTTACAGGAAACTTACTTTAAAAAAATAACCCAGGAGGCATTTTTCAGTCATTTCAGGCTTTAAGCTGGAATTCACTGCTATTTTCATACAAAGTTGTGGATCTTATAGCAATTGTAATGATGGGGATCTTCCCCCAAAATATGCCCAATTCTCACATTTCTTTCTTTCCTTTTCTTATCTTTTCTTTTCTTTCCTCTCTTTTAGCATCTCATGTGTGATGGACAAGCACACGAACCTTAGTTTCATCTAGTTCTAGATTTGAATCCTGATTATATATACTATTTTTATGACTTCAGACACACTACTAGAACATGCCCATTTTCTTTTATTTTTTTTTAAGATTTTTTTTTTATTTAGGGGGGTACAAACAGGAGGAGAGCAGAGAGAGAGGGAGAAGCAGACTTGTTGCTGAGCAGGGAGCCCAACTCAGGGCTCAATCCCAGGACCCTGACGCTATGACCAACTGAGCCACCCAGGCACCCCACCCTTTTTCTTCATTTGTATGTCTTACCTAAGACATTCTGAAGTTCAAATGAGTTTTTAAATTAGAGATATTTTAAGCAAACTTTAAAGTTTGCTTACCTTTATGACCCCATTTGCTTCTGTGTATCTAGTTTTCCTACTCGATAATTTCTTACTTTTAAATTTTCCAGCAGTACCAATTAGCCACGCCATGGGATTTCTTCCAGAAGTGAGCTTGTTAGAGGGCTGTCCTGTCAATATTCATTAATTACTGTTACTTCCAGTCCTGTTATGATCAGACAGATCAAGAATTGGTGAACAATGACCCACTCACCAAATCTGGTCCATTGCTTGTGTTTTGTATAGCTTGCAAACTAACAGTAGATTGTACATTTCTAAAGAGTTGAAATACACAAAAGAAGAATGTTATTTTATGACACATGAAAATCAATATTCAAATTTTAATATCTATAAGTAAATTCTTTTAAAGATTTTATTTATTTATTTATTTTTTGTCTCTACATTATTTTTTTTTTGTTTATTTACAGCATAACAGTGTTCATTGTTTTGGCATCACACCCAGTGCTCCATGCAGTACGTGCCCTCCCTATTACCCACCATCTGGTTCCTCAACCTCCCACCCCCCCCCCCCGCCCCTTCAAAACCCTCTGGTTGTTTTTCAGAGTCCATAGTCTCTCATGGTTCATCTCCCCTTCCAGTTTCCCTCAACTCCCTCTCCTCTCCATCTCCCCATGCCCTCCATGTTATTTGTTATGCTCCACAAATAAGTGAGACCATATGACACTTGACTCTCTCTGCTTGACTTATTTCGCTCAGCATAATCTCTTCTAGTCCTGTCCATGTTGCTACAAAAGTTGGGTATTCATCCTTTCTGATGGAGGCATAATACTCCATTGTGTATATGTACCACATCTTCCTTATCCATTCATCCGTTGAAGGGCATCTTGGTTCTTTCCACAGTTTGACGACCGTAGCCATTGCTGCAATAAACATTGGGGTACAGATGGCCCTTCTTTTCACTACATCTGTATCTTTGGGGTAAATACCAAGCAGTGCAATTGCAGGGTCATAGGGAAGCTCTATTCTTAATTTCTTCAGGAATCTCCACACTGTTCTCCAAAGTGGCTGCACTAACTTGCATTCCCACCAACAGTGTAAGAGGGTTCCCCTTTCTCCACATCCTCTCCAACACACGTTGTTTCCTGTCTTGCTAATTTTGGCCATTCTAACTGGTGTCAGGTGGTATCTCAATGTTGTTTTAATTTGAATCTCCCTGATGGCTAGTGATGATGAACATTTTTTCATGTGTCTGATAGCCATTTGTATGTCTTCATTGGAGGAGTGTCTGTTCATATCTTCTGCCCATTTTTTGATATGATTATCTGTTTTGTGTGTGTTGAGTTTGAGGAGTTCTTTATAGATCCTGGATATCAACCTTTTGTCTGTACTGTCATTTGCAAATATCTTCTCCCACTCTGTGGGTTGCCTTTTTGTTTTGTTGACTGTTTCCTAAGATTTTATTTATTTATTTGACAGTGAGAGATCACAAGTAGGCAGAGAGGCAGGCAGAGAGAGAGGGGGGAGCAGGCTCTCTGCATCAGCAGGATGTGGGGCTCGATCCCAGGACCCTGAGACCATGACCTGAGCTGAAGGCAGAGGCTTAACCCACTGAGCCACCCAGTCGCCCTCCATAAGTAAATTTTTTTTTTAAATTTGTTTATTTACAGCATAACAGTGTTCATTGTTTTGGCATCACACCCAGTGCTCCATGCAGTATGTGCCCTCCCTATTACCCACCACCTGGTTCCTCAACCTCCCACCCCCCCGCCCCTTCAAAACCCTCTGGTTGTTTTTCAGAGTCCATAGTCTCTCATAAGTAAATTTTTATTAGAACACAGTCATATTCATTTAGTCATGTATTTTCTATGGCTGCTTTTGCATTATCACTGCAGAGTTTAGTAGTTTTAATGGAGACCATATGGTACACAAATTCCAAAATATTTACTATCTGGCCCTATTCAGAAAAAGTTTGCCTACTTGTGACATAAAAACAGGAATCACATTTAGATACACCTGACTGCCAGTCCATGCTCTGGTACCTGCCAGGCATGTGACATTGTATGAATCACCCTTATAAAATGGTGCTCATTATAGTAAAATTACAGTCACTTTCCGAAGTGTCTAGAGAAGAACAAATAACATATTGTATATGAAAACACTTTGTAAACTGCAAGAACTATATGATTGTGATTTTCACACCTGTTTTTATCCTTGAAACCTTTTATTCACCTAAATCTCACGTGACACTCCTGTATGTGAAGTGGATATAAGTAGGACAGGTGGTTGAAATTGGGAAGGGAGCTTGAAACACTAAACACTCATTTGCTTGGAGAGGAAGGTTTGACTCCACTCTGGGACAAGTAAAGCAGGACTTCTAACCTATTCCATTCCTAAGGCTCCTTTTTTCATTTAAAAATTACTTAGGGGATGCCTAAGTAAGTGGCTCAGTTTTTAAGTATCTGCCTTTTGTTTGGGTCACAATCTTAGGGTCCTGGGATCGAGTCCTGCATTGGGCTCCCTGCTCAGTAGGTAGCCTGCTTCTTTGTCTGACTGCCACTCCTCCTGCTTGTGCGCACTCTGTCTCTCTCTCTGACAATAAATGAATAAAATTTAAAAAAATACTTAGTGCAGCATATGACGAATGGCTTCAACATCCAGTGATGCCAAAATAAGAGGCCATAAAACAAGTGCAAAGGATAGGAGAATTTTTCATTGTCAAGGTGGTCAACTAACATTGCTTGCTATTTCCCTGACACCCAACCTTAAGACACCACCAAAAAATGATAGAAGAGGTTGACGGATTTGAGTAATGATCATGGAAACCATGGGGAGACCTCAGGGAAGACAGGACACAGTTGGGTCTTATGTTGGCGGAGATAGTGTCCCAAAAGAAAACAGACTGAGATGACTCAGATGGGGGCCAGGATGGGTTTCCATTTTATTTTTTTAAATAATTTATTTATTTATTTGACAGAGAGAGAGATCACAAGTAGGCAGAGAGGCAGGCAGAGAGAGAGAGGGGGAAGCAGGCTCCCCGCTGAGCAGAGAGCCCGACGTGGCACTCGATCCCAGGACCCTGAGACCACGACCCGAGCCGAAGGCAGAGGCCCAAACCACTGAACCACCCAGACACCTCGGGTTTCCATTTTCGATATGCTCTCCTGTTTCTCACAAGATTGCTCATGCTTGAAAGAGCAACAACAGACATGGGTTAGCCAAGGAAGACAGGCAAATAACAGGGGTCTGAGACTTGTTAGGTAAAGAAGAACTAATAGTGCATGCGGGTAGACTAGCTGGCCTTCTCAACTTATTCTGCATTTTTGCTCTGTTAGCCACCTTAAAAAGGGGATGACCTGGCTCAGAAGTAAAAGGTAAGTCCTTGAAAGGCACAGTTACCTGTGGAGAGGGAATTGTTTGCCTCTCTCCCCCTTCAAATTTCCATCAGATGACTGACTTCACAGAACAACATCATGAGACATGAAGAGCACAACTTCAGCAAAGTAACAATGGGGTAGAGAATCCAGACAAAGTGAACCAGAAGTTATGGTCAGACAGCCTAGATGCTTAAAATATTTTCAAAGAGGTAAAGGAAGGTATTTGTAACAAAAAACAGGGACAAGGAATTATAAAGGAAGAAAAAGTTGAGCGTACTGGCCTAGAAAAATATACTTAAAATAAAGAGATCAACGTATGGGTAGAAAAACAGAACATATACAGTCAAAGAACAAGTTATTGATCTGAAATATCAGGGTAAGAACCTCTCCTGGAAAGCATTCAAGAGGAATAAAGAGAAATGTAACAACATAGCTAATAGATATAAAAGATAAAAGTAGAATATAGAGCTTCCCTATGACTCTGCAATTGCACTGCTGGGTATTTACCCCAAAGATACAGATGTAGTGAAAAGAACCCCAATGTTTATTGCAGCAATGGCTACGGTCGCCAAACTGTGGAAAGAACCAAGATGCCCTTCAACGGATGAATGGATAAGGAAGATGTGGTACATATACACAATGGAGTATTTTGCCTCCATCAGAAAGGATGAATACCCAACTTTTGTAGCAACATGGACGGGACTGGAAGAGATTATGCTGAGCAAAATAAGTCAAGCAGAGAGAGTCAAGTGTCATATGGTCTCACTTATTTGTGGAGCATAACAAATAACATGGAGGACATGGGGAGATGGAGAGGAGAGGGAGTTGAGGGAAAATGGAAGGGGAGATGAACCATGAGAGACTATGGACTCTGAAAAACAACCAGAGGGTTTTGAAGGGGCGGGGGGTGGGGTGGGAGGTTGAGGAACCAGGTGGTGGGTAATAGGGAGGGCACGTACTGCATGGAGCACTGGGTGTGATGCCAAAACAATGAACACTGTTATGCTGTAAATAAACAAATAAAAAAAAAGTAGAATATCAACATCTTTGAGACAATATCTTTCTCCAGGAAGGAGAAACATTAATAGGAGAAGAAATATTTGAAGAAATATTTGCTGAGAGAATTTCTTAATTTCCAAGGGCAGGTGCTCATGATATAGGTTAAAAAACATATGCACACACTTTGCCACAAAAAGGTGAAATTTTAGAAGAGCTCAAACAAAGAAAATTCCAAAAGCTTCCAAAGAGTAAAAGCAGATTTCATGCAAAAGAAAGGTGAATAGAATGATGCCATACTTCTCAGAGGTAACCCTGGATGCAAGAAGCCAAAAGAGTGACACTCTTACTGTATTAAAGGAAATTTAGAGTTTTATTTTCAGCTTAAAAGTGAGGAAAACAGAAAAACATCCTTGAACATATAAGCCCATGGTCATTCCGATCATTCTCCTTCATTAAGCTTCCTGTGATCGTCTTGTGAGCCTGCTTTTCAAGCTTACTCCTTTGTTGTATATTTCAAGGACCTCTTTATTTGGAAATAAAAGCCAAGAATGTTTTATTTTGTATTCTCTAGGCTAAGTAATTCTCTCCCATCAATGCAGTGAGTTTAGAAGGTTATTCTTCTGCCTTAGTAGTAGATGAAAGGGTGCTGGCTATAAGATATATGGAAAAACAAACTGGATTAATATCTCAAAATACCCTCTCTCTAAAATTCCCATAATGAAGATATAAACAAAGTGTGTGGGAACAAGAGCAATAATGAAAGGGCATGGATTCCAGGCAGATGTGGTTTTAAGGAAGCCACACTCTGGTAGAATAAGTTTCTGATAAACATGTGACCTTCCCAACAATACAGAGAACTGGAATGGGCAATCTTTTACATCCATACAGCATAAGCAGGAGCCTCATTTGAAATGCTGAGACTTCCCTTGAGATACTGCCTTTTTCTTCCCTGCTGCTAGTCCATGCATCATAATTTGAGTAATTAAAAGCAATCCACGTTTTTATGTTGTGATTGCACTCTGTGAAACATTGAATTTCTTGGTGTTTCTTCCCAATCAGCAGTGTCTTCAGAAGCAAAAGACCCCCTGGATATTACAATGTGAGATTATTTTTAATATTTAATGCAGAATCAGGGAAGCTTTTTTTGGTTCTACAGTAAGTGAAATGGACGTGGAAATGCTGCATGGTGTAGAAAGCGGGACTGAATTAATTTCTGCGTCATACCTCTGCTGCATTTCTGTGCAACAGTCCTATATGGGGTAGAGTTAGGGTTTTTTTAAAATCTCATTTTATACATTATATTTCCAAACCATACATTTCTGTGTTCGCTGTGGTTGAATCATTTTTATGATTTCTATGATATATTTGCATGGGATGGGTTTGCACTAGATGATGCATCCTCATTTAGTGCTCTTTCTCGTCTTGATTTCAAACGGTGTTGTTTTGTTTTTTTTTTATCTTGTGAGGAGTGTAATCATTTTGATGTTATTTCTACACCAATAAATTGCTACAGCAACAATAATAATATGAATAGCTACCAATTACCAAACCATGTGTGCCAGGTAGAGCAATAAGCAGTGTGTATCCGGTCGTAGAAGTTAACCTTTACAAACAGCCCTGTGAAGCCGTTCTGATTATCATCTCGGTTTTACTTATGAGGAAACTGGGGCTCAGAGAAATGAATTAACGTATCAAACCTCATGGCTCGAAAGTGGTACAGATAACGTTGGATTTAGGTCTCTCTGATTTTAAAAACGTCACTTTTTTATAATGTGATGCAGTATAATCAGTATTTATTGTTCATCATGATTATCATTAAGATCGTCACCACCATCAGCACCATCATTACTATCATCATTACCACCACCATCACCACCATTATCACCACCACCATCATCACCATCATCATTACCACCACCATCACTACCATCATCACCATCATCACCTTCATGATCAACATGCCCACCCTCCCACCATCACCATCACCACCACCATCACCATCACCACCACCATCATCATCACCACCACCATCATCATCACCACCACCATCATCACCATCATCATCACCACCATCATCACCATCACCATCAACATTATCATCATCACCATCACCACCATCACATCCCCATCATCACTATCACCACCATCCTTACTCCCACCATCACCATGACTATCACCACCATCATCATCACCATCATCCTTGTTTTCATCTCATGGCTAGGGAATGAGCTCTCAGTACTCTGAGGTAGTTGCATCTTATCTGGTCTTGCTATCCTAACCCTAGTTTGTTTCATCAGGTATTTATACTTACATGGTGATATCAGTTTTGATGAATGGGTACACATCCCCATCACCATCATTTTTACATCCCTGTTACTGTTGTTGCTGTTACTAGGAATTATAAGGAACTCACCATGTCCCAGGCATTGTTCTAAGTCATTAATTTCCATAACGACATTTTAAATTTACGAATACCCTAAAAATAGCATTATTTTGTAGATAAGGACTTCACAGTGGTTAAGTAACCTCCTCAAACTTTTCCAAGATAGGAAATAGGACATTCCGGGTGAACCTTTATGAAACTGGGATCTGAGACTCAGGTTTGTTTGTTTTTGTTTTTTTTTTTAATTTTATTTAAGCAAGAACACTACACAGACTTACACATTTTCATCAATAGCATGGCCACTGACTTTAAACTGGGCCTCCTAAAACCCACCCACCATCTTCCCCATTCCAGCTTTCATCTCAGACACCATCTGGATTGTCTTGCATGTTCTGCTTTTGGTTCACAAGTGCTGTCCCGAACAGGGGGTTAAATGGGCAACAGCAGAGAAACGACACAGTAACACCCTTCCCTTCATTTTCCCCGTGCCACATTATACTTTGAAATTTCCATATTTTCTGGGGAATTTGTTGAAAGAATGTCAAAGAGTAGAACTGACCATACACTGCCTGTTACATTAATGAAGGGGGCTCAGCTAATTCTCTTGGAGGTTGTCACTGAGAATGATGGTCTCATCATATCAGAATAAAAGTCACTGCATAACACACTGATTTTCATTCACAACAAGCTTTATGAGCATTAATAAATGAGCCCTAACTACCCCTCTGTGAAGATGAGAAACATGTAATCCCCTGCATGGTGAAGTAGAATTAGAGCAAATATCGTTTTTCTCCCACTCTCTATTCCCTTACTAAACACACAGAAAAGGGAATTTCTATTTCAAGTAGAACTGAAACGGCTCCCAAGTGCTGACATTTCATTAATGCTGACCAAATCACCTTCTCTCCCTACCCCCACCCCAGTTTGGGCTAGAAGCTGCCGCTGTGTTTCAAAAGAGGCTGCAAAGTAAACTCAGTATTTTAGGCTTTGCTATGAAGGCAGAGCCACACTAATCCCTTGTCCAGACGGCTCCATCCTTGCCTTGAGCTCTCTCTTAGCCAGTGGTTCCAACATTCTCTTCCCTGGGAGTTGCTCTTGACTCTTCTTGATCCTCAACTTACCACATTCTGTTGATTCTATTTCTTTTTTTTTTAAGATTTTATTTATTCATTGGACAGAGAGAGATCACAAGTAGGCAGAGAGGCAGGCAGAGAGAGAGAATGGGAAGCAGGCTCCCCGCTGAGCGAAGAGCCTGACTCAGGGCTCGATCCCAGGACCCTGGAATTGCGACCTGAGCCAAAGGCAGAGGCTTTAACCCACTGAGCCACCCAGGCGCCCCTGTTGATTCTATTTCTTAAGTATTAACTGAATCTGTCTTTTTCCTTCAAAACCCATTCCTACTTTGAATTAGAGCTGCCATGATCTCTTGACCTTTTTTTAAAGATACATTTGTTTATTTGAGAGAGAGAGCAAGCATGAATGGGGACAGAGGTAGAGGGGGATGGAAAGGGAGAGAGAATCTCCAGCACACTCCCCACCCTGATGCGGGGCTCAATCCCAGGACCCTGAGATCAAGACCCGAGTTGAAACCAAGAATGGGATGCTTAACCAACTGAGCCACTGAGGCACCCCCTCTTGTCCTTAATACTGTAAGTATTGGTCTTCTAATTGCTCTCCTGATTTCAGTTTTATGCTCTGTGTATCCAGGATATGTATTTCTGAGACAGTTATCTGGCACAATCCCTCCCCTGCTTATAATCCCCAATGACCCTTGGTTATACATAGGATAATGTAGAGGACATAAATTCATACATTTTGGCAGATTAAAGACACCTAACAATTTCTTGATTCCACCACATTAAATCTTGAATTATGAATAAGATCAATGGAATATGACAAAGTGATGCTTTCCCAATTCTGGGCCTTGTTTTAAGAAGACTGTTAACTTTAGCCTCTCATAGAGTCATAAGTCAACTTGCAAAAAGTCCAAATAGCCTACTGAAGAGATCACTTATGGAAATCCTGAGAGTATATCATGAAGAAAGGGGCCATTGAACCCAGGCTTCTACCATCCCCCTGAGCTGCATAGCACAAGTGAAGCTATCTTATACCCTCCAGATTTCCCAGTCAACAATAGCTGAATACCACGGGGTAACCACAACATCACATAAAGCAAAACAAACAAAAACAACAAAACAAAACAAAAACAAAAACAAAAACCCTCCTGAGTCTTGACCAAATTTTTGACTCACAAATCACGATGCATATTAAAATGGTAATTGTTTTAAACCAGTTAGCTTTGGGGTATTTTGCTGGGTAGCACTAGATAACTAGAACAGAATTTGTACTGGAGGCTGACTATTGCTTTAGTGCCAACCTAATGCATATGACATTAACTATAAGAATGGCTGTTTTGGTGAACTTGGAAGGACCTCAAGAAGACTGTTGGTAGGTAATATGCAAAATAGAAAATATATGTAAGGAGCAAGAGAATTACGCTAAGAATATTTCCAAACATGGTATTGAAATTTCCATCTGACTTCTTCTATTTGCCTATTATAAAGTGCAAGCAAAGAGAGATACAGTAAAGCAGAAATTATTTATCTTCAAGCAAAATGTCCAAGCCCCCCCCCCCCCAAAAAAACCTAAAGCCAGCAGGTTTTTGAAGTAAGAAATGGCCCCAGGGAAAAGATCAAATCCAGGGTAGTAGGACATGTCATAGGATAAAAATGTGTTTAGGACTTAAAACCAATGGCATACCTTGTACTACCTTTTTGCCGGAAACATGAATTCAGAGGATCTTCATGGTGTACTCCCTCAGTAACCTCACAGGCTGCTCAAGGTATAGAATGGTCTGTCTCAGAATAAAAACTAGATCTCACTTCTTTCTAATGGAGAGGATTATAATTTGCTACATAAGAAATCCACAAAGTTTTCAAAGGGATTACTACCCTCTTGTGATGAAAGGTGCAGAGAGAGTTAAGTGAGGAAAAATGTCCTTTGGGCCCTCAACCTTCCACTAGAGGAAGAAAGCTAAGAAAGATACTCAGACTAAGAGGCAGCCTATTTCAAAAAGAAAAGAAGAGATGACTCAGAGGGGCAGAATCATTCCTGGGGCATAAGTGGGCCCTGATTGAAGAACTAACTCTATAGACTTAGTTGGAGGATAGAACGTCAATGAAATGATGACTGCTCTGAACCTCCAATATTTCCCTTTATGGGGTCTCTGTGATAGTTACCCTACATCTACACTGCCATTGTAGGGCATGTGTACATGGGAACATAAAGCCTTTATTTCACAATTGTTCAGAATAAAGAAGTACTCAAGGAACCACAGCATCACACACAGATGGCCTGCATTTCGATGGTGAGGTCCCAGACTTCAGATAATGGTACAGTATGATGAGAGCTAAGGTTTTTAGGAGGGGACAAGGGCATTTTGAATGTGGAAGAAATGATGTAATTTGAAGCTAGATCATTGACTTTAGGAGCTCAAGTATGCTTATACGCTCTTTGGAACTGTCCTCATCAAGAGGTGGGGTCTATTTCCTCTTCCTTTGACTTTATTATAGATTTGGCCAACTAATGCAGCAGAAGTGACATTATGTCAGTCTAAGACTTATAAAGACTGGCAGTGTCCACTTTTGATCTCCTGAATACCTGAGCTGCCATGGCAGAAGCCTCACTCCCTACTGGAGAGAGTATAAGAGGCTGTCAGACTATAGGGAAAAGTGAGGGTTTGTGTACCTGCATGGCTCAGTAGGGTAAGTGTCTGACTCTCGATTTCAGCTCAAGTCATGATCTCAAGGTCCTGGTATCAAGCCCCAAGTTGGGCTCCGATGCTTAGTGGGGAGTCTGCTTGAAGATTCTTTCCCTCTCCCTCTGCCCTACCCCTCCCTTTCAATAAATAATCTGTTAAAAAAAAAGGTGATAATACTGGTTGATCCCAGCCTTCCAACCAAGGCATCAACCATATAAGTGAAGGTGTTTTAACCCTCCAGATTAGCCCAGCTACCAAGTTAATATCACCAAGAGAGCCCAGTCATATTAATTTTCCCATTGCTGTTGTAATAAATAAATCACTACAAACTTAGTGGCTTAAAAGAACAAATTTATTTTTTACAGTCATATAGATGAGAAATCTGACATGGAATCACTGGGCTAACAGCAAAGTGTAAACAGGGCTGTGTGTTTTTTTAGAAGCTCTGGGGAGAACCCATTTTTTTGCCTTTTTTGGCTTCTGAAGACTGCTCACGTTCCTTGGCTCCTGGTTCCTTTGCTGTATCTTTAAAGCCGACAACAGTGGGTTGAATCTTTTCATACTTCATCACTCCTACCTTCTTTTCTCTCTCCCTCTTCCATGTGTAAATTCTTTTGTGAGTGTATTGGGTTCCTCTGGCTAATATAGGATAATCTCCCTCTTCACCATCAGCAATTAGCCAACTTAATTACACCTGCAACCATAATTCCCTTTTGCCATGTTCTATAACCTACTCACAGGGTCCAGGAATGAGATATGGACCTCTTCGGGGAGCCGTTGTTCTGCCTACAGTACTGCACCAAGCTGTGACGTGTGCACCATGAGACCTGCCCAGCCGAACCTTGCTTGATGTTTTGATTCACAAAATCATTAAATGGAATAAAATGATTGTTGTATTGAGTCACTAATTTGGGGGGTAGTTCCTAGGCAGCAACAGGCAACTAGCAAATTCTAACAGAAGTAAGACCAATAGATTCAATATATCAGTAATGGGGGGAAAGGGTAGTAGTGATAACATGGCAAAGTAATAGACCTTTTAAAATCAGGCAGTTGCAACTTTTTTTTTCCCTAGCTGCAACTTATTTTTGCCAAATGAAAATTTGGATCTTGTGTTGCTATGTTGTCTGAGTTTCTGTGAGAACAAATTGGTTTTAGTTTTTAATGTGGGATCCCTGAATATTTGTATGTTACACACTTAAAATCACTAAGTGGGTAAAATAAACACATTTGACCCGTGGTTTCTGATATGCAGCCGACTCTTTAAGCAGATAAATAGGACTCTTCAGTGGCCCACCTCCTCACTCTGCCTTCCATCTTTGCCCCTCAGTTAGTCTGATCTCAACAGGATCTGATCCACTCCTGATTTCTAGTTCACATCCGGTTTCACTGTAGTATTCCCCTTCACGTTCTTGACTACAGAGGTCACATATTTTTTTTTTAGCTCTTCCCACTTATCTACATCTGACTGATGTTTGGTTTTCTGATGTGTGCCCAGCAGATGGTTACTGAAGGATTAAAAGGGCACCTAAATTTGTAGAAGAAAGAAAGTCCTGCTTCTCCAAGGAGGCTGCTTGGAGCCAGAACCAAAAATCTAAATGGCATTTAGATGATTGGATCTGATAGGCATATCAAATTGAGGAGCTTTCTGTCTAACTCCTGGGTAAGATTTGCTCCAGTGGGAACCCAGACACAACACCAAAAGTAATATTAAAGGACTACCCTAGAATATGAAAAGAGACTCTAGCTCTCAGAGTCTTAATTATGCAGAACGTTGCACTTCGACCTCCCAAAAAAGCGGGTTGACATAACACATCCAAGGACTATTCAGATTTTAGATCTTGGCTTCTACATTTGCACTTCCTATGCGAAGCTTCTGCTGACATGGCTGCCCCTTCCTCCCAACCCCCACACAGGTACTACCTTGCTTTTTGCTCTACGAGCGTGTTATACCTCTCTCTCTTTTTTATACCTCTCTTCTTCCGGCATTAGCACACTCCATTGGAATTGCTTACTTAAGCGTCTATCTCCTCTGACACAATATATGCCATCAAGGCGGGGACCATGTGTATAGGGCTCTTCGTTACATCCCACGCATCTAATTGCAGGTCTGGTGAACAGTATACCCTCAGTATATGTTTGTTGAATGAATCAAGTTGACCTCTTTCAAGACAGTTGCTCTTCTTTCTTTTCTTTATTTCCTTATCTCCTACTGATCCTCTAGACCCTTTCCTGCTCTGGGCATCCTCAGGAAAGCCTTCTCTGAGCCAGCCTTCTGTGTCAGACTCCCATGTTTATGCTTTCTTATTGTTCAATATTTCTCCCACTGCACCTTTCATCACAGCAGTTTTGCATCTGGTTGCATGACAGTTCCATTAACACCTGTGTCCCCCACTCTGAAGTAAGGTCCATTCATGAGCCAAGTTTGTTTTTTTTTTTATGAGCCAAGTTTTTATTGAATAAATTAATCAATATGCTGAAATTGATTCCAATAACATCTGGATCTATTCCTGGTTAGAGGTTTGGTTGGAAAGTAGAGAACCCTGGATTATTAATCCCATGAACTGGAAAAGAATACAAATTCACAGACTCCTAAGCATTTAGTCTTGATTGCATGAGTCCCTCTCTTGAGCCACGTTTTTCATGCCTTTGAAATATGGACAATGATCTCTGAAAATATTTATTTAGCAAAGAGCATTTACTCTGTCAGGCACTGAGTGAGGCATAGGGATACGGCCCTGAATGTGAGCGATACTATCCCTCCCCTTGGTATGCATTAAATCTACTGACTAAGATGAGCAAAATTTATGGGATCTGTATTGGAATCACAAAGTCATGGGTGTGGCCCTGTGGTGCAAACACTATGGATATGGGTGTGGAGACAGTGGCTTTGTCACGTGATAGCTTGGCAACCACAGGAAAAATTCAAAGTATATTTTCTCCTGAATGTGGAGCTTTTGGATCATCAGAACATGGAAAAATCTAAGTTGAACCATCATCACAAGTCAGGGACCATCTGTAATTAAACTAGTCTTATGTAGCCTAATACTATTTGTGATGAATATAGAACCTTCCACTCTCTGGGGCCTCAGCTATCCCAGAGAGAAAGACAGGGAGAGTCACAGCTTGACATCAAACCTAGGTTCTCAGCAGAGGTCATCACTCATTATCTCTGTGACCTTGAGCAACTTCCTTTACGCCCCTGGGCTTCAGTTCCCTCCACCATAAAATGGAGACCATGCTATCATTCATAGTAAATTGATGGGGGAATAAAGTGACATTCAGTGTTGCTGTTACTATTATAATTATACTTGAATTATGATAATAGGGAGTGGTAAGTGTTCTAATGGAGGAGCAGCCTGGCATAACGAGTGAATCAAGTGAGTGTTTTCCATCAGCAAGGACCCAGGGGACACTGCTTGAGGGAGGCAACACTGTGCAAGGTTATCTGATGGGTAAGCAAGGGAAGGACATTTTAGGCAAAGCAGGTGAGAAAAGATGGTGCTCTGGGGCAGCATTGCTCATTTGTAGGCTTGTAAGCAGTTCTCCTGGACAACGTGAGACAGTTGGCTGGGAAGGTGCTGAGAGGGGAGAGCCAAGAAGGGACCTGAATGCAAGCCCACCAATCATTTTAGAGCATCGTCCTTTTCTCTGCAGTGAAAGGGGCCGAAAGTAAGCTCAGATCAAAAGATGCATACACACTGAAATAGAACTCTAGTCACTGTGTTTTCCTGTTCAGATCCATTTTTCTCTCCAAATCTACATTTTCTTAGGCAGAAGGGAGCAAGCTCCATGACTCTGGTTAATGATATGTTCTTTGTACTCAATGGGAATATCTTTTCTAATGAAAATTCTGACAAAAACCCTGTTTCCTCTACTTAGAGGGCCTATGTATTCCATTCCTTATCTTGCCCAGGAAAAATGCTTCCAATTATCTGCCAGCCTCTGTTATTTGAAACAGTTCGGTATCAACCGTTCAACCCAGATAATTGAGCTAAACCTTTAAAGTGGGTTTTTAATGGGGGGATCTAGGCAGTGGGAAATAAGTTGATCTTGGTAAGTAAAGTTTCTCACAATCAAAGGCAGACTAATTAAAGCTTGACAGCCTGTGGTGATATGCACATTTAAAAAATTTAGCTCCCTAGAGATAAAACACAACAGGGAGGCATATTAGCCAAGTTATCTATATCCCTTCTGTAAGGCATTAGAGCATGTGTTCTAAAGAAAGAGATGGACAGTTTTGTTTTGTTTTGTTTTTAAACTGTAGAGCCCACTTTTTTTTTTAACATAAAAACTTTGATGGAACACCAATATATTGAAAAGATCAACTTAGGGCTGCCCTGGGATAACAGGACAGGGGTGACCCCCCCTCAGGATTTCCCTTGATGTGTCCTAGAGTATCCCATCTTCCGTGCCAGATTCCAAGCCTTTGGAGCACATGGGACCTGGGAGGTGAGCACCAGCCTCGAGTTCCTTCTCTGATTCTTCCCTGTAATCTTAAGCAAAACCTTTCAGCCTTATTTTCATCATCTGCTGACTTCAGAGTGCTTCACTAAATGATCTTTGAAATCCCTCATTGCCAGACGGTCCTTTGAATTCAAACAGATTCTTTTTAAGCAAACTGGGACTGTGGTTAGAGTTCATACTAACAGGTCCCGGATCAAGTGCTTTATTCAAATAATGCCTAATTCCCATTGCAGCACTAAGTTTTAGATTCCACAGTTTCTATTTTATCGACAGGGAAGAGAAGAGTCAGTGATGTTCAGAAAATTGCCAAAGGCTGTGTGGCTTATAGCTGTTGGAGCAGTAATTGGACTCTAGTCCTGGTTCCAAAGCCAACACTCTTTCCATCAGCCCGTCTTATCTTTGGCTGAATGAAGGTAAAATTACATGTAGCTGGGTTTCAGGGCTTTTGTTTTATATGTGGAAATAATTGGTGTTTATAATGATAGTAGATGTTATACTCGGGTTACATTACCAACTAATAATAAACCCACATTCTGAGGTAAAATAAACTTTTCCTTTTTTATATAGCCAGGAGAACAACTAGGGATTTATGAGAACTGTTTTCAGACTTATGAGAAGCTGGTCCTATATAGTGACCAGTACATACTAGGTCCCCCCAAAGTCCTTTTTAGATAACATAGTCGTTGGGACCCTGAAGGTTGAACTAAGACCAGTGGTAAAGTTCATTCAGAGTAATTTCAGAATGGTCCTTCTAAAAGAGTTGTCTGGAGATATGGCGGCTGCCCCAGGAGGGTCAATAGTTCTTATGCCTGAGATCTGTGAGGAGACATTGCCTGTCCATGTGGGTAATTACAGGGGAAACTCAAACATGCAATGGAACATTGCAGAACTAGAAGGGAACACCTTTGGGGATTGTTGCAATGGGAGATACATTGAGTTTACCTCCTCTGGATTTTGGATCAAACCTTGCCTCTTCTGGGAAGAGGAAACAGGTGAGTCTCCACTCAGGGAGAGAGTCTACTGGAAACAAAACCGATGTAGATGAGATAAGGATGAGTTGTGCATGGCCCAGGAGGCACCAGGGTGCCCAGGACGCTTGCTTCTGTGACCCCTGAATGCAGGCACTCTGTTTACTTCCTTCCTAGCTCCGGCTGCAAGCAGTGATTATTTGTTTCATTTATGTGGCTGCGTGATTGGTTTTTGACTCCCTCACTGTGTTAATTCTGTGAGTACAAGACTGGCTCCTTCAGGTTCACCCATCTCTCACCAGCGCTCGGGGAATGACGGATACATAGTGGGTGCTCAGTAAGCAGATATAGCCATAGATAGAGGGGGACTCTAAACCAAGGTAAAAATGGGAGCAGTGAGCGCATAGTGCTGAAAAGAACTGCATTTTCACAGCTGAGTTTACCATCAGTGTTTGCCCGCTTCATCCATCCTGCTGAGAGTCTCTGTAGGCCCGGCCCCCAGTTGTCCAAGCTTGTCTTAGTTAAGCTGAAAAATCACTCTTTTTCATCATAGGAAGGCTGGGCGTCCAAATCTTTGTCTTAAGTTAGGTGGTCCTGAGGTTCACCTTGGCACTTCAGAGTAAACTCCACATTGCAAACTCCCTTCCTTAATTCTCCCAGGTGGTGTTTTGTCTGACTAATAACCAATCTCTTTGGGTTCCTTGACCCCACATCAGTTTCCCTTGGGACTCATCCCAGACCATAACTTCTGCGTAGTCCTTAAAAGCAGGGGCTGTAGCTAACTCATTTCAGTATTCCTTCTAGCATAGAACCTGGCTAGGGACATTTACTGGTAGTTTGGTAGAAAGGAAGAAAAGAAGGAAGGAATGAAG
The DNA here is from genome assembly GCF_922984935.1 of Meles meles. NCBI lineage: Eukaryota > Metazoa > Chordata > Mammalia > Carnivora > Mustelidae > Meles > Meles meles. The sequence goes on from NC_060066.1 coordinate 8,137,170, forward strand.
GAAGGAAGGGAGAAAGGGGGAGGAGGAAGGAAAGAAGGGGGGGGAGTGAGGAAGGGAGGGAGAGGCAAGCTTTCCCCCCAGTCCACTATTTCCTTGTTTCTTGCCTCCAGAAGCTGCATTTAGTTTTTTCCCTCCAAATGTATACACTGCAAAAAGGAACATGCTCTCCCACTAACTGTGTCCTCCTGGCATTTGGACACCAGCTTCTGCCCCACTGATGGGAGTCTTCTCCATCCCAGCCTGTGTGTTCTTTTACTCCACATGCTATCCTGGGAAACTGCAATGTTGTCGTTGACTAACCATGTTTCCTTGAGCCAGAAACTTCAACTTGCTCATCTCTGGTTTCCACATCTGCAAATTGGGGGTTAAACTTGACCTCCAGCCTTTAGGAGTAAATAAAAGGACACCTGCAGAGTCCTTGTTTTATGGTAAGTGACCAATTAGTTCTTGGTGGCTTCCCCTTCCCCTGCAGCTCCCCTTTTTCTTCTCAAATCAAATCAACAATGAGACATGCTTACTTTGGTGGGAAGGCAAAGAAACATATACAATGGAGGGGAAAGGCAGGGAGCAGTTTCATTTAGAGATGCAGCTGTCAGTTGCAAACCCATCCTCCACTTGGCACCTTCTGCTCCCTTGCTTTGCTGAGCAAAGACTTGAGCCCCAGATGCCATTCGATGTGCATGCTTGGGGGAAAAATAAAAGAACCTTATTATGAAATGCAATGGCCTGTGATGTCATTGAAGAGCTGGAGATTGCTGCAGGGGGAAGGGTGCTGTCCAGTATAGCAAATGGCCCCTTGCCAATAAGAAAATAAAGCCATTTCTAAGAAAGAACAAAAAGGAAGTTTCTAGGCTGAGAGATCTGATGTGTGTTAACAGGGACCGGACACAAAGCAACCACTCTTTCTGGGATAATCTGAGCAAGCAGTAAAAGTGGCAGTATCTCCCCAAGCCTGGCGAGTTTGGAGAAAATGTCATCTTGGATAAATTGCTGCATTCGCATAAAGGGTTTTATGGAAGACTTTTGGGAAATGGGACTACTTCAGTTTTTGCCCTCTGCTAACCATCATTTGATTTGGTTTGAATAAGAATCGAGAAGTACTGTCTTCCTACAGAATATCCGCCACCACTGCCTGCTACCTGCATGATAATAGCTGATCATTTAGTGATGGGTACCTGACCCAATCTTGTCCAGTTAGAATTCTTTATAAGAGTTTCTCTCAACTTAAACTGAGAAAGCCAGTAGGTACCAATGTTGTTCTTCATCCATGAGAGTCCTTCAAGTGCTCCAGTTGCCGTATTTTCCAAAATAAGGGGAACCGACCATAATGAGAATGTAGCTGAGCCATAGGAAGAGGTGGGAAGGAGCCAGGGGCAGAGAGAGAGAACTGGTCTGCTCAGGTCCTTGGTTTCCACTCTCCTTGGAGCCCACTTGCATTCCCGCCATTCCCTCACTGACCTTGAGAGAAAGAAGAGCGGCCTCTACAACTTGCAGCTGGCCTGGCACTCACAGCTTGTCCTTGATGTTCTCCTATCGAACACAAATAATTTCACAGAACATCAACATCAGAAAAGGCCACTATGTGACAGTGACGGATCAAGGCTAACACAAAACCACTTCATAATTTTGTCTGAACACAAGAAAAAGCACGAGTATTGTCCAAGCCACTAAATAACAACACTCCCTTGTCCTGGTTGATGTTAGTGACTGCACTTCTTTAATAACTGAAGTTTAGCCTTGCCCCAGCCTGCCCTCCTGACAGTTCCTAAGATTCTCCAGTCAAAATTACCCTTGCTCCCCAACAGCACCTTGTCTAGAATGCTCCCTCACTTTTTGGAAACCTCCAAGGAATCACCCACCCAAAGCTCAAATCATTTTATTTTATTTTATTATTTTATTTTGTTTTATCTTATCTTGTTTTATTTTATCTTATTTTATTTGACAGAGAGATAGACAGAGCCAGAGAGCACAAGCGGGGGGAAATGACAGAGAGAGGGAGAAGTAGGCTCTGCACTGATCAGGGAGCCCAACGCAGGGCTCCATCCCAGGACCCTGGAATCATGATCTGAGCTGAAGGCAGACGCTCAACCATCTGAGCCATCCAGGCGCCCCAAAAGCACAAATCTTAAAATAGGTTCTTTCCAACATCATCTCTTCCTGAGAGTTTCCCCTTGATGCAATGGATGAGAAACCTGGCTTGTTTAACTACAGATGTGTTCCAGGCTGTCCCTCCTTTGGCTGGAGGACATCGACCCATTTGTCAACCCAGTCCCTGATTCCCAGTATAAGCCTGGTATTCATCTAATTAATGTCCCTTTTTCCTTAAGCTAGTCCAAGTTGGGTTCCAGTCACTTGCCACCAAAGGTCTTGACTAATGTAATTCAATCTAATATCCATGTATAAATCACGCAGCATTTGTATTCTTCCTGAAGTTAATCAGTTTCACCTTCCTGCACCTTGGCTTATTGAAATTTCATTCATTCTACAGACTGAGTTTCCACTGTGCAGCAGGCACTGCCCTGGCTGCTGGGGACACCAGTAGTGTGAATACAATACCCAAACGCCCTGCCCTCATGGATATTGCATTCCAATGCTCTGTGGTTTTGCTTTGGCTGGAGTGGCTTTCCCCACCTTGCTGAAACACTTCTTATTCTTCAAGACTCCATTTAAATGCCACCAACCTTGGGGAACCTTCTAAGGTTATCAGAACAAATCCCTTCATGTTTATAAACAATGTGATAAAAAGTCTGTAGTAGAAGGCTACATGAAAAGGGGAGAAAAGACGAGCAGAGCCGTGAAGGAGCCTCAAAGTCTTATTCTGATGGGGCTTAGGAGCCAGCTGAGAGATTAAGTAAGAAGCAGCGCTTTGTGACAGGCTCTGACTTCACATTTTCACGTGGTCTCTGTGTGGACCATAAACTGCAGTGGAGTGGAGTGGGGGAAGTGAGGATGGAAACAAGGAAGTGACTTGAGAGGGTTTAGAAGCCATCTAGGTGAAGAGGAAGGCTTCCGTTGGAATGTTACTATAGCAGAGGTGACAAGAAGTGGTTGGATCTGGGTCAAAGTTGAAGGTGCAGTTAATAAAATTTGCTAGTAGGTTATATGTGGGATGTAAGAAAAAGCAAGGGGCCAAGGTTGGCCCCAAATATCATGGCCTATGAAACTGAGAGAGTGGGATTTCCATTTCCTAAGTTGGAAGCATAGGGAAAGGTCTTTTTAGGGGAAGGAGCAAGGTATTTAGAAATAAGAGTTTAATTTGGAATATGTGTTTGAGATGCCTATTAGATTTCCAAGTATGAAGTCAGGGACATTGCTCTAAGACCACTTCACTGATTCTTTAGAAATGTAAATTTCCTGCCATTTAATGTCTTTTTATCCAACACAGACACCTTTTCAATATTTTCTCCTTCCTTAAATCCTACCCGTTTTTCATGAATGGTTTGAAGGCCTCCTTGTCTGCAGCCACCATTTATTGAATGGTTTCCCTCTACCAGGAACTGGGACAGTGAGGATCAGTAGGGGAACTCTGCTCTTTGAAGTCATTTGGGGACTCAGGTTCCCAGCATTTAGTGTATCCATCAACACTAGAGGCCGTCAAGCATTCTGGTGAGACGTGCCAAGCTGGGGATGAGAGCAAGAAAGAAGAGCCATGAGCTAGTATGTGTGACCCATCATGAAGACTCGCTCCATTGATGAAAACATAGACATAGGACCCCCGCTAACTGCAAGGGAAACTGGGAATTCAGCTTAGCAGTGTGGACAGGAGAGAAAAAATGGGGTTCAGTGAACACATAACACAATTTCAGCAACACTCCCCATGTTTTGAAAATTGTAGTGTTTTGTTGAGTATCATAGTGGGGTCTCAAGGTTGGGCCAGCAGCTTTCTGGTTCTCTTTGCTGAGGGATTTTGTAGTTGTGGCTGCGGTTGGTGGTCTTGGTGGATGGTTTTGACCATCTGGCTCTGACCTAAAGCATGAAAAGTTCACAGTACCTTGGCACCTTTCTACATGCAGATCTGTCCTATGCAAATAGGAAGGAAGTGAAATCCCATGCAAAAGCGCAAAGTCCATTTGGGAGCCTTCATAAATGATGCCCAATAAATAAGTCATTTCAATTGGGCCTTTTAGATTTACAAGGTTTAATTCTTCTGCTTCTGTGGAATCCCTCGTGGGTAATTGCAGTTGACAGGTTTACGCCTCCTGACGGGCGTTTTGTCACTCAGCTCCAGCTCTGCAAACAACTTTACAGTCTGTCAAGCCTAAACCTCTTTAAGCAGTGGCAATTGATGTCAGATAACATTCGTTGTTGTGATTCAAGGCTGAAGCTTACTCTGGCATGAAATAAACGGAATCTTTACCAAGGAAGTAAATGGAAAACTCACGGAAGGGGGAAGTTTCTGTGGGGAGGTGAGTAGAGGCTAGCGGACATGGATCCAACATGGCATCTATACATCTGGGCCCCCCAGAGCTGGGCAGGCTGGGGGAGATTATCACGAGTGCCCGGAGACAGGCCTGAGTTCAAGTGTGGCCCCTTGGGTCAGTCAGCAAACGTGCCTGGGCACCTACCTTGTCCCTGGTACTGAGGGGACGAGCCAGGGCACTTTGGTAGGAGGTCTGGAGCCATAATTTTCTCTATCCTATAGCAAGAACCCTTGTCATCTCTAGGGCTCTCAAATTCAAGTGACTGTGCCATTCCCATATTCTACATGTTAGACTGTCTCATCTCTTAGACCAATGCAGAAGGTCCACCTCAAGTGCCCATGAGAAGTGCTTAGCTTCCATCCCTTGATTCTAACCCTGATTAGTGGTATTCAGTGAATCTACCCGGGTCAAATTTAGCAAAGCACTGACTTCTCACTGTGTTGGCAAGGGCTCCTGCTGCTCACCACCCGTGCACCCCAAGCAGACCGTTACTCTCCTCCACTACTGCCCTTCATCTGCCCTACTAGATGGCATGCCACAGGGACCGCCAGCCACTGTCCCATTAATGTCACTCAGGCACTCCCATGTTTGCACCTTTACTTAGTCCTCCCAGGCTTTGGCCTGGTCTGCCCTCCCGTGAACACAAGGAGTGATGGGAATGAGGTAAAATATTCAGAGGACTCATCTTCATTCAGAGGAGTCTTCTCCTAGCTGGCCCCCACAATCTCCTCTTTTAAGGGAAGTTGTCTTCTGCAGTTCCTTGAGTACAGATCCTTTACCTCTTTGGTTAGGTTTATTGCCAGGTATCTAATGGTTCTTGGTGCTGTAGTAAATGGAATCGATTCTCTAATTTCCCCTTCTGTAGTTTCATTGTTAGTGTATAAGAAAGCAACTGATTTCTGTACATTGACTTTGTATCCTGCCACATTCCTGAATCATTGAATGAGAGACTGTGGACTCTGAAAAACAATCTGAGGATTTTGCAGGAGTGGGGATGGGAGGTTGGGTGAGCCTGGTGGTGGGTATTATGGAGGACACGTATTGCATGGAGCACTGGGTGTGGTGCATAAACAATGAATTCTGGTACACTGAAAAGAAATTTTAAAAATAAATAAAAATTAAAAAACAAACATTACAACAAATAATAGGACTGTTGCATTAATAAAGGATGTTTATATTAAAAAAATAGAGGGAGTTGTCTTATGATAGTCAAAGCCTCATTAAGAAAGACTGAGTATTGAAGTTCTTATTTTGAGTTTTAACAGTTGGTTTCAGATACTGTTTCAAATGTGTGACAAGGGGGAAAAAAGTGGGCAGTGGGAATATTCAGGAAAAATCTCATGCCTCTCTCTGTCAGAGGGATATTCTTTTGACCTATGATTGAGTCAGTGCAGTGAATACAATAAACCCCCTTACATCTGTGTTATTCGTAATTAATGCCAGTGAGAGAGGCAACTAGCCAGCTTCTTCATAGTCTGCCTTCCAGCCTGGGGTAAATCACATCTTTATGCCCTTTCTGCCCCAGCCAGTGTGTCTCTCTCAACCTAATGGGACCAATTATTTCACAAGAATTGTCCAGTGGTTGTCAGGAACATGGCAGTCTAAAGACAATTCAGGAGAAAAACAACTTGCAGCCTTTCAGGGTATACCATGGCTTTGTAACCAATTTGCTTTTCTGAAGAGAAATCTCTGTCTAAAGCATCTGCTTTTGGGTAATGTGGTTGCATTCACAGCCCCTTCCCACAGAAAATAAGCAAAGGAGATTTCTATCCCAACATCAAATTCAGTTGTCACCATAGAAGGAAAATCTGTTTATGACTTTTAAAACAGAATTTTGCCTTCTTAAAAAAAAATAGAACTCCATTCTCATCCCCTTTATATGTAGATATGTGTGTATAAGCTTACATACATATGTATGTCCATACATATATACTATGTATCATACATATCAGTATACACATGTGTAATATATATGTGCATACTATGAGTATATACACACACGCAAATATAGCATATGGGTTGTGTATATGGTTTGAGAGTAGTACCAAGTAAAACAGTTCTTAGCGTCACTCATTGCTTCCTGTGAATTAGGAAATGTGATTTTGTCAAGTTCTCCAACTTTAAATTTCTACTTCAATTCTTGCACTCTGTGTCTGTGCTCATGCTTGACCTTGAGCAAGTCAGTTAAGGTCTCCAAGACCTTGTGTTCCCTTAATGCGGTTTTAACCTCTAAAACCACTAATAGATGTATGGTCCTCACAAGTTATAAAATGCTTTCACACACTCCATCTTTTTTGCTTTACAGAACAACCACTAAATGGGGGCTACTCTACCATATTTACTTTACTTTATTATTTTTTAAATTTAAAATCAATTAATTAACATATAATGTATTTTTAGTTTCAGGGGTAGAATTTAGTGATTCATCAGTTGCATAGAACTCCCAGTGCTCATTCCATCAACTGCCCTCCTTCATGCCCACCACCTAATTACCCCATTCCCCAACCACCACCCCTCCAACAACCCTCAGTTTGTTTCCTAGAGTCAAGAGTCTCTTATGGTTTGTCTCCCTCTCTCATTTTGTCTTATTTTATTTTTTCCTTCCCTTCCCCTGTGTTCATCTGTTTCGTTTCTTAAATTCAACATATGAGTGAATACGGTATTTGTCTTTCTCTGACTGACTTCCTTCACTTAGCATAATATCCTCTAGTTTCATCCGCATCATTGCAAATGGCGAGATTTCATTTTCATTTTTTAATGGCCAAGTAATATTCCATTGTGTGTGAGTGTGTGAGTGTGTGAGTGTGTGTGTGTGTGTGTGTGTACCACATTTTCTTTATCTATTCCTCAATTGGTGGACATCTGGGCTCTTTCCATAGTTTGGCTACTGTGGACCTTGCTGCTATAAACGTCGGTGTACATGTACCCCTTCAAATCACTATGTTTATACCCTTTGGATAAATACCTAGTAGAATTTCTGGGTTATAGGGTAGCTCAATTTTTAACTTTTGGAGCAACTCCCATACTGTTTTTCAGAGTGGCATTAAAACCGCATGCTTATTTGAAAGATGAAGAAACTAAGGCTCAGAGAGTTTGACTTCCGTGCTACATCAGAGAGCGGGTGAAGGTGGAGCCTGGGCAGAGCTTCGTTCTCACTCCTAGTACCTTTCCGCATCATGAAGCTAGCCAGGAGGGCAGTGTGTGAGCCTGGAGGGTGAAAGCCAGAAGAAAGTGGGTATTATAACAACCCAAATGATTATTATATCTCTTTCTTTTGCAACATAGTTAACAGAGATATCATTCCACATGCTGAATATATGCAATCCCACTTATTTTTTTTTTTTTTTATGGCATCACACCTGAGGCATTAGGAAACGTATTTACAGAGACTTGGAAAGTTAATTTGAAACTCATTTGCCTTTTTGTTTTGTTTTGTTTTTGCCTAAAGTTGCACAGCTGGTGCAACTTTTTTTTTTTAAGATTTTATTTATTTATTTGACAGAGAGAGATCACAAGTAGGGAGAGAGGCAGGCAGAGAGAGAGGAGGAAGCAGGTTCCCTGCGGAGCAGAGAGCCCGATGCGGGGGTCGATCCCAGGACCCCGAGATCATGACCCGAGCCGAAGGCAGCGGCTTAATCCACTGAGCCACCCAGGCGCCCCCAGCTGGTGCAACTTTTTAACCCTAAGACTTGAGCCTGGATCTGTGAAGCCCACTTTCCTCCAACTGTCCCACACTGTCTTTTATTTTTTTTTAATTTTTAAATTTTAAATTTTAAATTTTTTTTAAGATTTTATTTATTTATTTGGCAGACAGAGATCACAAGTAGGCAGAGAGGCAGGCAGGAAGCAGGCTCCCCGCTGAGCAGAGAGCCTGATACGGGGCTCAGTCCCAGGACCCTGAGATCATGACCTGAGCCAAAGGCAGAGGCTTTACCCACTGAGTCACCCAGGTGCCCCCGACACTGTCTTTTTTTTTTTTATTTGTTTATTTACAGTATAACAGTGTTCATTGTTTTGGCATCACACCCAGTGCTCCATGCAGTACGTGCCCTCCCTATTACCCACCACCTGGTTCCTCAACCTCCCCCCCCCCCCGCTACCCCTTCATAACCCTCTGGTTGTTTTTCAGAGTCCATAGTCTCTCATGGTTCATCTCCCCTTCCAGTTTCCCTCAACTCCCTCTCCTCTCCATCTCCCCATGTCCTCCATGTTATTTGTTATGCTCCACAAATAAGTGAGACCATATGATACTTGACTCTCTCTGCTTGACTTATTTTGCTCAGCATAATCTCCTCCAGTCCTGTCCATGTTGCTACAAAAGTTGGGTATTCATCCTTTCTGATGGAGGCATAATACTCCATCGTGTATATGTACCACATCTTATCCATTCATCCGTTGAAGGGCATCTTGGTTCTTTCCACAGTTTGGCGACCGTAGCCATTGCTGCAATAAACATTGGGGTACAAATGGCCCTTCTTTTCACTACATCTGTATCTTTGGGGTAAATACAACATGAGGCAGGAGTCTATCAGAATCCTAGAGGAGAACATAGGCAGTAACCTCTTCGATATCAGCCACAGCAACTTCTTTCAAGATATGTCTCCAAAGGCCAAGGAAACAAAAGCAAAAATGAACTTTTGGGACTTCATCAAGATCAAAAGCTTCTGCACAGCAAAGGAAACAGTCAACAAAACAAAGAGGCAACCCACGGAATGGGAGAAGATATTTGCAAATGACAGTACAGACAAAAGGTTGATATCCAGGATCTATAAAGAACTTCTCAAACTCAACACACACAAAACAGATAATCATATCAAAAAATGGGCAGAAGATATGAACAGACACTTCTCCAACGAAGACATACAAATGGCTATCAGACATATGAAAAAATGTTCATCATCACTAGCCATCAGGGAGATTCAAATTAAAACAACATTGAGATACCACCTAACACCAGTTAGAATGGCCAAAATTAGCAAGACAGGAAACAACGTGTGTTGGAGAGGATGTGGAGAAAGGGGAACCCTCTTCCAATGTTGGTGGGAATGCAAGTTAGTGCAGCCACTTTGGAGAACAGTGTGGAGATTCCTGAAGAAATTAAAAATAGAGCTTCCCTATGAGCCTGCAATTGCACTGCTGGGTATTTACCCGAGACTGTCTTTTAAAGAGAGAGCTACAAAAGGAGAACCACCATTAACTGATGGGTTATGGTGCCTGTTTATGGCTACAGGAACTGATTGCCTTGGATGCTAAGTTCTATCCTTCCCGAGTCACCTGGCAAATAGCCCTGCCTCCAGAAGTTGAGCCAAGGCCATCTTATTCCCAGCTTCTCTCTTTAATCACTCTCGGTGCCTCCTACTACCAATTTCTGAAAAACTTCCAACCTTATTACCTCTTAGAGAGTGTGGTTGTTGAAATCTCTTGAGGCAAGCTTTATCTTTTTTTTCCCCTCTTCTTTTCTGTGATTAGGGTCTTTCTGACACTTGGCTGCTATTAAGTTTCTATTACTTTCTAGCACACACAGTGCAGAGGCGAGGCCCCCTTCATTTAGACAGAGTGCTTAACGTTTGGAACCACAGGTATGCATTTTAAATGCAGCTGGCTCTGCAGGTCCTAAGGTGGCTTTGGATTTAGCCCTGGGATTGTCTTGTAAACCTTTATTCTATTATAGTTGGTGAGGTAGGCCGAGAATTAAACAGCAGTGTTGACTGATCGGTGTAGAACAATATATCTATAATTGCTCCAATAAGCTTTCCAGAGCAAAATGCTTGGAAGGAGTTGTTCTTCTGTGTGCCAAGGCAGAACTTACTGAAAGGGAATTATGAGCAATGGGGTCTCAGCCAATACAAAAGGTAAAGTATTTACATTTCTGTGTAAGTGCTGGTTGACAACACGGGGACTCATAGTACAAACACTTATTAGTTACTCAGTTCACCTTAGATGTTCACACAATATTTTACATTAGAACACAAGATGTGAGCAGGCCTTGCAAAATGCGCCTCCCCCCCCCACGAGCTTATTTATTGTATGCTTTGTTTTTCCCCCTCCCCATGAGGATGAAGGTGGAGATGGAGGATTCCTTAAGCTATTATGGGATGGATGCTTTACATATAAAATCCTGTTTTGTTTTCCTGGTGTGGTGCAGTTTATCATTTACATTTAACAAATGAGAAAACGGAGTCTTAGCCAGGAGAAGGGCCTTAGCCGTAGCAACAATGCCGGGATCCAAACTCAGCTGTCTCTGATAAACTGTGCCACATGACCACATGGATGTTCTCTGCCTAGCCAGGCCATGCTTGGGAGCTCTGAAGACTTGTTCTGTTTCTCCAGTGTTACAGAACCCTTCACCCTACTGTGCCTGGGCTTACAGCTCTGGTTCATTCAACCTAGTGTTCAGTGGGTGATGATGTCAAGGTCAGAGGCCAACACGATGCCATTCTTCAAATGCCAAGATGGCTCTTTGGTGCTGCTTCCCAGTTCTTTATGGAGATTCTCTATGCTCTATATCTTCTTTCAGATAGTCTGTTTTCCTAGAGTGTATGTTTACTTCCTTTCTAATTCAACATTATATAATTCAGATAGATGCTATAGACACATTACTAGAATGGAAGTCAATATTCTTAGGTCTAGCTCTTCCACATACTAAATGAGATGGCATATTATGTCACGTCAGCTCTCTCAGATACAAAATTCAGTTAAACAGAAGCTGTCCAACTTCTCAAGACTCTTATCAAATGTTGGATGAGAGCAGAGGTCACATGAATATGTGGTAAATGCATGAATATGTGGTAAATTGCATTGTATAATGCAAATTATACAGGCATCCATTAATCCCAACAGTGTCGTCTTCAAAAGTCATCCATTGTTACCTTACTTTGGCAGTCCATAAAAATCAACATTGGTAGAAAATATGTTCTCTATACTCTCTCCTGCTGATAGTTGCGTAGATTATAATTACATTCTCACAACTTGGAATACTTGATTCTTGCTTTTTCTTTTACTGGTTCCCATATTTCCCCCTTCTTTCTTCCCTTCTCTGTCCCTATGTCTCTCTCCTCCTCTCTCTCTCTCCCTCATATTTTAGAGGGGAGATGAGAGAGCGACGTGCTCATTTGATTACAGTGAAAGAAGAAATGACACATGATCTCAGGGAGGTGCGAACAAAAGAGAAGGGAACTCTTAGGAGGCAATAAATATATCTGGTTCTGTTGGGGCAGAAGAATGTATTCTATTAAAAAAAAGACCAGGGAAGACTCCCCCAAAGAAGATGGTATTCCATATACCTGATGAAAACAGGAAAATGTTGCCAGACATAAAGTGGGTCTGGAGAAACAGTTTTCAGGGTAGATGAAATAGCATGATGTTGGTTTGCAACCTCAGGCTTCCCTGACTGAAATCTGAAATCATCACCATACACAGGGGTCAAGGAGAGATAGAAGAAAGAGGCAGGCCGGGCGCCTGGGTGGCTCAGTGGGTTGGGCCGCTGCCTTTGGCTCAGGTCATGATCTCAGGGTCCTGGGATCGAGTCCTGCATTGGGCTCTCTGCTCAGCAGGGAGCCTGCTTCCCTCTCTCTCTCTGCCTGCCTCTCTATCTACTTGTGATCTCTCTCTGTCAAATAAATAAATAAAATCTTTAAAAAAAAAAAAAAAAGAAAGAGGCAGGCCACTCCAGATTGGTAGATGCAGGTTTCGTAAGCAAGGGGATCTATATACAAGGCTTGCCTTGAGTGATGTTAGATAAGTAGATCTTTGCACCTGCCTGCCAAATCTTGGCAGTTTATACAGAGGCTTTAATGGGGTTCAGTCACATCCAATGTCGAGAAGGTGTCAAAACACCCTACTCTCTCAAGGCTGCATCCTTGAAAATGGCTCCCACTGTGGGAACAGGGGCAGAGCACACATTCCCAGGACAGGGGATGGGAAGGAGCCTCTGATTGTCCAGGGCCAACTTGTGGGTCAAGTACTGGTCATATCCTCTTAATTACCTCTTCCAACACATGATCAGAGACTCAGAGGTACAAAGTGTGAATCCCAGGACTTTAACACACACCTGCTACCCCCTTTGTCTCTCATGGTGAGGTGAACTGAGACATGTCCTTGAGCACACTCTCTTTGAAGCTCCCCCCACACTATGAACACTGTCCATCAGGAAAAAAAAGTTGAATATCTTATTAATGTATTTGGGGATTAACATATTTGGAGATGGTACATATTGAGCCATCCTTAGCTAAGTTAACACCTCTTTGTAATTAATTTAAGCTCTGCAAGGAGTTGGCAATAAGTGATATTAATATAAGGGGTATGTTTTCTGTATATGAAATGAAGTTGTGTTGCCTTTGAAAGGAAATTAAAACTGTGATGAGAAGAATTTATTCTAAAGTGACTTGGGAAAAACACAGCTTTAACACAAATGTCTGCTCTCTACTCAAGGAACCAGAGCCCATGGCTGAACCTGTAGAGCCAAAACCTGGAAGAAAGAGAGTCTCCATTAACTACCAATATTTTCAGGACATGAGAAGGGTCCTAGATGGGCTCCTTCTCCCAGATGGACTTTCTCACAGGTGGCTTCATATGGAATTTTTCCTGGAAGGTGGGAGTGTTTACAATGGGCCTTCAGTAGGGGTAATAGGGTTGGTAAACCAGAGAGGACTTCTTTTTCTGACAATATGGTGCCTCTCAGCCAGCCTGCAGACGCTCCTCCACCAAGCAAGCACAATTTTTCAGTAAAACATTACATTTCAATCACTGCATCCGCAGGGTAATAATAAAGAGAATGAAATTCTCAGGTACCAGAAAAGAAGCAAAAATTGAAAACCCAAGTAGGAAGCACCGATATAGATGCTATAACTGCCCTGAGGAGTGGTGTGGTAGAGGGCTTGGTACCTGTGTTAGTCAGGATTTGGTTAGAGAAAGGAAACCACCATGGGTGGTAGAGAATAAGGAGCTTATCATGAATATTTGACTTTATGCACATGTGAGGATTGGTGAAGCTGTCTCTGTAAGGTAGTGCTGTTGCATCTGGTGCTGGGCTTGAAGTGAACACAACAAGCAGTGGAGAAGCAAGGTTGTGAAGTGGGGGAGAACAAGGACAGACTGGAACCTGCCAGGATGAATTGGAGTCTGTCTGTCTCACTACCTCCAAGCTTTCACATGCAACAGTGGAGGAGATGTGCAGGGGGAAGTTGGCATCCTTTGATAGGGAGCCACCAGGAAGTTTCAGGGAAGTTGAAGAAAGTTCTGTGAGTGTAGGAGGCTGGGGGCTCACTACCAGCCCTGTGCCAAAAAGATGAGACAGGAGGTCATGACAAGCTTGCAGTACCCAGACCTTCTAAGCATTAACATGGCCTCCTCTACCCTTCTCCCTTTGAAGTCTTGCCAAAATGTTTCTTGAGGGCAGTGTGAACCAAAAAACCATGCAGATGAGATTTTGAAAAATGTATTTGCAGCTAAATTAAGTTGACAGCCTATAAAACTGTCACATAACTTGATGTCTGGGTCTTAAAACTATCCATGACATGGGAAGAGGTTCTAGATCCATGACACATGGGGTTACAGCCCAGACCTTCCCATACAGGCCTGAACATGGAATAGACAGAATTTCAGGTCCAACTTGAGATTTCATATTTTCAAGTGAATCCATTTGTCTTATAAGGTTAGCTATAATTTTAGCCACTTGACTCATTTTAAGAATGTCTTTATGGTCTTTTTATAAAGATCAAGCTAATTAGGGCTAGATCAATGATGTTATATTGAGAAAATTATAGTGAGTCATTTTATCACTATACTAGGTAGATAAGATAAACCTTTTAAGACATCATTGTTTAAAATGTAAGGCAATAAATCCATTGTTATGGAACAAACATTGTAAGAATGTTTGTTATACAGCAAATACAGGCTAGTTTGAAGGTTGCAGGTCAAGAGTTCTGGTGGCAATAGTGTTATAAATCTTTCAGTATTATAAGAAGGTCCTTTGCTTATTTTAGCAAAGTTATTTAGAAAGAAACTCAGCTCTGTGATAGTAAGATACAGAAGAAATGCAGATTTAACTTAATTTTTATGCTAACAGGTATGCTTCTATTTGCTACTATTTTTCTTCTTTATCTAGGAAGATATATTGGCTAGCTCAGGGATAATCTTCACAAAGTATCTGATCAACAGACTCTTGATTTTAAAAAGTCCTTTATTAACTGCTGAGTTTCATTTAGATTCTATGTCAGCATTATCTTTTAGCCAAGATAGAAATAAAGAATAAGGGATTTCTAATGCAAAGTTTCCATAGAACAGAAAAACTAGAAAAAAGTCTGGAAGAGGGAGTTAGTTTCTGCCTGGGCTCCAAGAAGGAACATTAGAGGCTTCCTTGTGGCTGGAGAACCCAGGACTTTGCTTCGAGTGGACATGGGCCTTAATTTACCATTACCTGTGTGGGCCAAGAAAGTAGCATAAAAGTTAGCCCCCAGGATGAAGATACTCAAGGGAGTTCAGACTTTTCTTTGGGAACAGACTTAAAACACAAACAGGAAATATTTTCAGTGGAAAACAAGCAAAACCTAAAAGCTCTTGATGAGATGAGTTTATACCAAAAAATAAGCAAACAGATAATGGTAAGCAACTAGATTGAAAGTATTTGCTGTGTGGGAGAGTCTGTGGATGACACAGACAACATGATTAGTTGCCTAGAGGCTGAGATAATAGGCAATCTGAAAATGGGTATAAAATAACCATATTTAAATGATTAAAGACCTAAAATTAAAAATTAAAAAAAACCTAAAGACCTATGAATAAAAAATGACCAAATTTGAAAAAGAATCTGTTGAATGTTCTACAATGAAGAGCAGTAAAAATGTTGCTGTTAGGTGGGATGCCCTCAGATAATGGAGAGATTAAACATCATATTAATCTCAGCTAAAGAAGGAATTAGTGAATGGTGAGACAGACCTCAGTGTCCCTACCCAGACTAACCCACATGGTGCGGAGAAAATCTGGAAGAGAAGTTAGAAGACATAGAAGCCAGTTTAAAAATGTCCTGCTCACCTCTTGGAGTTCCAGAGGCCATAGAGATGGGGCAAGGCCATATGCAAAGGAGGAATATCTGAGAATTATCTGGAATTTATGAAAAATATGAATCTTTATATTCAAGAAACAATGATAAGTATAGCACCAAAACATTAAAAATAAACTCACTCCTAGGTATATCATGTTGAAAGGAAAACCGAAGGGAAAGGTTTTTTTTTTTTAACTTTATTTTTTCAGTGTTCCCAGATTCATTGTTTATGCACTACACCCAGCGCTCTGTACAATACGTGCCCTCCTTAATACCCACCACCAGGCTCACATGACCTCCCATCCTCCTCCAAAACCCTCAGTTTGTTTCTCAGAGTCCATAGTCTCTCAGGTTCGTCTCTGCCTCTGATTTCCCCCAACATCCTTCTCCACTCCTTCTCCCCATGTCCTCCATGTTATTCCTTATGCTCCCCAAGTATGTGAAACTATATGATAATTGATTCTCTCTGCTTGACTTATTTCACTCAGCATAATTTCCTCCAGTCCTGTCCATGTTGATACAAAAGTTGGGTATCCATCCTTTCTGATGGAGGCATAATATTTGATTGTATATATGGACCATATCTTCATTATCCATTTATTTGTTGAAGGGTATCTTGGCTCTTTCCACAGTTTTTTAAGATTTTATTTATTTTTAGAGAGAGAGAGAGAGAGAGAAAGGCAGTGAGAGACAGTGGGAGCAAGGTTAGGGGCAGAGGGAGAGGGAGAATCTCAAGCAGACTCTACACCCAGCATGGAGCCCAACACAGGGCTTGATCCCATAATCCCGAGATCATGAGTTGAGCCAAAACCAAGAATAAGATGCTCAATCAACTGAGCCACCCAGACGCCCCAAGAAGGCAGATTTTTAAAACAACCAAAGAGAAAATACAGATTTGCTGCAAAGAAATATCAATTCTGTTGATAGTGATTTCAGTGATTTCTGAACAGTGACAGCTGAGGTCAGAAGACTTGTAATAGTACCTTCAGTGCATACAGGAAGTGCACCAACCTGGGATTTTATACTGAGCTAAATTATCCCTCAAGAAAAAAAGTGAAGGACATTTTCATAACTCTTTTCCCTCCAAAAAAAGAAGGAAAACCCCCAGAAGGATTGCCACTCACATATCTTGACTAAGGAAACTACTAAATCCTAGACTCTAGAAAAATGCAATTTAAACTCTGAGCATGGTATGAGCTAGTGAAAGCAAGCAAATCAATCAACATGGGGGAAAACCCAAACAAGAACTAGCCTGTGAAACAATGCCCATGAAATGGTAATGAGTAATTTTAGATTTTAACCACACTGTGAAATTAAAGTGTTAAATAATGTAATTAACACAGGGGAGGGAAAGTGTTCTAAGATCCTGTGTGTAGTTCAAGAGGAGGGGTAGAGACATGAATTAAGTTTAGATTTTGTTAATGCAAATGTGCTTGTGAAACGTTAAGGGAATCCAGAAAAAGATGATAACTAAAATTTTTAAAATTGTAGCATTATTTACAATTGTAGCTTGTTTCCATATCTTAAAAAAAATTTTTTTTATTGTTATGTTAGTCACCATACAGTACATCATTAGTTTTGATGTAGTGTTCCAAGATTCATTGTTTGCATATAAAACCCAGTGCTCCATGTAATACCCATCACCAGGCCAACCTATCCTTCCACCTGCTCCCCTCTAAAAGCCTCAGTTTGTTTCTCAGAGTCCACAGTCTTTCATGGTTCATCTCTCCCTCTGATTCCCCCGCCTTCATTTTTCCCTTCTTTCTCCTAATGTCCTCCATACCATTCCTTATGTTCCACAAGTAAGTGAAACCATATGATAATTGACTTTCTCTGCTTGACTTGTTTCACTCAATATAATCTCCTCCAGTCCCATCCATGTTGATGCAATAGTTGGGTATTCATCCTTTCTGATGGCTGAGTGATATTCCATTGTATATATGGACCACATCTTCTTTATCCATTCATCTATTGAAGGGCATCTCAGTTCTTTCCACAGTTTGGCTATTGTGGATATTGCTGCTATGAACATTGGGGTATGTATGGCCCTTCTTTTCACTACAACTAAACTCTTGGTAGATTATGGAAACTTCTCAATGAGGAATGGCAGGAAAGAAGATTGGAAACAGAATCTCTGAATCACTTAGGACATAGACAAATCCCAAGCCAAGTTTTAATTTGTTGACTTTCCCTATGCTTGTCTGCTTTCTTTCATTGATTTCTGGTTTATTATTATTATTAATTATTTTAATTATTCCCTTTGCTTATTTTAGATTTAATTTGGTTGTCTCTTTTCAAGCATTTTTAAAGTGGTTTTGAATTCCAGCTCCGACAATATTAAATGTAGATCTTAGGCAGGTTACATGCTCTACCTTGATTTCTTTATTAAAATGAGGATAATCTGGGGTGACTGGGTGGCTCAGTGTGTTAAACCTCTGCCTTTGGCTCAGGTCATGATCTGAGGATACTGGGATCATGTCCCGCATCAGGCTCTCTGCTTGGCAGGGAGCCTGCTTCCTCCTCCTCCTCTCTCTCTGCCTACTTGTGATCTCTCTCTGTCAAATAAATAAAATATTTTTTTAAAAGGGAAAAAAATAAAATGAGGATAGTCCTGTTACCTATTACATATGGTTCCTGAGAGAGGTAACTATGATGGTACATGAAGAGTATTTTTATCCAAATCTAGTATACAGCAGGGACTGAATGAATGTTAGCAGTTATTAACCAGTTAGTAATAAAAGTAGGAATATACATTTATTAACTGCTTTCATGGGAGAGGGTCACAATAATTTAATAAGGTACACACTATGATTTTTACCATTTTGTATATGAAAGGATATGAGTTTAGAAGGATGCCTTGTGCAAGGAAAATAGATGACAGAACCAGGACTAAAACCCAGGTCATTCGACTCCACCCACAGTCTATCCCCTTAACCGCCATGGATTTGTCCATTAACCAGTTAGTTGTCCCTTACAGGGCACTTCCCTGACACCAGCCCCCGTGGCAAACATTTTGCATGGATTATTTCAGTTCCTCTCTTCACACGGCCATGACTTTTATGGTATGACCCCAGGTTTGCAGATGAGGACTTCGAGGGACAGAGAACTCCATGAACTTAGTAGATGTTTTATGGCAACAATGTGGAGGAGTAGCCATTTAGACAACCTAAGTTATTTGACCTAATTTTTAAAAAATTCTTTCAGCTATAGAACCAGACTACCTCATTAGCTCTTCACCCAGTTATTTTTTACTACACAAAGTATAGCTCAGGGACTGAGCTATTATTTACCAGGAACCAGCTCCCATCTCTACAACCTAGATGTTCACCCGGTTTTGACACAGGCTCTGTTTGCTCGGTTGTATGAGACAAATAGAGGAAGCCTCCTGGTGGTGGTAATGAAAGGTGGTGGTCCTGGCTATTATTTAGTACTTATAGTGTGTGAGGCTTGCTTTGGAAGCATTTTACATATGTTAATAGATTATTTCAGCCCAAGGGATGAGCTTATCTTCAACTCCACCTGACATTGAAGGAGAAGAAGAAGATGAAGGAGGAGGAGGAAGAGGAGGAAGAGGAGGAGAGGAAGAAGAAAGTTACCCTAGCCTTTGTCTTCTTTGGGAGGAATTCACATAATTTCTTCCTTTATCCACTTTCTCTACCTGCCAATCTAAAGAAAAAACAGTGGCCTCTCCCTCTTTTGGGGTGAGTTCTTGAGGCCAGATGAACTCTCTACTAAGAAAACACTCAAAGCAGAGTGTCTCAGAAGGCAACACATAAATAGAGAACAGCATTTATTAGCTATTTTGTATCTCCAGGGCACAGAAGTGACTCCAGCCAGACGCCTGTCTGCTGTGCCCTTTCCAGCTGCCACTTTGTATGTTAATTGCACACCCTTAACATTTATTATCAAATCTGCTGGTTTAAATTTTTAAGATGAAGGATGGAAGGCGGTCTTCACTCAGGGGAACCATCTTCAGTCATTTTATGGAAATGAAACTCGGAGTTTGTTTACTGCTGGTCTGTGAAATCCCAGGTAGGGAAATGCTAATTGTAGAGGGTGGGAGAAGGAGGCTAAGGCTGAGTCAAACACGAACCATAAAATCGGATGCACCAACAGCCTGAATTCTGATTCTTCTCTGCCCACGGTGACCCACCTGTGAGATGGCGTCCCTTCCTTTCTGTGCTCTGTGTCTTCTGAGAAAGCATATGTGACATGCACGAGCACCTTATCAGAAGTGCCCCTCAAGTCCACATCCTTTTTCCCAAGTCGAAGTGGTGGACGGAAGTCAGAATAAGCACCACAGAATGCTTGCACTGCTCTCACTTTTATTTTTATTGATAGAAGAACCCTTCCGGTCCTTGTTTAGATCCTATGGTGGTGATAACATGTTCAGTTTGATGAAGGCAGACAGAACCATGGCAGTAACAACTGATAGCTGATATAATATTTGAGAAGAATCGTTGTATTAAAAAAGTATCCAAAATCTATAGTAAGTGGTGGACCACTTAATCTAGGGATGGGTAGTTCTATACATCTATATCATCCGTCTCCCATTGCCACGTTCACATCTGCCTTAGTTCTGAACACACTGTTGTACTTTGACATCAAAGTGGTATGTACAATGTTGGTCACGCTGTGTTACATTGGGGGTGAACCTGCGTCCCATTTCTCTATAAGACAAAGGAACTGAACAGAGCAACTTCTGTTTCTTCTTGTTTCTTTATGTTTAGGTAGTTAGTCCTACAACTAGGTTAAAAAAAAAAAAGTCTGGTTACCCATTGAGAAGAGATCCCCTCATTAGGGAATAAAGTCTGTTGCTCATCCTGTCTCCTATTTTCTTTGAAAAAACAAACAAGCAAATAAACAAACTAACAGACAAACAAAAACCAAAAAACCTTAAAGCCAGACTCCTGGGTCTTTAAACTGTGATTATTTGGGAATAAGGTGTCTGGCCATGGGACTGCTGGCCAACTTTGTTTTTGGAACAAAAGCAGGGAATCATTATATGGAATAATTAATAGGCACTTAGCACCAGGGATTTTGATAATTACTTTACATTGCTTATTTTTTTTTACTCTTCTCCCACGTTATAAATGATAGACTCTCTCACACATCCGTTTTGTAGTTGAGTACACTACCATGGTATTTCAACTTGTGACTCTCCTTCCATCACATTCTACCCTACAGTAGAGAAGTATGTTCAGAAACTTTATAGGACTAGCAGGAAGAAATTATTAATTCTGCCAGGGTTATTTGGGAAACTAAATAGATTAAGTGACATCTAGTCTGTGGCTTGAGAAATTACATATAATTGTTATCAGCTCATTTCTTGCCTTCAAACCTAGGGTATGATGGGCTCAAAACTTCATCTGCATTTCATGTACAATGTGTATAATATTGGACTCAAGTACCATTGAAAAGAGATAATTCTTTCTTTAATAAATGTGGAAATAAGACCTCTTATCAGCTTGATGTTAATGAGATGCAAATTCATGCCAAGGCAAGAGTCTGAAATGTCTATTTTTTATTAGGTCTCTCAGCTAACTCTTGCTTCTTTTCTTCCTGTTATTGCATGCCATAGCAAAAAGTCTGCAACAGATACAGAAGTTGTTCTATACTATTATACCCCTTAACACATGACTCCTGACATCCTCTGTCTTTGACTGTGAGACTCTGGAGAAGGTGATGTTATTTTGTTACCTCTCTTAAACACCAAAATCTGGTTTAGTTTATATATATATATATATATATATATATATATATATATATATATATCATCTGTCTTGTTGAAAGCCTTCTCTCTATTTCTAACTATTTAAAGAAGTTTAGCTTTTGAAAAGGAAAAGAGATTGGCAATTGCTGGAAGAGAACAGGAGGTCAGCAGTATTTTTTCCTTTTGTGAAGTTGGGAGGTATTACAATAGGTTTATAAATAACTGGGATTGATCCAGGGGGAAGAGGAAAACTTGATGGTCTAGGAGAGAGGAGGATTGAGTACAAGAACAAAGTCCTCCTGGGTGAGAGGAGATGGGATCCAGTGTTGTGTGGAGTGGTTAGCTTTAAATAGAGACAGGGTCCATTCATTCATCATCACAAAAGAGAGACAGAGTTCATGGGTAAATGTGCTATTTGGTTGGATGATCTGGTGTAGGAGAGATGAAGTAGTCCTCTTCTGACTGCTTCTCTTTCTGAATCTGAGATGGCAGATATTATGAGATGCTGGGACTCTTTGGGAGGATTTGACCAATAAACACTCCCCTGAACATGTTCCTAGGGATGAGAAGGATAAATAGGTGTAGATATGATGGGCTCCATCTTGATGCCTCTTGGGGGAGGAAGGTGTATGTTCACTTCCTATTACAATCTCTCTTCTGGAGCAGGTTTCGAGACAGTGTGAGGTAATAAGGCAGGGGTTGTTTGGGCTGTTTGGTTTATCTCTGAGGTTACCTTAAGTCCTGCTGTTGGTGGCATCAGGGTGAGAGAGAGGCTATCAACTCCAAGAATCTGATTGTAGGTTATAGAAGCCCAGCTTCAAATGGCTTAGCCAGGAAGGACAGTCTGTAGGCTGAGACACCTGGCGCAGGGTCTTCTCTTTTTACCTTTGTTCGTCTTTGTGTGGCACTTTGAATTTGTAACTTCAGACCCATTTTTCTCTGTGGTGAAGGATTTGGTCAACAGTAGCACAGACCTTCAGACCACCAGGGAAGGAAGGACATTTCCCTGCCTGGTGCTGGTTGGGCAACCATCCCATAGAATTCTCCAGGAGCACTGATTTGGGTCATGTGTACCTCCTTGGTTAAACCAGAAGGCAGGGTTCCCTGGTTAGTTCACTGTCCACCCCTTGACTAATTGCTGTTGCTAAGACAGGATCATGTACAAAGTTGAAAGCTTCCTTTTAAATCCTGTGATGAGTAAAGAGAGGGGTAGATCTTACCCCAAAGCACAGGCATGACCACAGATAGAATTCTACTGATGTAGACAATTATCCCATCAGTTGACTATGATCAGCTATCACATCCTAGACAGATTCCCTAATTCTCAGCCTGATGCCCTTCAGATACAGCTCCTTTATGACTACATCCCCTACTATTCCTTTTTACATACCTTGCCCTTCCTACTTGAAGGTATTTGCTCTTATTGTTCCATGCACTTGGAATATGTTTCATTTCCATCCAGTCACCAGCCACCCAACCCATTTATTAAACATTTATTTAGTTCCACCATGTGGCAAGATCTATGCTGGCACAGGGGCTACACAATGAATGAGACACTGTCTTTATAATAAAGGATTTACAACAGGATGCACAGGACACACATGCAAAAAGTCCAATACACAACAATGTGAAAATCTATAGATATGCCTATTATAGAAGCAGAGTGGAGGTTCCTGGCCATGACTGGGCTTACCAGTGGAGGACTCCTGGAAGGGATGATGCCTGAACTAGCTCCCAAAGATACATGCATGAGGAACAAAGGGAATGAAGATGACAGCAAATGGAACAGACTGGATACCAGTCAGATGTGAGAGACTGGAGTCACCAAGGGAAAGCTGACATCCTACACGTCAGTCAGGGCAGAAGGCAAATGTGGTCCCCTTCAGGAATATCTCTCTGACCTAGAGTGTTTAAAAATAACTTATCTTTATTTCTTTGACAGAAAGAGAGATCGCAAGCAGGCAGAGAGGCAGGCAGAGAGAGAGGAGGAAGCAGGCTCCCTGCTGAGCAGCGAGCCCGATGCGGGGCTCGATCCCAGGACCCTGAGATCATGACCTGAGCCGAAGGCAGCGGCTTAATCCACTGAGCCACCCAGAGGGGGAGCGGGCTATGGACATTGGGGAGGGGAGGCGAACCATAAGAGACTATGGACTCTGAAAAACAACCTGAGGGTTTTGAAGGGTCAGGGGTGGGAGGTTGGGGGAACAGGTGGTGGGTAATGGGGAGGGCACGTTTTGCATGGAGCACTGGGTGTCGTGCAAAAAGAATGAATACTGTTACGCTGAAAAAATAAATAAATAAATAAATTAAAAGGTTAAAAGCAAAAAAAAAATAAAATAAAAATAACTTATCTTAATCTATGCCTCTCACTGCACATTTTAAGATCTTACTTTGTATGTGTGTTGAATTTCTTGCATATGCCTTCCCTCCTCTTGCAATGTGAGCTCTTTTTTTTTTAAAAGGTGTTATTTATTTATTTGACAGAGAAAGACACAGTGAGAGAGGGAACACAAGCAGTGGGAGAAGGGGGAGCCGATACGGGGCTTGATTCCATGACCCTGGGATCATGACCCAAGCTGAAGGGAGATGCTTAATGACTGAGCCACCCAGGTACCCCGATACGAGCTCATTTAAGAAAGATACTGCATGGCTCTATCCCAGCTTCCACCAGCAGGGAATCTCAGATGAAGTAAACATTAGTAAATATCCTATGCAAGAAATCAGAAATGTGCCCATCTCGGATGGGTACTAGGTTTTCTTGAATTTGACACAAAAACTTGCAAAGGGACTCTCAGAGGACAGAGTGCACATCAAGTGGTTTCCATTGAAAGCTCTATTGATCGTATTAAGAACTGGCAATGCATTTGGGGAGAGGGTGGCCAAAGCATTTTTATGTACATTGTAGGTCATTGTAATGGGAAGAATGGCGAAAGCAATTTCACACAGAAACACTCTCCAGCTGCCTATAACTTCAGCTCAGCAAATGTCACCCCACAACTATTTACTACAATATTTATTGCTCTGTCATTAGTTTATAAATAATGTCAACCTAGGGACGAGGGGCTAGTGGTGAGGGGATGATACCAGGCAGCAGCAGCCATGATGGGACTGTTCAGGAAGGCAGAGAAGCCCACACTGGCATCTGAGGAGGAGGCGTTAAAAGTTAACTCCAGCAATTACCAAGAATCATAACTTTCCCCATAAAAACAGTCTGAGCCAAGCCTAAATGGTGCTTAAAATAGCATTTCTCACCAAAACTCCCTCATAAAATCTCAGAACCCAGTCGAGATAGCTATATCTGTCAGAGGCCTTCAGGCAAATAAACCTCAAATTGATGGGGATGTGTCAAATGGAACTCCTTTGGGTTTCATACTCACATGGAAATTCCGATCCCAGGCATCAAATCGGAGCCAAGCCAGTGGTTTATCAGTTGCATTTTCAAAGGGAGCAGGATGCAGAGAAACTCTGGGGGAAACCCCAACGTTGATACTGTGCAGTATCACTGGAAGACTCTAAACACTGTGGTATGGTCTGTCGTCATCATAAGCTAGACTGACATTGCCCCCAATCAGTTTTGCTTCTCCGTTCTGTCATTAGAAAAGTAACTTTCTAGAATGATCTCTAGCCATGGTTCTTGCAGGCCTCTAACCTCTCTGATCTCCAATCCTCTTGGTGGTTTTTTTTTGTTTTTTTTTTTTTTCCTGCCTACCCTTCAAACATCAGAGTTGCCCATAAGTGGAGTGAAGAGGAGAGGAGAGGAGGCGAGGAGGGAGAGAAGAGGATAGGAGAAGTGTATTGCTTTCATCTGTGAATCTCTAGGCCTAACACAGACCCTGCCCAGGGTGGAAATCAGGAAATACTGGATGGGCGTGAATGGATGGATAGAGGGTGCAGTGCACTGCTCCATGCAAGGCATGTGGGGTCCCAGGTCTGCAGAAGTGCCCCCAGGTGGTGCAGCATGGTCTTACAGGGCATGAACCCAGAGAGCACAGCAGTGTGGTACACCTCAGCCAAAGTAACCTGCACAATGAGGGAGGAGCTTTTAAGTCCCTCTATACCTCAGTTTCCTCATTTCCAACATAGGGGTTATAAGACAGCACTCCTCATTTTTCTGTGTGGATTAAGCAAGCACAGTGGGGCCTGGACAGTGCTGGCCCCAGTGTTTTGTATCCAGAGCACAAAACTAGTGGTTGTTCTTGTCAGTAGGTCTGTCCATCCCTTCATACTTAGGTTGTGTTCAAGTGGTCTCTCCCTTCCTACTTAGGTCATGTTTAAGTGGTTAATTCATCCCTTGAATCATTCTGAATGATGCCAGTCTTCCAGCCCTGAAAGAGCATGTGGTGGGGGAAGCCCACAAGGTTGGACAGTTGGCACAGCCATCCATAGCTGGGCTGCCTGGGTTGTAGGGGAAGGCGGAGACAAGGCCAGGGAGCACCCGGTTTTCAAGCTCTCTGGGAAGAATCAAGATGGCCGGCTATCACTAAAGGATGACAGTGAGGGTCTGCTCAAAGATGGGTGGGATCTCCTCCTCACCATCAAATCCTTTTCTTTCTCCCGCTTTTCTCCATGCACCCACCCCCCATAGCTCTACTGTGATATCACCTGCTGCTCAATCCTTCATCCTTTCTTTCCCCTCCAGCAAAAGCAGAGTTCTCTCTCTTATCTGCTCTTCCCATCTTCCCATGCATCGTTCCTTCCTCTCTTTTCTCTGAATTGAAACCTTCCACTCAAGACGTTGTGGCTCATGTCACAGGTGCCCATCACACATCACAGCCTCCATTGCTTTCCACCCCTGCTCCCTTCTTCTGACCACGTGGTACCACTTACCATGAAGGGCCTGGGCTCAGCTCCTTGCTTGCCCACTCACTGACTGAGAGGCTTTGGGGAAGATTTGTAACCTTAATTGCATTCAACTTTTTTCATTTGTAAAATGAGAATAATAATAATACCTGAATCATAGTCTAGTGATAATTACATGTGTTAATCCTAGTAAGGCATTTTTTATTTCTTTTTAAGATTCCAGGAGGTCAGGAAATATTTTATTGAAACCAGAAACATAGCCATAAGAGAGGAAAGCACACAGGACTACAGACTAAAGTCCAACAGCTAGCAAGGGCCCCCTCTGGGCCAGAAACACTGCATCCTGGGGTTCTCACACACAGCACTGGGCAATCAGGATGGGAAGCAGTGAGAGGGTATGTGATTCTGAGAACAGCCCTGACATGATGAGTAAAGTTTGTTGTAAATGAAACCAAGCCAGGCACAGGAAAATATGTAGAAAATATGAGCTACACATTCAGGGGCTGTGGCCACCCTCTTCCCCAAGTGCCCCAACCAGGTATATTGTCTCTAGATCTGATCTCATGTTTCCATCTTCAGGTTACTAGCATTTTTTTTTTAATGTTATGTTAGTCACCATACAGTGCATCATTAGTTTTTGATGTAATGTTTCATGATTCATTGTTTGCGTATAACACCCAATACTAGCTTTTTAAGAGGGAGATCTGATGTGGGTGCCTATGTAGCTCAGGGGTTTAAGTGACCAACTCTTGATTTTGGCTCAGGTCATGATCTTAGGGTCATGGTATCAAACCCAAAGTGGGACCTGCACTCAATGGGGAGTCTGCTTGGGGTTCTCTCCCCCTCCCTCTGTCCCTCCTCCTGCTTGCGTGCACTCTCTCTCTCCCAAATAAATAAATAAATCTTAAAAAAACAAAAGTGAAGAGGAACAACGGCAAAGGCAAGGGAAGCAAGGGCAAAAATGAACTATTGGGATCTCATCAAGATCACAAGACTTAAAGTCAGATTCTCTAATGTGATGGTGGTGTGTTAAAAAAAAAAAAAAAGATCACAAGCTTTTGCACAGCAAAGGAAACAATTAACAAATCCAAAAGACAACTGACAGAATGGGAGAAGATATTTGCAAAAGACACATCAGATAAAGGGCTAGTATCCAAAATCTATAAGGAACTTAGCAAACTCAACACCCAAAGAACAAACAATCCAATCAAGAAATGGGCAGAGGACATGAACAGACATTTCTGCAAAGAAGACATCCAGATGGCCAACAGACACATGAAAAAGTGCTCCACATCACTCGGCATCAGGGAAATACAAATCAAAACCACAATGAGATATCAACTCACACCAGTCAGAATGGCTAAAATTAACAAGTCAGGAAATGACAGATGCTGGCGAGGATGCGGAGAAAGGGGAACCCTCCTCCACTGTTGGTGGGAATGCAAGCTGGTGCAACCACTCTGGAAAACAGCATGGAGGTTCCTCAAAATGTTGAAAATAGAACTACCCTATGACCCAGCAATTGCACTACTGGGTATTTACCCTAAAGATACAAACATAGTGATCCGAATTTGCACGTGTACCCGAATGTTTATAGCAGCAATGTCTACAATAGCCAGACTATGGAAAGAACCTAGATGTCCATCAACAGATGAATGGATAAAGAAGATGTGGTATATATACACAATGGAATACTATGCAGCCATCAAAAGAAATGAAATCTTGCCATTTGCGACGACGTGGGTGGAACTAGAGAGCATATCATGCTTAGTGAAATAAGTCAGAGAAAGACAACTATCATATGATCTCCCTGATATGAGGACATGGAGAAGCAACATGGGGGGTTAGGGGGATAGGAGAAGAATAAATGAAATAAGATGGGATTGGGAGGGAGACAAACCATAAATGACTCTTAATCTCACAAAACAAACTGGGGGTTGCTGGGGAGAGGTGGGGTTGGGAGAGGGGGAGGGGGTTATGGACATTGGGGAGGGTATGTGCTATGGTGAGTGCTGTGAAGTGTGTAAACCTGGCGATTCACAGACCTGTACCCCTGGGGATAAAAATACATTATATGTTTATAAAAAAAAAATTGGAAGAGGAGGCGAACCATAAGAGACTATGGACTCTGAAAACAACCTGAGGGTTTTGAAGGGTCAGGGGTGGGAGGTTGGGGGAACAGGTGGTGGGTAATGGGGAGGGCACGTTTTGCATGGAGCACTGGGTGTTGTGCAAAAAGAATGAATACTGTTACGCTGAAAAAATAAATAAAATGGAAAAAAAACAATGAATACTGTTATGCTGAAAAAATAAATTAATTAAATGTAAAAAAACAAAAGTGAGATCTGAGGGTCTAAGTGTGGAATTTTCACCCTGGTCCACATGCTCTGTCCTCTGATGTGGTCCCACTTCCCTTGGTCCTGCTGCTGAAACCAGTTCACACCTGTAGTCCATCAAGGACTCTGGGGCTTTGACATTCACCCTTAGTGATGAAGTTTAAGAATATAAGTGACGTTCAGTGGGGTGAGGTCTAGAGTCGATGACCAAGAAAGAATTCTTGACACATCTTTGGTGCAAAATGGTGGTTTATTAAAGCATGCAGACAGGACCTGTGGGCAGAAAGAGCTGCTGACCCAGGGTTGTGAGGAGTGGTCCATTACATACTTGTAAGTCGGGAGGGCGTCAGGGATGGCATAAGTCTCTAAGGAATTTTGGAAACAAGGTTTCCAGGACCGTGAGGGGCTAGCTGTTGTTGGGAAAAATGTTATTCATTAACGGTAATAAAACCTTTGTGGTGAGACCCTTTAGATGTATATCTGTAGGCCATATGTTTGGGGATGATTGTCAACACTTATCTTGGATGGTTTAGAGATAAAGTTTCCAAAGGAATTGTTAAAGTAGACTTATAGGATCCTGGTTGGGCGTAGGGGTCAGTCAGGCTAAAGGATTGCCCTTTGCCTTTAGCAAAGCCTCCAGGTGGAGGTAATTGAGTCCCTAGAGGAATATCACTGCCTTTTTCAAGAGCTTGTCAGTGGGAAGGAAATTTAATAATTTTTCTTCTGCCACTGTTACCCACATCATTAGGGTCCCTCCAAAGGACCCTGTGTTCCCAGGTAGAGGGTCTTACCCTTCACTGCTGTACTGTCAGAGTTGTTCTGCTGAAGTTTTTCTCATTTTTGTCTTATTATCTCACAGCTACTGTGATCACCTGTTGTGAAATATTTTCCATCCAAGACATCTGGCTCATCTCTGGTTAAAAATATTGCTAAAGTGTGTCTGTGACACATTCATGGCCATTGCCACCGTGACACACAATGCCTATGTCAACGGGTGGGAGAGTCTTGAGTTCATTCATTTGCTGAGCAGAGAACAAGAACAAAGAACAGAGATGTTTGGCCCTTGACCCTGCTTTGCTAGATTTCAGTGAAAAACTATTAAATATTTGAAATCCAGTCCTTGAAGCAAAGGCAGGGAAGGACAAGGTTTGCTTGAACTTTTTACAAGAAGAGTTCAAATTTTCTGACCACATGAGCCCAAACTTTAACCTCACCTCTGGCAAATGTGTTTTTGTTTTGTTTGTTTTTTTGTTTTTTCCCTATAGCTACATGACAGAGAAAAAAGTAAATAAAAGGCAAAGGGAAGAAGTGTAAGATAGAAACTTGGACAATACCTGTAATTTTATAGCACGTACAGAGCAAAATGGTCAGGTCATGAATTAGAAGTAATGCAAAAATGGCATTATGTCACAGAACAAGTGAACTCATTGATCCTGGTGTTGTCCTACCCTGTTCTCACATGACTGATGGGATTTGGTAGTGAAAGCCATCTTAATTCTCCCAGGAGGGCTCAGCATTTATTTATTTACAAAAATAAAACTAAACTAAAAAGAAAAAGAATAGTGAGGAGGAATTAAAAATAAAAGTTGTATCTATGAAATATATAGATTTTAGGGCAATACTGGGAGCTAAATATATTATTTTCTCCTGATATTGGGTTTTAGAGTTTTATGGAGACCCTGTGGTGGTTGTCTTCTCATTCTTTTGGCTGGCTTTCGGGGGAAGGGCGTGCTGTGTTGTTTTTCAGTCAGTCTTGCTTGGGTTGAGTCCTCTTGCTCCCTATCAAGGGGCTGAGCTCTCTGGAAACCAGTTTTACAGGCTTTTGTTCTCTGGAGGTTTTTGTTCTTTGGCGGCTTTTTGCCAAGCAAAGACCCCACCAAAAAGGAGACTTTCAGACCAATATCCCTGATGAATATGGATGCCAACATTCTCAACAAGATCCTAGCTAAAAGGATCCCACAGCACATTAAAAAGATTATCCACCATGACCAGGTGAGATTTATCCATGGGGTGCAAGGGTGGTTCAACATTCGCAAATCAATCAATGTGATAGAACACATCAGTAAGAGAAGAGAGAAGAACCACATGGTCCTCTCAATTGATGCAGAAAAAGCATTTGACAAGAAATAGCATCTGTTCCTGATTAAAATTATTCAAAGTATAGGGATAGAGGGAACATTCCTCAACTTCATAAAATCTATTTATGAAAAACCCACAGCAAATATCATCCTCAGTGGGGAAAAGCTGACAGCCTTCTTTTTGAGATCAGGAATATGACAAGATGCCCACTCTTGCCACTCTTGTTCAACATAGTACTAGAAGTCCTAGCAACAGCAATCAGACAACAAAAAGAAATAAAAGGTATTCAAATTGCTAGAGAAGAAGTCAAACTCTCTCTCTTCACAGATGACATGATACTTTATATGGAAAACCCAAAAGATTCCACCCTAACTACTAGAACTCATACAGCAATTCAGTAATGTGGCAGGATACAAAATCAATGTACAGAAATCAGTTCTTTTCTTATACACTAACAATGAAAAAATAGAAAGGAAAATTAGGGAATCAATTCTATTTATTATAGCACCAAGAACCATAAGATACCAGGGAATAAATCTAACCAAAGAGGTAAAGGATCTGCACTTGAGGAACTACAGAACACTCATGAAAGAAATTGAAGAAGACACAAAAAGATGGAAGGCCATTCCATGCTCATGGATCGGAAGAATAAACATTGTTAAAATGTCTATAGTACCTAGAGCAATCTACACTTTCAATGCCATCCCAATCAAAATTTCACCAGCATTTTTCAAAGAGCCGGAGCAAACAATCCTAAAATTTGTATGGAACCATAAGGGACCCCAAATTGGTAAGAAATGTTGAAAAAGAAAAATAAAACTGGGGGCATCACATTGCCTGATTTCAAGCTTTACTACAAAGCTGTAATCAGCAAGACAGCATGGTGCTGGCACAAAAAGAGACACATAGACCAGTGGAACAGAGTAGAGAGCCCAGATATGGACCCTCAACTCTATGGTCAAATAATCTTTTTTTTTTTTTAAAGATTTTATTTATTTATTTATTTGACATACAGAGAGCACAAGTAGGCAGAGAGCCAGGCAGAGAGAGAGGAAGGGAAGCAGGCTCCCTGCTGAGCAGAGAGCCCAATGTGGAGCTCGATCCCAGGACCCCGGGACCATGACCTGAGCCAAAGGCAGAGGCTTTAACCCACTAAGCCACTCAGGCGCCCCAGGTCAAATAATCTTTGACAAAGCAGGAAAAAATATACAGTGGAAAAAAGTCTCTTCAATAAATGGTGCTGGGAGGGTGCCTGGGTGGCTCAGTAGGTTAAGCCTCTGCCTTCGGCTCAGGTCATGATCCCAGGGTCCTGGGATCGAGCCCTGCGTCGGGCTCTCTGCTCTACAGGGAGCCTGCTTCCTCCTCTCTCTCTGCCTGCCTCTGCCTACTTGTGATCTCTGTCTGTTAAATAAATAAAATCTTTAAAAAAAATAAAGTAAAAATAAATTGTGCTGGGGAAAATGGGCAGCTATGTGTAGAAGAATGAAACTCGACCATTCTCTTGCACCATGCACAAAGATAAACCTGAAATGGGTAAAAGACCTCAATGTGAGGCAGAAATCTAGCAAAATCCTAGAGGAGAACATAGGCAGTAATCTCTTTGACATTGGCCACAACAACTTCTTTCAAGATATGTCTCTAAAGGCAAAGGAAACAAAAGCAAAAATGAACTTTTGGGACTTCAAGATCAAAAGCTTCTGTGCAGCAAAGGAAACAGGCAACAAAACAAAGAGGCAACTCATGGAATGGGAGAAGATATTTGCAAATGACAGTACAGACAAAAGGCTGATATATAAAGAACTATAAAGATATATACAGAACTTCTCAAACTCAACACACACAAAACAGATAATCACATCAAAAAATGGGCAGAAGACATGAAGAGGCACTTCGCCAAAGAAGACATACAAATGGCTAACAGACACATGAAAAAATGTTCATCATCATTAGCCATCAGGGAGATTCAAATCAAAACCATATTGAGATGCCACCTTATACTGGTTAGAATGGCCAAAATCGACAAGACAGTAAACAACAAGTGTTGGAGAGGATGTGGAGAAAAGGAAACCCTCTTACACTGTTGGTGGGAATGCAAGTTGGTGCAGCCGCTTTGGAAAACTGTGTGGAGATTCCTTAAGAAATTAAAAATAGAATTCCCCAATAACCCTGCAATTTCACTGCTGGGTATTTACCCCAAAGATACAGATGTAGTGAAAAGAAGGGTCATCTGTACCCCAATGTTCATAGCAGCAATGGCCACAGTTGCCAAACTGTGGAAAGAGGCAAGATGCCCTTCAACAGGCAAATGGATGAAGAAGATATGATCATACATACAATGGAGTATTATGCCTCCATTAGAAAGGATGAACACTCAACTTTTGTATCAACATGGACAGGACTGGAGGAGATTATGCTGAGTGAAATAAGTCAAGCAGAGAGAGTCAATTATCATATGTTTTCACTTACTTGTGGAACATAAGGAATAAAACTGAAGAAATTGGGAGAAGGAGGGGAGAAGTGAGTTGGGGGAAATCGGAGGGGGAGACAAACCATGAGGGACTGTGGACTCTGAGAAACAAACTGAGGATTTTGGAGGGGCGGGGGGTGGGAGGTTGGGTGAGCCTGGTGGTGGGTATTAAGGAGGCCATGTATTGCATGGAGCACTGGGTGTGCTGCATAAACAATGAATTTTGGAATACTGAAAAAAAATTAAAATAAAAGTTTTTTTTTAAAGGGAAAAACAAATAGTTAACTTACAAAGATCACAATCCCACAAGACCTGTCTCCCTTAGTTTACAAATGTCCTAGTGATTTATAAGGAAGAAGCTTTCTTATCAATATCCTAACTTCCAGAGACCTATAACTCAGTTTCCTGAAGCCCTAACATCACCCTCCCCTCCATAAAGTTGAGGGAGGCTGAGTCAGAAGGAAATGTAAATAAAATTGAATTTCTTTTGAACCTGCAGTCCGTTGACAAGGATGTGTGATTGATAGGAGGAATGTAACATTCCTCCAGGAAACTCCCAACTGTCTTCATGTTAGTGTTTTATGAGAGGGGGAAAACAGACCTGGCCTGAAAATAACCAGGCCTCCAGAGAGTCTTCATTAGCATATGACAGTCCTTCTGGACACCCCCTTTGTCCTCACCTCCGCAACTCCTGAGTATATAATCAGCCATTCCTCAAGACCCCAGGGCAGTAGCTCTTTCTGCCCATGGGTCCTGTCCACATACTTTAATAAACCACCATTTTGCACCAAAGACGTCTCAAGAATTCTTTTTTGGTCATCGGCTCCAGATTCCACCCCATTGAACCTCACTTATATTACAAATCTACATCAGATGAACTGCTTGTCCTCAAGTCTTTGTCTCAGCATTGTCTCCTGGAGAGAGCCAAACAAAGGCAGAGAAGTGCATAGTTCTCCTGACAACTGATGTCAGGAGTAGGATTTTTCAAGAAGCACCTGTTTTTGTTTGTTTTTTGGTTTCTGGTTTTTTTGGAAAGCAAGGTGGAGTTAAGAATAGAATGATCCCGGGGCGCCTGGGTGGCTCAGTGGGTTAAAGCCTCTGCCTTCATCTCAGGTCATGATCTTAGGGTCCTGGGATCGAGCCCCACATTTGGCTCACTGCTCAGCAGGGAGCCTGCTTCCTCCACTCTCTCTCTGCCTGCCTCTCTGCCAACTTGTGATCTGTCTGTCAAATAAATAAATGAAATCTTAAAAAAAGAATAGAATGATCCCAAGAACTTGGATGGGAAACAGGCAATAGAAACTTATGGCAGTGCCATTTGCAGAATCACCGAAACACTGAGTCAATGGGCTAGTGATGATGGTGCCCCATGCTAGGAGAAGATGGGAAATTGGAAGATTGCTGTGTGGATTGAATATCAGCATAAAAATTAGAGGATTCTTTTGATGAGCTTGGTTTATAGGCTTCTCTTGAGTGTGGAAACACACACACACACACACACACACACACACAAACACACAGAAATGGCATGATAAAATTTTAGATTCTAAACCAGTCTCACAGTCTTGGGATGCACCCTCTTAATCATGGAGTATTAACCTTCTTATATATTACTGGAATTGATTTACTAATATTTGTTAAGAATTTTTGGTTTTTATTCCTATAAAAGCAATACTCTTTTTCTTGTGATATCTTGGTCTCATTTTATTATCAGGTTAATCCTGGCCTTGTGAAAAATTCTGTATCCATTTTCTGGAAGTTTGTGTAAGATGGTTGCAATTTCTTCCTTAAATTATTAGAATTCTGCAACAAAACTATTTGGGCTTGCAGTTTTTCTTGTGGGAAATTATTTATATATGTGCATGCATATATGTATGTATGTACGGATAATTGACATACACTATTGTATTAGTTTCAGGTGTACAACATAGTGATTTGACCCTTGTATACATTGTGACATAACCACAAGTCTTGTAACCATCTGTCACCTTCCAGATGTCACCTTATAGTACTACTGACTGTATTCCCCATGCTGTATGTTACATCCCCATGGCTTACTTATTTTGTAACTAGCACTTTGTGTTTAATCTTTTTCATCCCTTTTTCCTACCTTAACCCCCTCTGCTCTGGCAACTACCAATCTGTTCTCTGTATCTATGATTATGGATTTTGTTTTGTTGGCTGGTTTGTTTTAAATTGCAAATGTATTTTCTTCACTAGAGAGAAGACTATCCAGATTTTCTATTTCTTTTGTTTTCTTTAGAATCCTTATTTCTATTGCTTTTTTCCCCCCAATTATTGTATTGCCATAATTTACATATGGTAAAATTCACTGTTTTTATTGTAGAGTTCTGCAAGTCTTGGCCAAGGTACATAGTCCTGTAACCAGCACCACATTTGAAATATTGAATAGTTCATCACCCCCAATTTCCCCTGTACTACTCTGTATTCACCTCTCCCAACCCTAGCTACTGCCCAGTACTGATCTGTTCTCCAGTATACAATCTTGCCTTCTCCAAAGATCATGTACATCGAGTCATGTGGTTTGCAGTCTTTTGTGTCCTGCTTCTGTCACTGAGCATATGGGGTTGAGATTCATCCAAGCTGTTGCCCGAATTCATGGCTTGTTCCTTTTTACTGCTTAATAAATTTCACCATAGGAATGTGCCAGACTTTGTTTACCCCTTCTTCAATTGAAGGACATTTCAACTGAAAGGATTGTTTCCCGTTTGAGGCAATTACAAGAACTGTTGCTATAACATTTTTTTGTGTACTCTTTGTGATAAAATAGGCTTTTCTTTCACTTGGGTAAATACCTAAGTCTGGGATGTGAATTCACCTGTATTTAACTGTATAAAAAACTGTCAAATAGTTTTCCAAAGTGGATATGCCAGTTCCCATCTCTAGTGTATGAG
Organism: Meles meles; assembly: GCF_922984935.1. Lineage (NCBI taxonomy): Eukaryota > Metazoa > Chordata > Mammalia > Carnivora > Mustelidae > Meles > Meles meles. The sequence continues at coordinate 8,172,942 of NC_060066.1, forward strand.
AATCCCCGTCTCGGCACATCCTCAACAGTACTTGGCATTACCTGTTTTGACTTATTTTAGACATTTTAATAGGTATATAGTTGTAGCTCATTGTGGTTTTACTTGCAGTTCTATAATTTTGGACATCCTTTCATATGCTTATTTGCCATCTGTATGTTTTCTTTGGTGAAGTGTATGTTTAAACTTTTTGTCCATTTTTAATTAATTTTGTCCTTTACTGTTATTGAGTTTTGAGAGTTCATTTTACATTTTGGACATAAGTCCTTGATCAGGTATGTAATTTGAAAATCTTTCTATCTGTGGCTTATCGTTTTATTCTCTTAACAATGTCTTTCAAAAACAGATGTTCTGAATTTTTATGAAATCCAATTTTAGTAGTTTTTGTTAAGTAAATTTTGTTAAGAGGTAATGTTCTTTGTGTTGTATCTAAGGAATCTTTGTGAAATTCTGTGTCTTAAAGATTGTCTCTTACATTTTCTTCCAGAATTTCTGTTACTTTAGGTTTCACACTTAAGTCTGTTATATTTATTTTACTTTAAAGATTTTATTTATTTCTTTGGAAGAGAGAAAGAGAGAGAGTACACGAATGAGGGAGATGGAGAAGCAGGTTCCCCCCTAAGTGGGGAGCCTGATGCAAAGCTCAATCCCAGGATGCTGGGATCATGACCAGAGCTGAAAACAGACACTTAAATGGCTGAGCCGCCAGGCACCCTGGTCTGTTATCATTTTAAGTTAAGAATTTTTCAATTATTTTTTATGTCATGTTAGTCACCGTACAGTACATCATTAGTTTTTGATGTAGTGTTCCACGATTCATTGTTTGTGTACAATACCCAGTGCTTATCACATCACATACCGTCCTTAATACCCATCACCAGGTTTACCCATCCCCCTACCCACCTGCCTTCTAAAACCCTCAGTTTGTTTCCCAGAGTCCATAGTCTCTTATGGTTTGTCTCCTACTCCAATTTCTCCCCTTTCATTTTTCCTTTTCTTCCCCTAATGTCCTCTGTGCTATTCCTTATGTTCCACAATTAAGTGAAACCATATGATAATTGACTTTCTCTGTTTGACTTATGTAAGTTAGTTTTTTAAAGAAGATACAAGATGTGGATTATGATTCATTATTTTGCATATGGCATTCTAGTTGTTCCAACACCATTTGTAAGGTTGTCCTTTCTTCATTGAATTATCTCTGCACTCTAATTGAATATTAATTGACCACATACTTGTGAATCTTTTTCTGTGCTTTTGATTCTTTTGTCTATATGTCTATACTTTTCTCCAGTATTTTGCGGTCTTAACTACGATAGCCTTCTAGAAATTCTGGAAAACATTGAGTGTCAGTACTCTAGCTTTGTTCTATTCCAGAATTGTCCTGGATATTTTCTTTTTCCTTTTCATAGGAATTTTATAAATTATCTAGTTGATTCCCACCAAAAAGTCTACTGGGATTTATTTGGAATTGCATCAAATTTATGGATCAATTCAAAGAGATTTGACATCTTAACAATATTGATTCTTTCATCATGAACATAGTATATCTCTCCATTTACTTCAGGTCTTCCTTGATTTATTTAATTAAGATGGTCCAGTTTTCAACATAAATATATTTCAGAAATCTCATAAGAGTAATACATATTATTTCATGTGCTTTGGTTCTATTGTGAATGGTCATGGTTAATTTCAAATTTTAGTTATTCATTGCTAGGATAAAAAAACCCGTTTTATTAAAGAATAAATATTTATCTGGTATTCTGTGATTACTAATATTACTTATTAGTTTGATGAAGTTATCTTGCAGATTCTTTGGAATCTTCTACATGGAAAACAGTGTGTTGTGTATGACGAGAAGGTTTTCTTTCTTTCTTTCCAATCTTTATGCCTTTTCTTTCTTTTTTGCCTCACTGCATTGGCTAAGACCTCTAGTATAATTTTTTTAAAGGATTTATTTATTTATTTATTTATTTATTTATTTATCAGAGAGATCACAGAAGCTGGGGGACCTGCAGGCAAAGCAGGCAGAGAGAAAAGCAGGCTTCCTGCTGAGCAGGGAGCCCCATGCAGGACTCAATCCCAGGACCTTCTCTTAGATTGAAAGGATTCAGTCTTTCACCTTCAGGTAAAATGTTAATTCTTTCAGTAGTTACTGTGAATGTAACCAGGCTAAATATTCCAGTCAAAAGACACAGGGTATCAAATTGGATAAAAAAGTAAGACCCATTTATATGCTGTCTATAAGAGACTCATTTTAGACCACAGACACTCTAGATTGAAAATGAGGGTGTAGAGAACCATTTATCATGCTAATGGACATCAAAAGAAAGCCTGCAGGGCCCCAATGTTTATAGCAGCAATGACCACAATAGCCAAACTGTGGAAAGAGCCCAGATGTCATATATACATTATATATATATATGTATAAATATATGGTGGAATATTAGTCATCCATCAAAAAGGATGGCATCTTACCATTTACATCAACATGGATGTAACTGGAGGGTATTATGCTAAGTGAAATAAGTCAGTCCGAGGAAGATAATTATCATATGATTTCACTCACATGTGGAATTAAAAAGCAAAACAGGATCATAGGAGAAGGGAAGGAAAAATAAAATAAGACAAAATCAGAGAGGGAGACAAACCACAAGACTCTTAACTATAGGGAAAAAACTGAGGGTTGCTAGAGGGGAGGAGAGTGGGGGGATGGGGTAACTGGGTGATGGGCATTAAGAAGAGCCCTTGATGTAATGAGCACTAGTTTTATACACAAATGATGAATTACTGTGCTCCACATCTGAAACTAATGATACATTATATGTTAACTAATTGAATTTAAATAAAATAAGTTAAAAACAGAGTTGGCTTTTTTGTATATTTTCTTTCCTGTGATAAATTCTTTTTTTAAAATTTTTATTTATATTTTAAATTTCTTTTCAGTGTTCCAGAATTCATTGTGTATGCACTACACCCAGTGCTCCATGCAATACGTGCCCTCCATAATACCCACCATCAGGCTCACCTCTCACTCCCCTCCCTTCCAAAACCCTCAGTTAGTTCCTTAGAGTCCACAGTCTCTCATGGTTCATCTCCCCCTCCAATTTCCCCCAGCTCCCTTCTCTCCATCTCCCCATGTCATCTGTGTTATTCCTTATGCTCCACAAGTAAGGGAAACCATATGGTAATTTACTCTCTCTGCTTGACTTCTTTCACTCAGCATAATCTCTTCCAGTCCCATCCATGTTGATACAAAAGTTGGATATTCATCCTTTCTGATGGAGGCATAATACTCTATCATATGTATGGACCACATCCTCTTTATCCATTCATCCATTGAAGGGTATCTTGGTTCTTTTTTTTTTTTTTTTAATTTGTTTTTCTCATTTTTAAAATCCTACAGCTGAGAGATATTTTTTAAAAATCAGAAATAATGTGCAATTTTGTCTAAGTCTTCTTTTTGCATCTTTTCAATGAGCATGTTTTTCTCTTCTTTAATCTATTGATTTGGTGATTTTTATTGTTTAATATTCAAATGTCGAGCTAGCCTTTCATTCCCAGAGTAAACCCTACTTGATCATAATGCATTATTTATTTTACATCCTGTCGGGATCAATTTGGTAGATTTTTAAAAAATGACTTTTGCCTCTGTACTCATAAAGGGTCATGGCATATCATTTTCTTTCTTGGAATTTTTTTTTTTTTGGTAATTTTTATCTTCAAGAGTTTTATTCATTTTGATGAATTTGTTATGTTTCTTGTTGTGTTGTTCCTAATATTTCCTTCCTACAATTTTCGTGCCTTGGTGTCCAAGTAATATCCCCTCTTTCAATCATGATATTAATAATGCATATCTTCTCTATATTTTCCTGATCAGTCTGACTAAAGGCTTATCAAATTTATTGATCTTTCCAAATCCCTAGCTTTTGATTTCCCTGGTTTTCTGTTTGTCAATGTTTTATTTTATTGATTCACATTGGTATTCTTATTTTTTTTTCCTCCTTTCTGCTTCTTTCTGTTTTAATTTGATTATTTTTTCTAGATTCTTTTGGTAGAGGCTGATGAGCAATGCAAAATTATTTGGTTAGCTGATAGCACAGCAATCATGTTTCATGTGTAATAAGCATTTTAGACCACAGAACCTGGCTGCTCATCAGGTTGACGTTACTTCATGTGACCAGAGGATGTGACAAAGGGAACAAGGAAAGAACACCAGGGGCTTAGAGAACCTCATATACTGCCCGAAGCAATTGTACTTTTGCTGAAGGCTATTGATGGATTTAAATTGCAGAAGCACAGCTCTGGCTCCATGGAGGAGACTAGATGAGAATTGGCCTGAGTAGAGAGGAACTTTGCAGGTGGCTCACGCAGGGACACGAGGAGGTGATAACTTATGCCTCAGCTGGAGAAGGGCTGCCAGGATGGAGGAAAACCACAGACCAAGAGGGTTGGAAGGACGGACTTGGTGGCATGGGTGGGGCTGGGTGAAAAACAAGAAGGATGACACCTGTGACCGGCTCAGGCAGTGGTGGAAGGGAACAGAAGGAGAATTTAGGAAGCATTGCATATAATGTGATTTGCTGCATCTTAATTTTAAGTACTCGTGGAATGTCCGGTTTGAGGTGTGCAGGGACTATTGGATGAACCAATTTTGCTATTGGGAGAGGGGTCTTGGTGAAACTGTGGAATCCAGATTTGATAGATCCTGTATCAATAATTGATAAAATTCATCAGAAACTGAGCATTGTGGGTCACAGAGGGGTTTTCCAGAAATAAAATGCCCTCTGATATTGGATTCCATTCATGGTCATAGGGAATACATTAGAAAAATGTCACAGGTTTCCCCAGGGGTAAAAAAAATAATTTCATGATGAACTTAATTTTGTGGTGAGAGAATTAATTTCATGATGCTCTCTGCTTTTGGCCAGCTGGAAGGAAAGCCTATTAGGAATAGTGCATTCCCTGCTGGAGAATACACTTTTATGGTTGATTTTTTTAAAGTTTCAAAAGTAACACATGCACACAGATTTGTTGTGTCAAAGGCAAACAGAACTGCACGTCTTCAGGTCCCATGCCTCCACCACTTGACCTAAGACTTCCCACAACCCAGCTCCCCAGAGACAGCCACTTTCCACACTTTGGGCTCACCATTCTAGCATTTGAGTTCATATATGTGAATACCATGCGTATCCCACCATATCATGTTTTATACATTTACATATATGTATTGTCTTCCATTTCTGGTAGAGAATTTAATTTTCTTAACTCCCTATAAAGGGCACAATCTTTCTCTTTACCTGAAATTCTCAAGATAATAATAATACCATTATTTCCAATAAATCAGTATTTAGGGTTTAAATTAATTTGACCCTGTAGAGACTCCTAAGTAGCTCAGTCAGTTGTGTCTGACTCTTGATTTTTGGCTTGGGTGGTAATCCCAGGGTGGTGAGATCAGCCCTGCATCAGGCTCTGTGCTCAGCATAGAGTCTGCTTGTCCTTCTGCCTCTGCTCCTCTCCCCGTCCCCCGCCTACCACTCACTCTCTCTCAAATAAACAAATATATACATACAATCTTAAAAAAATTAATATGACCGTGTAAACAGTGTTCTCTACTGAGTTAGGTAGTAAATTATAATTATGTTTATTTTCTTGCATTAATTTCTGTTTTACAAAAATGTTAATGATTTTCTGGTTTTATGTGATTAGTTTTCTATGCACCTATCACTGATTCTTGCCCTAAACCCCAGCAGATCTATAAATTTGTCTCAGAACTATTTCTTATTTGGTAATCAGCTGCATTTACTTACTTCTTATTCCAACAATCTCTTTTGAAAATCCTTAGCTCCCTGTTCCCATCTATACTGGGGAATGTGGGTTAGGTCTACAGGTGCAGATGACCTTGTACTGACCGTGCCTGTAAGCTGAGATTGCTCACTGAGGTGAGAGGTAAGTTGAAAGGAACTTTTTATTTCTTAGATAGAAATTCCTATTTAATCATCCCAGACACAGATGGGGAGAGAGGGCACTTTCCTTCTTAATTCTCTTATTTGGGCTCAACTTCCAAAGTTGCAAATTTCTCTGATCACCTCAATTTCTCCTTCATCTTTCTTTTCTAGACTTATTTTCTTGTCTGTCTTAATCTACCTGCAATCATTTTTCTGTAGACTTCACATTGAGTATAATCTATGATAACCTGCTTTTCTCCTTATATCATGCAATTGGTGTGTGTATTCCTTCGTTCATTCATGATGTTTGCCCTGCTTCCTTCCAGACAACACTTGAAATGAAACATCTTTTTATCTGCTGCCGCCATCTGCTCAGGCTGCTTCCTACTGAGCCTCTGGTGCTTGATCACAGAGCACCTCTGTCCATCAGTCTTCCCACTGTCCCAACCTGCCTGGGGAAATGTTCATCCCTCTGGCATGTGTCACGGTCCCCAGACCCCACAATCCTCACCCATCTATGTGTTCAGTCTGTCCCCAGCTGCTGACTCCTGGTTACAAAAGGATCTATTGACAACTTGCCGGAAGCCCTATCATTTGGGAAGGTAAAAGAATGAACTGTCTCCTGGAGTATGGTCCCTCCTCGGTAGAAACTGCAAATCCTCTCTTGTCACTCCCAGATGGAAAGGCAGCATCACTGTAGGGCCTGACTATCACTGCTCACCTACAGGAGTTCAGCCCATCTGCCATGCTATGTCCCCGGGAGGCTGCAGTTCTAGTAAATACCTCCCTCATACAAGTTGGGGTGCTCCTTAAGGCGGTGGCAGAACATGATCTATTCATTCCAGTCATGGGTGCAAGAAAAGTCACATGACCTCCTGCTTCTCTAACTTCAAGTAGACTTGGTCCCAGATTAGTTCATCAAATGTTGTCAACCTCCACAGGGGCTGCAGGGGGAGACTGACCCCACTCTTGCGCTCTCAGGGGAGTGGTCTATGCTGAAGCGTTCCCTCTGCCTTGGTGAGAAACAGGTGCCAGAGAAAATATAAACAAGCCCTTTTATAAACAATAAAATAAAATGTCATTTATCCTCTAAGTGAAGCAACAAGGACCTGACATGCTTGCCTTAAATCACCTCCCCAGCAATGTGACCCAGGTCTCTGGAACAGACACAGGATTAAAGAAATAAAATGCAGTCTACAGCTCTAATTAGCAGAAGGCACTATGAGAAGGTGGATTTTGTAGTCATGGTCAAAGCTAGAGGTTTAATCAGCCTCTCTAAATGTGGGCTGAATCTCAAACAAATTGCTTTTCATATTTTAAAATTCCAAACCCTTTTGTAAGATTTTTTTTTTTTTACTCAGAAAAGAAAATATCACATGGCCTCTATAAACATTCACAGTTCTGGTCTCTTACTTAACAGAAAATTTAAAGCTTGTCTTATTAATCAACCATGGCAGACTTGGCAACAAGCCCGCTGGGCAATCTTCTTTTCCTCTCCTGTTTATGGGATTTAATTTGCCCTGTTATTCTTTGGTTAGTGGTGTCTGGCCTCTAACTATGCTCCTTTTATATCTCCGTTCTCCCTAGGAGCGGGAGATATGCCCTTCTCCTTAGACTCTGTCACATGGAGTTTCTTTGAGCTTCTTCTTGGAGGAACACAAGCCCGTGGGTCCTGAGCAGGATGCTAGTTAGCCACCTCACTCTGGGCTAGCTCCTGGAGTGATGGGTGCCGTTCCCACCAGGCACCCTGAGATGCCTATTGAGTTTTATCGGGGCATGAATCTTACCTCCTAATGCAACAACCCGAACAATTTTTCTTCTCGACTGTTGCAATTAATGGAGAAACATTTGTGTTCTTTGCTGGACCAGAAGCCCCACCTGGCTTGTTCACCACTGTATCCATAACATTGTTAGGTAAATATTTGTTGATTGAATAAGTGAGTACATACATGGTTTCTACTTGGACTGGAAGATAAGCCCTCTCATTCTTCTTTTTTGTTTTTCCAAGGAAGCACTCTTCTGCAAAGTGGTACAGTGCAACGAATGGAGGGAACTCACAGTGTGTGTGTGTGTATGTGTGTGTGTGTATACTCACAAACCTATATCCTAGTGTAGTTCTAGAAATAGAATGCCCAATTACCATGGGCCACTGGTAGTTTTATTCATTTATTTATGTACTTGTTAATCCATTTATTAGCATTATACTTACTCATTCGTTCATTCATTCCTTCATTCATAATTTATCCATTCTTTAAAAAAATTGGTTACTAAATCTTACTATGTCTCAGTCTCTGCCCTGGGTTTTTTTGCCAAACAGAAAAAGCCATTGTCCTCCTGGAGCTTACATTTGATGGGGGAGATGAGAGGAGTAGATTGTCAAATGGCTATACATAAAATCCATAATATCTAATACAGTGATGGGGCTATGGTCATGAGCAAGACAGACAGTCGAGTCTTTCATGGAGTCTATATTCCAAAGGCCAAAGAGACAAAATAAATCAGTTGACCAAACAGAACAAAAGGCAAATGTAGTTAGTGCTGAGCAGAGGATGGGTTGGAACAGAGAGTCAGAACTATGCATGGTGTGTGTTAGGGAAGTATGGAAAGAAGTCTCTTCAGGAGGGGAGCAGTCCTCTTCCTCCTGCCCTGCTTTACCTCTCCCATCTCATGACTGAACATGGCCCATGGAGCATGTATAGTGGGTTAGTCTTTAGCAGAGAGCAATCCTGGAAGAAGCAATTAATTCATGATGGTTCTGGAGTCAGTGTGCAACCTGTTCCCTCTGACTCTATAGAGTTCACGCACCTTTCATCACTCCCCACTGCCTCTTCCCTACACAGTGCCTTTGTCCTATACAGACTGAGAAATTCAGACCAGAGATGGAGCATTCCAGAATGTTGGCCATCTTTAAACTGGGCCAGCCTCTTTCAAAAAATCCAGCCCCTGGAGCTCAGAACACCTATACCTTGAAGCCGATCGCTCACTAGGGACTAAACTCTGGGTGCATTCTCTCTATCCTTTCTGCTTTTGATGCTGCCTTCACCTCCCATCATGATGAGATGAACTGCTGAAAATTCATCAACCTATCACCTTGTTTATGTAACATTGATTTATGATTGACAATTTATACCTTCCAGAACCCAGAGGGAATATTGCGGTTCCCCAAGGCAAGGTGGTAGGAGGGCTCTGCCTCTTCACCTTAGGGAGCCAGCAGGTGGAAGGCAAGCCTGCAGGAAGGGATGGAGGGTTAAGTGTACAGGTGTGGTCTGTGGCTTCCTGCTGGGAAAGGGGAAAATTCATGCAGCATTAGTTTAAAGCTTTGCAAGAATATTCCACAAGGGGTGCCTGACTGGCTCAGTCTGTTAAGCATCTGCCTCTAGACTCAGGTCATGATCTTGGGGTCCTGGGATCGAGCCCCGTGTTAGGCTCCCTGCTCAGCAGGGAATCTGTTTCTTCCTCTCCTTCTGCCCCTCCCCCCACTTGTGTGTGTGTGTGTGTGTGTGCGCGCGCGCGTGCACGCTCACGCTCTCTCTCTCTCAATAAATGAATAAAATCTTCCAAAAAAAAGAGAATATTCCACCAAATCATTGTTTTGTGGATGTCAACAATAATGTCTTTTGGGAAAAACATACTTTTCCCAAAATAAGGGTGGAAAAGAATAGCTCAATGAGGATTATTTGGGATTATTTATATAGGACTGTATGTAAGTATTTTCCAAACATATTACAAAAACCATTCTCCAAAACTCATTTTGGAGAATATATATTTTCCTCTCTTACTCACTTCTTTGTTTGTATCACATACTACCTTCTATAGTTTTCACAACAGTTCTGTGACTTCTCTAAGTCCCATTTTAAAGATGAAGCAAACAGGTTCAGGAAAATACTGTAATTCTCCAGCGCCACATGGTTCATAAGTAATAGAACCTGGTCCAGAGCTGGCTTGTTGACTCCAAGGCAGTCCTGGATGTGCTTTGGGGTTGCCCTCAGAAAAGCTTACAATCTCCATATTCTCACTGGATAATTTGTTACTCAATTCTCACAGAGGTAAAATGAGTTTTAAATACAAATATAGCATAAAATACAATATTCTCTATAAATGCTAATTATAAGTCTTGGGAAATTCACTAGGCCTAACATCCTCATTTATAAATTCAGACATCTGGCCCACATGATTTTTGAATCTCTTCCAGCTCAACAGATCTCTGCTTCTGATAAAACAAGAGCCAGGCAAGGGTCAGGATGTGAGCTAAGGTCACCACCTGGGACATCAGGCACATTGTGTTCCTCCTCCAAGTTTCAGATGTGGCTTTTCTTTTCTTTTTTTTTTTTTTTTAAGATTTTTATTTATTTATTTGACAGACAGAGATCACAAGTAGGCAGAGAGGCAGGCAGAGAGAGAGGAAGGGAGGCAGGCTCCCCGCTGAGCAGAGAGCTGGATGGGGGGGCTCTATCCCAGGACCCTGGGATCAGGACCTGAGCTGAAGGCAGAGGCTTTTAACGCACTGAGCCACCCAGGTGCCCCCAGATGTGGCTTTTCTTATAGGGTTTATTTTTATTCTTAAAAGGTGCATAATATTGTTTTCTTTGACTTACAGAACTTTCTGGAACTCCATTGTTGTAACAAATATGTAAAGCCTTGCATGAAAATACTCTGAATGTGTGTTATAAGCTACTCACATTCTTCTCTTCACTGGGACAGACAATTACGAGTAATTTAGGTCTGAGCACTCCGTTCAAGAAAAGGGACATGCAAATATCTTCTCCCATTCCGTGAGTTGCCTCTTTGTTTTGTTGACTGTTTCCTTTGCTGTGCAGAAGCTTTTGATCTTGATGAAGTCCCCAAAGTTCATTTTTGCTTTTGTTTCCTTGGCCTTTGGAGACATATCTTGAAAGAAGTTGCTGTGGCTGATATCGAAGAGGTTATTGCCTATGTTCTCCTCTAGGATTCTGATAGATTCCTGTCTCACATTGAGGTCTTTTATCCATTTCGAGTTTATCTTTGTGTACGGTGTAAGAGAATGGTCGAGTTTCATTCTTCTACATATCGCTGTCCAGTTTTCCCAGCACCATTTATTGAAGAGACTGTCTTTTTTTCCATTGAATATTTTTTCCTGTTTTGTCGAAGATTATTTGACCATAGAGTTGAGGGTCCATATCTGGGCTCTCCACTCTGTTCCACTGGTCTATGTGTCTGTTTTTATGCCAGTACCATGCTGTCTTGGTGATCACAGCTTTGTAGTAAAGCTTGAAATCGGGTAACGTGATGCCGCCAGTTTTGTTTTTGTTTTTCAACATTTCCTTAGCAATTCGGGGTCTCTTCTGACTCCATACAAATTTTAGGATTATTTGCTCCAGCTCTTTGAAAAATATCGGTGGAATTTTGATCAGACAAAAGGTTGATATCCAGGATCTATAAAGAACTTCTCAAACTCAACACACACAAAACAGATAATCATATCAAAAAATGGGCAGAAGATATGAACAGACACTTCTCCAATGAAGACATACAAATGGCTATCAGACATATGAAAAAATGTTCATCATCACTAGCCATCAGGGAGATTCAAATTAAAACAACATTGAGATACCACCTAACACCAGTTAGAATGGCCAAAATTAGCAAGACAGGAAACAACGTGTGCTGGAGAGGATGTGGAGAAAGGGGAACCCTCTTACACTGTTGGTGGGAATGCAAGTTAGTGCAGCCACTTTGGAGAACAGTGTGGAGATTCCTGAAGAAATTAAAAATAGAGCTTCCCTATGACCCTGCAATTGCACTGCTGGGTATTTACCCCAAAGATACAGATGTAGTGAAAAGAAGGGCCATTTGTACCCCAATGTTTATTGCAGCAATAGCTATGGTCGCCAAACTGTGGAAAGAACCAAGATGTCCTTCAACGGATGAATGGATAAGGAAGATGTGGTCCATATACACAATGGAGTATTATGCCTCCATCAGAAAGGACGAATACCCAACTTTTGTAGCAACATGGACAGGACTGGAAGAAATTATGCTGAGCGAAATAAGTCAAGCAGAGAGAGTCAAGTATCATATGGTCTCACTTATTTGTGGAGCATAACAAATAACATGGAGGACATGGGGAGATGGAGAGGAGAGTTGAGGGAAACTGGAAGGGGAGATGAACCATGAGAGACTATGGACTCTGAAAAACAACCAGAGGGTTATGAAGGGGCGGTGGGGGGTGGGGGGGTGGGGGGAGTGGGAGGTTGAAGAACCAGGTGGTGGGTAATAGGGAGGGCACGTACTGCATGGAGCCCTGGGTGTGATGCCAAAACAATGAACACTGTTATGCTGTAAATAAACAAATAAAAATAAATAAATAAATAAAATTAAAAAAAAAAAGAAAAGGGACATGCAATGCAAATAGCAGGGACAAACACACTTGTTAAATAGAGATAAAATAAGCCTTTCATGAAAATGCAGAAGGGTCTTCAAGACAGAACCTCGGTTGCCTGGCTGGCCAACTAACTTCCTGGACAGAGCTTTTGCACCCTGAGAACAAGCATCACGTTATGACAGAAATGAGAATCATTTCCATCTGAAGGAATGTTGTTCACACAAAAAGGTCAGGCAGAGGAGGGGAGGAGTACAAAGGACAAGTTGAAAATTGGTTTAAAGTTTAAAGGAAGGCTTATGGGTATTTTAAAATTGGTTTAAAGTTTAAAGGAAGGCTTATGGGTATTTTAAAGACAAAAGTAGGACATGACATAACATTAACAGGAAAAAAGCGTCATGTAAATTTGTATGCACAGTATGATCCCAACTATATATGAAAAAGCAATGCATAAGGGAAAAAAGTCCATGAGCAAATCCGCCATGTGTCATTAAGAATGGACAGATTGTATTTAAATGCAATGGGATTGTAATTAAATGCAATGACCGAAATTTCCCAAGATTTTTTCTATTCTGGACACATTTCACCTCTGATCCCATGTATTCTTCAAAACCGTCCAACTGAGTAAAATTCATAGTCTGGATTATCGATGAGGAAACTAACATATGGAAAGATTTTTGTTGTTGCTGCTGTTTTTTCTTGAAATTTTAATTTTGTGAGAAGATAGGTGTTTTGGGCTTTTGAAAAATTTTAAAATTTTAATTTGCACAGTTGGCATAGAATCCTAAATTAGTGTCAGGTGTACAATAGAATGATTCAATAATTATGTACCTTACTAAATGCTCACCATGGGTACATTCCCTATTCTATACTTTTCATTCTCATGACTTATTTATTTTATGATGGGATGCTTTTAGTTCTTAATCCCATTTGGTTTTTAAAAATTGACTAATAAATGTCTGATGAATCATAATTATTTCAACTTGCCTTCAAGTTTAGAATGAACAAGTTAGAACAGACTTTTCTTGGGTATTGCTACCCATCACTGACTTCCTTCCATAATAGCACTGTAGATTTTTCTGTCTGCTTTGCCTTTGTTCACATTTCTTTTCAACTATTGCTATTTGTAGAAGTGAATCCTTCCTCTGTTCCATTGGCCGTATCTTCACACTCCTGCATTCTGTGACTTATAATTCATAAGCTGTGGATGCCATTCCTTGAGTAACCCTAAAAATTATGCACAGACTCTGTTTTTGTGAAAGGGCTCAGTGTGTGGGGAAATGGAGGGAATTTTGCCCCACCCCAGTGGCCGTCTTGCACCCCAGCAGGAAGCTTTGTCAAGGCAGGTCCTCTGCCTGCCACTGGAAAACCCTGCCTTCCAGAATCTTTCCTAGTTCAGCTCAGAGTACCATCTCTGTCTCTTGGCCTCTTTCCCTCCCAACCCAGAACCCTCCTTCTCTTCTTCTCCGGATACTGAAGGTCATTCTCATCAGAATCTCTGACTGCATGAAAGAAGAATTGATCAGTGCATGATTGTAACTTTAAAATAATAAAATAATAGTATTTTTAAACTAGTGGGTTAGCCCAGTGATGGCTATTAAGGAGGGCATGTAATGCATGGAGCCCTGGGTGTTATACACAAACAATGAATCATGGAACACTACAACAAAGAATTAATAATGTACTGTATGGTGACTAATGTAACATAATAAAAAATAAATAAATAAATGAAATAAACTGGTGCCAAACACTGGTCTGATATTTACACATATTATTTAATTTAATCTTTTTAATGACCCTAAGAGGTAGACACCATCACCATCCCTATTTTATAAAGGATGAAATGGCACAGAGAAATTAATTAATTCACCCATGGTAGCACAGCTGGCAGGTGGTGGTTACTTGTATATCCATTCAAATGTAGGTAATTTGACTCCTGTATTAACATTTTCTTAACCAGTTCAGTAGTGAGAGGAGGTTATCTGGGAAGGAAGAAACAAACATGCTCAAGCCCCACTCTCCTAATACCAAATATCAAGGCCAGACTTGGGGAGTCTGAGTGACAACAGTACATCCTAAACATCAGAAGGCCATGTGCCAACAGTAAGAACCTTGATGTGAAACAAAGTGAATGTCTCCCTAACAGCAGTCGCTAGAAGTGTACTTTCTTTGTTGTTGATTTCTAACTTCATTGTCTTAAATTCAGAGAAAATACTCTCTGTGCCACTGATTCTTCAGCTGATGGCCTTTTTTTGTCCAAGTGGCGAATGAAGAATGTATGTTCCCTACATGATGCCAGGCTCTCTGCCTGCCCTATAAAACTAGTCTGTACGTGTACATTAAATCAAGTTAACATTCCCTGCTTGGGATTCTGTGTGCTTCCTGAATGGCCTGTTCATGTCTCTCATCAGCTTGGGAATCCACCACAAGGGTTGGTGTTATCACCCATTCTCCTTAGTCCCTCCCTTCCTGACCCTTCTTGGACTCATTGTTAGGAATTTGTGGGACTTGCTCTTTGTTGTTTCCATATCTTCTGACCTTTTATTTTCTCCACATTGATTCTCTGTGTTGCCTTCCGGGTAAATGTATGCAGTCCTATCTTCCAGTTTCCTAATTATTTCTTCAGTTGTGTACATTTGAGCTGTTGTGTCCATTGTGACTTGAATTACTGTGAGTGTATTTTTAATTCCTGCAAGTGCTATTTGTTTTTCTACAAAAATATCTGTTTTGTTTTTTTATAAGATTCCAACTCTGACCCACTTGTTGAGACATTTGTAATTAAAAAAAAAATTAAGGGCACTGGATGGCTCAGTTGGTTGGGGAGCTGACTCTTGGTTTCAGCCCTGGTCATGATCTCAGGATTGTGAGATCAATTCCTGCATCAGGTTCTCACTAGGCCTGGGGCCCATTTAAGGTTTTCTCTCTCTCTCCCTCTCCTTTTGCCCTGCCCTGTCCCCTCAAAAAGAAAAAAAGGAAAAAAAATTAAATGTATTTATTTTTCATCTATGTCATTAACATTATTTTTTAAAAGATTTTATTTATTTATTTGACAGAGAGAGAGAGAGAGATCACAAGTAGGCAGAGAGGCAGGTAGAGAGACACGAGGAAGTGGGCTCCCTGCTGAGCAGAGAGCCCCATGCGGGGCTGGATCCCAGGACCCTGGGATCATGACCTGAGCTGAAGGCAGAGGCTTAACCCACTGAGCCACCCAGGTGCCCCTAAGTCATTAACATTATTAACTTAAGTTCTGGGGAGTCTAAATATCTTGCTGGCTTGTGTGCTTTATGTTTCTGCCATTCTCACTCTCTGTGGCTATATCTTCAGATGTTTTGTAAATTTTTAATCTTGAGTAGATTCACTCTGATTGCATCTCTGAGAATGCCCTTTCCAGATAAGATTGGGGACCTGTTTGTCTATGTCTCTGGGACATTATAAGTCTGCCCCTGTTTTTGTGTTAATGCTGTAAGTTTGGAAATCCTAGGCTATGTAGGCAATTGAAGACTTGAACCCCATCATGACAGAGCTGTGCAGCCACATGGCAGATGCTTTGCGGATATTTATTAATTGTAAGAAGAAGTGAGAAAAAATACTGAAACCATATTATTTTCATGCTTCCTTTGAGAAAACATTTGCCAAAATTAAGTAAGTTTTTTTTTTAATTGAGAATAATCCTGGCTCTTCCAGAGGGCATGTTCTCTTAAAGTGCTTAAGTGCTGAAGTTTTGTTATTCCTAAATCAGTATTGACTAAATCAGAATTTTTTATATTCCTCTAATTAATCACAAAATACCAGAATTAAATGGGAGTTCAGAGGTCATACAGACTGCCCCTCACCCTGCATGGGTCATGCTGTTTCTCCAAGGCCAAGCATTTGCCAGATTGCTCCCAGAAAAAGATTTAAATTGTTCCTATTGTACAGCAAATTGGAAACAGAAAAATGTGAATAGGAAAAAAAAAAAACAAAACAAAACTTGAAGGTCACATTTACCTTACCCAGTGAGACTTTGTACCTTAGATCACTGATAAAACCATCCTGACAACATATTTTCTCCCCAAGGGCCTCAGTGTGGATAGTCTCTACCCACCCCCCCCAAATGTGGGGCTCATTCTAAAGTAGCACCTAATGTGATTGAATAGCCCACTAGCCTCAGGCTTAAGGGTTTCAAAGGATTCAGTTCCATTCATCACAGAAGCAGGGCATTTCAATGATTCTGGAAATTTTATTTGATCTTCTTAATGTTTGCTGATTCCTGAGGTGCAGACTATTTTTATTAGTCCTGTCTCATCTTAGAAGCCCAAAATCCAATCCCAGGGATAAGGGACTTCTGTTTTCACCACTCTGTTGATATCTGGAGCGCTTATCCTCAGGCAAGTCCTGGAAGCATTGGGTAAAGGACAGTGATGGAAGTGTGTTAATGAGTGTGTCCCCCATCTACTCTTACAAACTGCCTCTCTTCAACCTGCTCCTGATTCTTGGTTTGGAGACCTCATTTCCTTAAACAAGTCACTCTCTAAGGCCACGTGGCTTGGCCAGCACCAAGCATGACATTTCCATTTGTATCCATGGGTTTCCCATAGTTTGAAGGATTATTTCTGTGATTACTTCCAGGATGGTCTCCTGCTTTTGGAGAAGAAGCTGCTTCTCTGCAGCCTGGCAGGCTGTGGGCACAAGCAGGCTTGCTGAGGGGCTCTCGGGTACTGTCTGGTTGACTACAGAAGGATGGGACACCATATGGTGCTGAGAATGGCACCCCAGCCACTGAGCCCGAAAAATGCTGTGGGGACCCCAGAGCTCTTTCTGCTCCTACAGAAAATCCTTTCAAACATTGCGTCGAGGAGTTAAGATGGAGCACGAACCACTCTTGGGTTGTCGGGGACCTGGGATCACACCCCATGATCTTCCTTGAGTTTTGTGACCTGGAAGAGATAACCTGACCTTTCTGCACTTCAGTTTCTTCACCTGGGAAATGCGACAACTTACACCTGATGTCTCAGAAATGAGTTCTGGCATGGAAGTTCTGTGACTCTGATTGCATTGTTTGATGCATAGGGAACGTGAGCCTTGAGGACTCAAATATCTTGTCTCAAGGGACAGGGTCTGTATGTGACAGAACTGAGACCAGGGGCCCAATCCCCTCACCTCCTCTGACCCCCATTTCCAGTCCTCTCCTTTTGCACCCCACTCCCCAGCAAACCCAGGAGTGTTTTTGTCCGCTTCTGTGGCAAAGGGAGGAGTTTGGAGGTGCAGAACTGAATTATTCATCTTTTCTTCATATTAAACTATGTCAATGTTGTGGATTGGTCACCATACACCGATTCCCTTGGTCAGCTCCATTTGGGGTTCCAGTGATACTGCTTTTGGGTGGAGAGAGGGGCACCCCTCCTTCCCTTCCCTTCCCAAATCCTCAGATGCCTAAGTTCAGATATCCCCACCTGTGCGGTCAGCACTGACAAAATCACTCATCTCTCAGTGTTGTGATTAAGGGCTGATAGCATTAAAAAGCACTGGCCATTTGATTCGAAACCTACAGGAGGTCTGGTGCATCGAGAGAAGAAAATTTTGGTCTGGAAATTCTGGGTTCCTACCCATTTGCTACTGTCCGACTGGCCATGTTCAAATTATTTCACATCTTTTGACTTTATATGTCCTATCTATCAAATTAGAAATTCTGCAGTTAACAAACTCAAAGTTCTTTCATGGTCTAAAAAAGGGTTTCTTGGGCACTTGGGTGGCTCAGTTAGTTAGGTGTCTGCCTTCGGCTTGGGTCATGATCCCAGGGTCCCAAATCCTTGCTCCTTGCTCAGCGGGGAGTCTGCTGCTCCCTCTTTCCCTGCCCTCCACCCCCCACTTGTGAGCTCTCTCTCTCTCTCTCTAATAAATAAATAAAAATCTTAAAATAAAATGAAATAAAATAAAATAGGGTTTCTTAACCTTGGTGCTATTGAACTATTGATAATTCTTTGGCTCGATAATTCTCTGTTGCAAGGACTGCTCTGTGCACTGTAGGCTGTTTACCAGCACCGCTGGCTTCTGTCCATCCCCAGAAGTTTTGATAACCCCCCCCAAAAAATGTCTCTAGCTGCTGCCACATGTCCTCTGAGGGACAAAATCTGCCCCATTGCAAATCATGTGTCCAAAGTAATGGGGCAGAACTATAATTAGTGCATTTTCTCCAAAAACTGTTATTTGGGGGATACAAATTAAAAGAAAAACAGCCCTCAGATTTCTCTTTCATTAATTTTGCCAGAATTTTTTTGTGGAGGGTTGGAAGGACTTTCAGAAGTTTATTGCCTGGATCTAGAAGTATTAAGCCATTATCTACTTTAGATAACACCTGGATTAATTGTACATTGATGAGTTCAAAATAATCTCATCAGAGGTTAAGCTAAAGGGGCAGAACACAGAAGAGATAAACCAGAAGAGGCATGACATGGAAAAATGCTGCCAGGGAGCACGCTCCTCCACCTGTCATGGGCCCACCTGGACTGCCGCTCACTCTTGGACTGCGCCCTCCAAATGCCGTCTGTGAAAATCCATGCGCCGTTCAAGGTTCATCTCACCTACCGTTTGTTCCATGAAGCCTCCAGTGATGCCTGCTGGCAGAAAAATTTTATTTACTTCTGGAGACCCATGTAAATGTGTTTGCTTTTCCACAGTCAGTGTTTGTCATGATCCCAACCCATCCCATGTCCGAGATCCCAGGGTGTCTCTGTCCATCGCTGTGTTCTGCCCTCACCTGGAATGGCTCTGCCTCATCTCTCCTAAACATGCTCCAGTCCAGGACCTAATTTTCCTAATTTTCTCTCTCTCTCCCTCTGCCCCTCCCTCTGTCCTCTCTCTCGTAAAAAAAAAAAAAAAAAGAAAGAAAGAAAGAAAAAAGAAAAAAAGAAAAAGAAAAGAAAAGAAAAAGAAAATTAAAAAAATAAAAATATTAACACATAGCTTAAACATTTTATATAAATATATGACTATCATGTTAATGTAAATATGTGTGTATTTATCAAGTGTGATGTGGACCAAGGCTGTTGTTTGAGGTTTCTTTGCTAGAGGTCTGCCTTATTTTTCTTGCATAAACGACATGCATAAAGGGTCCTCTACTCTTCCCAGTTTTTCTTCCTTTAGAGTGGAGAGAGAATTTCAGACTTGAGCTCCAGCCTCAATGCAGACATCTAGATTTTTATGAGGCCACCCTGCACTTTTGTCTAATTATAATGACTGCATGTAATTTTCCAGCAACTTTTAAAGCAATATGTATTATTTTTTAAAGTCTTTGCAAGGTGCAAAGTTTTTCATCATAGTTTTCTTAGATGCATAATCTCTTTCTGCATTCCCATGTCTTTGGCTTATGAAACAGTTTTCAGGAAAAAAGGAGGATTCTTAGCACATGGTCGACCTGTTGGGAGTAGTAGAGCATCCTTAGTGAGAGCCGGCTGTGGGCGAGAGCTCATCCTGCAGATAGCTTCAGTCTAGAATGCCTCACAGGGGTCGGTTATATTGGTTAACCAGACAGCCTTTTAAATAGACTAAGTTCAGGAGAGCTGTTGCTATAAACGTTTCCAAGATTCAATTAAATAAAACTGAGAAGTATAAACAGTTCTGGGTAGTGACAGTCCCTGAGCACCGCGGCTCACAGGTGCTGCAAAGAAGATGTCTGAACAGAAAACAGAACAAAAACAAGATGTAATGTGACTCCTCCCCTCACTGTCTAGATACTGCGGTCTTTATTGTTCCTTGTGGAGACGTATCCTGTACCTCTGCACACAAAATGTCTCCTGAATCTCAGCCTGCAATGCCGGGTGAAGACCTGTGCTTTACCTGTGGTCACTGTCCTGCAGCCAGTCCCCAGTTTCCAGGGATGACAGGGAAGGGAGATGCAGCCAGAGTGCTTCCTTAGCATCTCAGCTCATATTGACAGGGGAAGTCATCGTCTTTGGCCAAGTGTGTTGCTTCGGGTCTGAGTATGGGAGCTGGTGAGAAGAGAAATGGACACCAGCCCACATAGCCCAAAATGCTGAATCACTATTACCCAAGGACAGCTCTGATGTGGAGGAAGCTGACTGAAAAAATAAACCATGGGGGGTGGAAAAGGGCATTATTCCCCTTATCTAAGTGGCCAGCCCCTCCAACACACTCATGGTCCTCGGAAACTCTGAGTCTCCGGAGATCCAGCCCAGGGGATGGTTTTGGAGCTGTCCAGAGCTGGCTCCATATCAGTGTGGAATTGGCTGGACCTTGTTTCCCAGCACATCCTAAAGCCATCTGGTATGAGGCAACATGCTGGGTTTTAAAAGCCTGGGTAGCATACCACATCTAGAAAGCCAAGACAGGGAGATGCCAGAGGACTGAGGGAGGATGGGAGGATTGTGCATCCAGGCACAATTGTGATAGAAAGAAATGAAGATGGTGATCCACGCCCCTCTCCCCCAATAAGTGAGGGTAACTTGGTCAAGATCAGTATAGCTATTGGTTATGACTATTACTGGGACCTCATATTTACACCTGGAGATATGCATCCTACAAAAGAGGGTTAACGCAATTATGAAAAATTCATCAGCAGATGATTTATGAGGTGATTAACCAGTTAACAATCGTCCCCTTTCTCAAAATGGCTGCCCGCCTGGGAGAGTGAACATCTAGGCCATTCCAGGCTGCAGTCTTCAGCAGTTGGTGGTTAGAGCGGGTGTAGATCTCTGACCCGAGTGTGGTAACTCACTTCCTCCCTTGACAGTTTGAAATTGGGTGAGTGATGTGGGTGGTCAGCACAGAGAAGATGGTATCATGGGAGCTGTGGAGTGGCCATTGTTGTCTCTTTATGAACTCAGAGGGTGGAGGAAACCAGTCTATGGAAGCAGTGATGATGAGAGATGGTGGAAAGTGGAAAGAGACTTCTGTCTGAATTCTTGATGCATTTCAGGTGCTGATTTCCAGAAACTTCTTCAAACCTAGTTTCATTCCTGACCTTGATTTAAAAGACAATGTTGTATTTTTTTAATAATTCACTTGATTTCTGTTTACAGTGTTAACAAAAGTGTTAAAATTGTAAGCATTTCTATATTCTAAATGTTTACTATGCACCAGATAATTACTTTAAGTGGATTACTATGGACTGATATATGGCTCCCCCTTCAAATTCATATGTTGAAGCCCTAACCACCCATGCGACTGTATTTGGAGATAGGGATTTTAGGAGATAATTAGGATAAATAAGATATTGGGGATGGAGTCTTAACCTGATAGAATTAATGTCCTTATAAGAAGAATCTCTGTGGGGCGCCTGGGTGGCTCAGTGGGTTAAACCTCTGCCTTCGGCTCAGGTCATGATCCCAGGGTCCTGGGATCAAGCCCCACATCGGGCTCTCTGCTCCGCAGGGAGCCTGCTTCCTTCTCTCTCTCTGCCTGCCTCTCTGCCTACTTGTGATCTCTGTCAAATAAATAAATAAAATCTTAAAAAAAAAAAAGAAGAATCTCTGTGCACACTAACTAAAAAAAATCCAAGTGAAGACACAGTGAGAAATTGGCCATTCTCAAGCCAGAGTCTTCACCAGGAACAAACCAGCCAGCATCTTGATCTTGGACTTGATCAGCCCCAGATCTGTGAGAAAATAAATTTCTGCTGTTTAAGCAAGCTGCGTGTTCTGTTAAGGAAGGCTGAGCTAATACACTGACGTTCATTATCTCATTTAACACTCTCAACCATTTGTTGAGATCAGTATCATCTTGCTTCACAAATAGGAGACAGAGGCTCTGAGAATTTCGCTAACTTGTTTGAGCTCATTCTACAGAAGTAGGATTTGAGTCAGGTCTTTCTAACCCAAAGCCTCGGTTTATTAGTACTGCTGCTTCTCTCAGGAACTGGATCCCTGAACAGCCAGCTCCAGACTCAGACTGTTTCTCAGAAATAATACCAGCCACAGAGGGAGCAGAGGGGTGGACCCTGGTGGAAAACCGTGAGGGGTCCAGTGTAGCCTCCAGGGTTGAAGACCATGGGTGAACATATGGGCTGTTGCGGCCCTGCAGTGCAGTGACTCTGTGTTCATCCGTGTGTGCCTCGGAACCTTGGCCAGAATTCTGGCTGCAAGGAGACAGCCCTGCAGTAGACTCAGCTTCAGGGCAGCCATCTCTGCCTCAGGCAGAACATTTTCACCGGCCTAGCCTTTCCCAGGAGCAGCGGGAGGCAGACGTGCTCACAGGCAGAGGATGACAGACTCATAAAAAAGCTCGGAATGTCAGCTCAGGACAGGCACTGACTTAAGCTGGAATAGTTCTCTTGCTTTTCCTCAAAGGTGTTTTGGTTTTCTTTTTTTTTTTTAGGGACGGCTCTCTGCCCAATGTGGGGCTTAAACTTCCCACTCCATGTTCAAGTGTCACATGCTCTACTGACTGAGCTAGCCAAGTGCTCCTCCTCCAAGATGTGGGTTTTTTTAAAAGCTTTATTTAATTTGTTTGAGAGAATGAGAGGGGTGAAGGGAAGAGGGAGAGAGAGAGAAGCTCTAGCAGACTTCCTGCTGAGCATGAAGCCTGTCTCGGGGCTGAATTCAGGATCCTGAGAACATGACCTGAGCCAAAATCAAGAGTCAGATGCCCAATTGACTGAGCCACCGTGGGGGGCCCCCTCAAAGATGGAGGATGGCCCATTTTTTTTGGCCCATTTCAAAATTTGAAATTTTTTAATTTCAAATTTTGAGGTAATTATAGATTTGCCTTCAGTGTTAAGAAATAATACAGAGAGATCCCATGTCCTCCTCTCCTTGGTAGTAACGTCTTGCACAACTATTGTGCCACATCACAACCAGGATGTTGACATTGATACAATCCTGATCTTACTCAGATTAGCCAGGTTTTCCTTCTAGTCATGAGGGTGTTCAACTCTGTGGGGTTCGTATGTACTCCCTGACAGTGAAGGTATAAAATGGTTCTGTCACCACAAGAATCCCTCCTGTTCCCTTTTTAGAACCCCACGCACTTTCATTCCCCCCTGCCCCACCCCAGCCCCTACAGCCAACCACTAATCATATCTCCATTTCTGTAACTTTGTCATTTCAAAACTATTATATAAATGGAATCATAGAATGTGCAACCTTTTGATATTGACTATTTTTTAAAAAGATTTTATTTATTTATTTGACAGAGAGAAATCACAGGTAGGCAGGCAGAGAGGCAGGCAGAGAGGGGTGGAAGCAGGCTCCCTGCTGAGCAGGGAGCCCAATGTGGGGCTCAGTCCCAGGATCCTGAGATCCTGACCTGAGCCGAAGGCAGAGGTCCAATCCCCTGAGCCACCCAGGTACCCTGTGAGACTGGCTATTTTTTTTACACAGCATAATTCTTCAGAGATCCAACAAGGTGGTTGTGCATATCAATAGTTCATTGCTTTGCATTTCTCAATAGTATTCCTTGGTAGGGATGGACCATGGTTTGTTCAATCCTTCTTTCATTCAAGGCCGTCAGAGTTGTTTCCAGTTTTGAAATATTATGAATAAAGCTGATAAAACATTCATGTATAGGCTTTTTGTGAACATATGTCTTTAATTCTGTAGGATAAATATTCAGGAGTGCAAGTGCTGGATTGTAGCATGCAAACCCATGATGATGGGGGCCGTGTCTTTGCCATGAACAAATGTATATCCAGAGCCTATCTTAATGCACAGCATAGAACCAGTAATCAATAAATTTTAAAGAACAATAAGTTTGTATTAAATAAAAGAATAGACTAACTTTCAGTAATTTTTGAAGATTCATTTTGGACTTTATCTCCTCCAAAAGTCTTTTGAATATCCCAGGAAACACCTTCCTTCTCTCTGTGGAAATTTAGATTCTGTGTGAAATTATCTGCTTATGTGCCTGTGTCCTCCTGCAAATAGTGACCTCTTTAAGGAACAGGGTTTTCCTGTTTATCTTTGTAGGTGTAACACTTAGTACATTGCCTGTCCCATAAGATATGATCAATAAGTAAATGTTGATGGGGAAAAAACCCCGCTAGATTATCTGTCTCTTCCTTAGATATATTGATCCCCCTAGAGCCATCAGAATCTCTTGTATTTCTGTAATTTTATAACCTGGGAAGAAAGAACACAGACATTTCATAGAAGAGCCAAACCCTTGAGTGACAGGAAGCTGCTTCTGTCTTCGAGGGGTGGCATGATTCATATCACAGGCATATTTATCTCTATATTGCTCTCTGTCACTTTCAAATAATGGTGGAAAGGGGAAAAGAAAAACTGATGTTAAAATCTGTTGCTTGTTCTTCAGGGCTCTGGGAAGATTAGATGGAGATTATAGGTGTCAGTCACCTCTCCTCATGGTTTCTAGAATGTGAACTGTAAATTAGTGAATGTAATCTAAGCCAAATAGGTATTGCCTCATGTATTATTTTGTTACCCTAAGTGCATGACTCCTTGCCAAGTGCATGGAGAATGAAGCTGAGCTGGAGACTCAGTGGGGGAAAATAAATCTTTTCAGCCTACCAGACCCCCAGAAGAAGACTTATCTGATCATAATTCCTGGTGACAGCCAGAGAAATAGGAAAAGAGGAAACAGAGCCTGGGCCAGGACCACCAGAAGGAGGCTCCAGGTAGCCTGTCTACCACAAGGAGCCTGGAAGGATGAAAGGAGAATGCAATGCCTAAGTGATGGCAGAAGCAGAAAGAGAGAGGAGAAGTGAACGGTTAGAAATTGGAACTGAGCCTTCCTGAATAAGGCCTGATCCCTCTAAGAGTTTCCAGAGAAAATAATTCTGCTCACTCGCAGCAAACAAAAGAATAAGAAAGATTGTCTCTCTGTGGGACAAGAGAAGACTCCCCAAGTCCTGACTTACATGTGTTCTGGATTTCGATTTATCTTTTATGTATTCTACTTGTGCATTCTGGGGAACAGAAGCCAAGAAACTAAGGACATCTTGGGTTGATAGCACTTTTGGGTAGCTGATGGGAGTACAAGGATACCCCTATGGTGGTGCACATCTAGACCTCCAAGTCTTTTTTTTTTTTTTTTTAAGATTTATTTATTTATTTGAGAGAGAGAGAGAGAGAGAGAGAGAGTAATGAGCTGGGGAAGGTGCAGAAGGAGAGGAAGAGAATCTCAAGCAGACTCCCCGCTGGGTATGGAGACTGATGCATGGCTCAGTCTCATGACCCTGAGATTGTGGCCTGAGCCAAAACCAAGAGCCAGACACTCAACACACTGAGCCACCTAGGGGGCCCCCTAGACCTCCCAAGGATCTCTAAAGGTAAAGCCTCTCAGAAGATAACCTGACAACCCAAAACTACAAGATGCAGAAGGATGTATGTCACCATGGTGTGAATCAGCAGACATGATATCAGAATTAGTTTCTGTAAAACTACAGATTTAGAGCTGTGAGATACAAAATATAAATTGTGTGTTAGAAATGTTGAAAGAAATAAAAAATGAAAATCATGAGACAGAAATAATATACCATGGATGAAGTTCCAGGCATGTTTAAAAAGAACAAATAGATCCTCTAGAGAGGAAAACATGATCGTTGAAATTTTAAAAGGTATTTTAGGCAAATGTGAAGAGCAGTGGATTAGGCATAGCTGCGGAATTTTACAGAGAGGGCTGAAGAAATTAACAAGAGTGTAGAACAGAGAGATGAAGAGGAAAAATATGAAGGAGAGGAAGAAGAAAAGCAGAGCAGAAGGAGAAAGTCTAGCTTAATCTAATTGTTCCAGGAAAAGAAGAACAGAGGAGAAGAATTGATGATGAAATTCACAAACCACCGGGTGTACAGAGCCGACCTGATGGGAGAGGAAACTACACTTAGACTCTTTATAGCCAAACTGCTGAACATCAAGGATAAAGATAAAAATCTTAAAGATAACCCAAGAGAAATGTCAGATTACTAAAAAGGGATAGCAGCTCGACTCATAGTTTTCTCCAAGGGAGCCAGAAGACAGTGGGGAAAAAAAAAATCTCTTCCAAGTGTTGAGGGGAAAAACTACTCCTGTAACATTTCATGCCCAGCATTATTATTATTCCAGAGTGAAGGTGACATGAACTGACTGTTACCGAAAGAACTGTGAAAATTATAGCTCACGAGGAAAAAAACCTGACCTGAGAGAGAAAGCCTGAGAAGCAATAAAGAAATGATGATAAGAAATTATATGTGGGCAAATCTATGTCGACTGATGATCTAAAACAACAATAATGGTAGTTAAAATTGGCTTGGGCAAAGCAAGGTGAAACTAAAATACCCAATATTTTATATATTTATGGAAGGAGATGAACTGGTTTTTGCATTTTGTGATAGAATAGTAGAGATATGATTAATTTTATATTCTGTTAATTCATTACATAGGTCAAAAATTTAAGGGTAATGAGGGAAAGAAAACACATGCAGTATATATATTTGAGAGTGGTAGAAAGTGTGAACACTAAAAGTAAAAAGGTTATTTTAATAGGAAATAAAGCAAGAAATAGGGAGATAGAATCATAGAAAAACAAGTTAAGTAGAAAGCAAAATACAATTGTAGAAATAAAGCCACATATTTATGTAAATATATATGTATTCTTTATATACATGAGGGCAATAAATAACAAAATAAGATAATAGAAATAAATTCAAATATATCAGTAATCACAAAAGCTTATTCAATTATTCATTTATTTATTATTTCAACCAGCTTCTTGTTAATAGCCTGCTATGTGGTTGGCCTGCTCTAGTAATGGAGAAAATTTACTAGCTATTAAATATTTCCAGATAGGATAAAAAGCCCAATCTAGCAGTATATAACATAACAGAGACTGATCCCAAAGATGCGTGAACTCAAACAGGGATGAACACAACCTATACAGGCAAATGAAAAACAAAAGGATATTGTTGCTATAATGCAATCCGACAAAATAGACTGAAAGCAAAAGTATTATCAGAGAGAGAAATATCATAATACAGCAATAAAATCTTCAACTTAGCAGAATATTCACAATTCTAAACTTGTTACTTGCTCTCTCTATATATATATTTTAAAGATTTTATTTATTTATGTATTTATTTATGAGAGAGAGTGACAGTGAGCATGTATGCAAGCAGGGAGAGGGGTAAAGGGAAAGGAGAGAATTTCCAGCAGGATCCATGCTGAGTGTGGAGTTTGACTTAGGGTTCTGTCTCATGACCCTGAGATCATGCCCTGAGCTGAAACCAAGAGCTGGACGCTTTACAGGCTGAGCCATCCAGGAGCTCCATAACTCATAATATATTTTAAAGATGGACAGAATTACAAAAATTACAGTAATCTGTACACGTCCAGATTAATAGTGGGAAGTTTTAATATAATTTGTCAAAATAAATGATATTCAAGGAGAAAAAATGTGTAAGAAAATAGAAGATTTAAACAACACAATTTATGAAATGATCTACTGAACATATAAAGAAACCTTGTATCCAAAAATTGGAGAATACACATTATTCTCAATATATGGGGAACACTTAGGAGTACTCCCAATCCATCAGGATATAAAGGAAAATCTTTTTTTTTTTTTAGTCATTTAAAAAATATATTTTATTTACTTGACAGACAGAGAACACAAGTAGGCAGAGAGGCAGGCAGAGAGAGAGGGGGAAGCAGGCTCCCCACTGAGCAGAGAACCCAATGTGGGGCTCGATCCCAGGACCCTGAGATCATGACCTGAGCCAAAGGCAGAGCCTTAACCACTGAGCCACCCAGGTGCCCGTATAAAGGAAAATCTTAACAAATTTCAGAAGTTCTTTAGTAAACACATCATTTTACAAATTACAAAATTTACAAGTTGGCAATGAAGAAAGCAAACTCTCTCTCTTCGCAGATGACATGATACTTTATATGGAAAACCCAAAAGACTCCACTCCACCCTACTAGAACTCATACAGCAATTCAGTAACGTGGCAGGATACAAAGTCAATGTACAGAAATCAGTGGCTTTCTTATACACTAACAATGAAAATACAGAAAGGGAAATTAGAGAATTGATTCCATTTACTATAGCACCAAGAACCATAAGATACCTGGGAATAAACCTAACCAAAGAGGTAAAGGATCTGTACTTGTGGAACTACAGAATATTCATGGAAGAAATTGAAGAAGACACAAAAAGATGGAAGACCATTCCATGCTCTTGGATCGGAAAAATAAACATTGTTAAAATGTCTATACTGCCTAGAGCAATCTATACTTTTAATGCCATTCCGATCAAAATTCCACCGGTATTTTTCAAAGAGCTGGAGCAAATAATCCTAAAATTTGTATGGAATCAGAAGAGACCCCCAAATCTCTAAGGAAATGTTGAAAAACAAAAATAAAACTGGCGGCATCATGTTACCTGATTTCAAGCTTTACTACAAAGCTGTGTGATCACCAAGACAGCATGATACTGGCATAAAAACAGACACATAGACCAGTGGAATAGAGTAGAGAGCCCAGATATGGACCCTCAACTCTATGGTCAAATAATCTTCGACAAAGCAGGAAAAAATATACAGTGGAAAAAAGACAGTCTCTTCAATAAATGGTGCTAAGGAAAATTGGACAGCTATGTGTAGAAGAATGAAACTCGACCATTCTCTTACACTGTACAAAAAGATAAACTTGAAAATTTACAGATATAAATAAAAATAGTGGTACATTTGAGAATTTAGTACAATTCCTAAGTAACTAATGGGTCAAAGAATAAAATATAAGAAAAACAAGAAAACACTGAGGACCAAAAGTTGGTTTAAATACTGCCAAAAAACTCATATGAATATAAAATTGTGCTTGGGAAGAAAATTCATTTATTCATCCATTCAATACATTTGTATTATGTGTCCATGCTTATTTGGGTCCATTCAAAAGCAGTTAAGATACACCAGTGAACCAATTAGACAAAAATTCTGCCTTCATAGAGTTTATATGTTAGTGGATGGACAATTATGATAAAAGAGCATTTGTCATGAATATTTTGCCAGGTCATTAACTACAGATTAAAAGTCTCATTTTTGAAAGGCTTATTCATAACATTGTTTTAGTTGTTTAAAATTTTTGCCGTTACTCTAAGTGGTATCTACAGTGTGCCTCTTTGCTACCCCTCCTTAAGGGAGGAGAAGATTCCAGTCCTGCTGCCCTTAGGTCTGTCCATCGGAACTGTTGTTGTCCATTGTACTATGAATTGAACTGGGAATCACATAGGCCAAGCAGAACCTTGATGAAGCATCACTTGTTTCTATGCCCGGTGTTTTATTTTTGCCACAGCCCACCATGATCTCTGATGGAAACTGCTTCTTCAGCCTGGATCCTGGCAGTGGAAAGGATGGAGAGCAGAGCCTCACCCTGCTCACATGGACATGAACATGAAGAAAATCTTGGTTTTGCTTTGCTTTGTTTAAAGCTACCAGGACTTTTTGGATCATTGTTACAATTGCATGTACCTGACTGAAAGACAATTGATGCAACATATATCAAAAGATATTCAGCTGTTTTGCCATGATACATTTATAGATTATGTCCATTTTCTACACTTCAAAAAATTATGGCTTTTTACAATTCAAATACTCTTCCATGTGGTTCTTTTTTGGGCTCATTTTGGAAACATTCTTCATGTAGTTGCAGTTTAGTAAAAGGTGGAACACTAAGTGAGAATTCCAGCTGTGCCAGTTTCTTGCTGTGTAGCATTATTTAAGATTCTGCGCAAAGCGAAAAGATACTTGGCTTCTCTGACCCCTCAGTTTTTCTCCTTGTAAAACTGAAATGGGGAGAATCGTGATAACAACAACGACGACGACAATAATAATACATCTTTCATGAAGAGGTTGTAGAAGTGAGACACTGTACAATCAAAGCCATTCAAAAATCGTGAGAGAGATGTGTCAGTTACTGGAGATTCTCTTCTGAGTCACACTGTTGGATGGAGCTCTGCCAGTGCTGGATGAATGGCCATGTCTCCTATGTAAATCTTCCTGTGAAATCTTGTAATACTTAAAGGTGATGTTTCCGTCACAGGCAAGGGCTAAGTTATCTGGGGAGCTCGAGAAGCTGGTTAATTCCTCCATCTTCCTATGAATCATTCTGCCAGTCGATGCCAGGGGATTAGTGGCTCCTGATTAGGGTAATGTAGGCAGAGCATTTGGGCTTATTTCGGGCACGGATAACAGGAGGAAACTGAGCGAGATCGCTCAATAATTCATCAGTGTTTTTCATGAAGAATTTAGAAAAGCACAGAAATTATTTAACTACATTTGTTAATGATAAAACATAAAGTAAATCAGACACACCACAGTATTAAGGAAAAATAGTCAGCTACAGAGAAAAAGTGTGCCTTGTCACTAATCGTAAGTTGTCTTGTGGTCGGGTTTCTAAGTAAGAAATATTATTATCATAGATCAGTGGTTAAAATGAACCAGTATGATAGGCATGCACTTTATCAGTGTTTAAGAGGAAACTTGTGGAAGACCACATTATTGCCAGCGTTTGTACGTGTGTGTGTGTGTGTGTGTGTGTGTGTGTGTGTGTGTGTGTGATGGCTCACTTCACTCTGGTAAACTTCATATTCCTCTATTTTCACTCTTAAAAGTATTGAACATTTAGGGGTTTTTTGGTTTGCTTCTTTGTTTATTCCATTTCTAGTTTTTCATAGAAACAGTCATGGGCTTATACCTGATTTTCTCAATCTGCATGATATATTGGTAGTGGGCAGAAAATCGGAGATCTTAGAGGAGCATGGGAAACATATTTTGTGTCTTATCCGATAAATATGCATAACGCCTAATGTTTGTGGGAGTGGGGGCTCACCACTGCCGTCTCCCCACCATCTGTGCACAGGTCTCAGAGGGTCTTCATGACAATGACACATGGAGAGAGAATAGTGCTACATCCCAAATGGGAACATAAAACTGTGCCTTTACCACTTGTCCCCTGGCCTGCTGGATAACTGCCCTCCACTAAGGGAAGAGGTTTTATTTAATAGTCAGTTATCTCCTTACCCTCCATGTTTCTGCCAAAGATCATTCATCCCTTTTCTCCCACCTCCATGTCCTCTCATGCCTTCTTATCTTGGTGAATTCAATCTTCTCTCTCAGTCTGGTTTTTCACCCCTGCTCCAAGACCCACGACCTCTCTCTGTCTTCTAGAAATTTTTCATTTCTTGAGCCCTTAGTCCTTAAAGTCTTATCCAAGACTGTCATCTCAGTAAATCCCTCCCTATTCTAAAATAATGCAAGATAAGAGAGAGGTCCGCAAATTTTGTGGACCGTATGTCCCATCTATGAAAATTTTTCTAGAAATCCCCCAATGGATGCATACTTACTTCTTTCAGATCATGTGCAGCAACTATTATATTATACAATGAACAACATGAAATTGCCAGTGATCAACCTTCTAAATATGAGAGGTGGTCATTTCATACAGTTTAGCCTAATATGTTATAACAGTGCCCCAAAATATCAATGGATAAGGAATGATACAAAGATGGAATAAGTGATGTTTTTAAAACAATGCCATTTCAGTCTATATTCTTCCTGGCACGAGAGCCTTTTTCTTTGCTGAGGCACATCATTATTAATACCGTTCTGCACATTTAGATGTTAAACGTCTTTCTCATTGTGATGGCTTTATAATACTCTTGTTAGCTAATATCTCAAGGCTCACTCGTCACTCAAAGCAAGATTTATCATTAAGAGTAGTGGCTCTTAAATCCATATTTTGAATAACTGTGCCATTATCTCACCGCCCCCACCTTTTGGACATTGTTATTATTATGTTTAAGCCGAGATTTCTTTGCAGAATTTTTTTTTTAAGATCACTTATTCATGTTGTGGTAGTTAAGTTGTCAAAACTACATGTAATCAGGGAATCCTCCTCAGTAGGCACACAGAAATTGCAAGACAGCAGAGGAAGCTGTAAGTAAATTAATGCGTAGGTGCAACTTTTAAGTTCTCTGTTGAAAGAACCGCCACCTGTCCCTGTAATATGTTATCCTTTGACATGTGAACCAAGTCACAGGCTCAGTGCCAATCTGCACGTTAAATATGTGTAAACTTCTATTTACTTTTTACTTATACTTTAAAAACAAAGAGGAGAGAAATTTCTGGCATTTTCTTTGCAAATCCAAGGGACTCTATAGCGCATCCCACTTTGAAAACCACTGACTTTTTTTTTCCGCCGTTTCTATTTTTTTTTTCCAGGAAATTGTGAGAGACACTTATATAGCTCACAAGGGCCCAAAGTGAAATCTCTTTTATGAGAATGGAGAAATGACCAGACTTCATTTTTGGTAATTTCCTTTCGATTCAGAGGTTACTGATAACGCCATTTTTGAAATGACCACCTCCCTGGTGTTGTCTACTCACACACCAAATGCTACAGTAACAAGTTCTGACTTACTAGGAATCGCAAGTTTTGCTGTTAGACATACCTGAGGTCAGGTGTGTACCTTCACCAGCTGGTGACTTGAACAACTTGCTGAAATTTTGTGGACTTTGGTTTTCTTCTTAGTAAATGGTGGTGGGAGGCAGGAAGGATATTGTGAAGTAGACCTCTGTGGGGATTTTCTTCCAAGAGTGATTTCTTCTGCCCACTGTACTCCATAAGCTTTCCACCCTGGGCAGAACTGACTGAACTGGGGAGCTCCTGGCCGACACCACGCTTACCAGAGTCTTTTTTCCTGGAATTTAGGACTGGAACACAGCATTAGGCAGCCATGTAGTTGGGTACAGTGCCTAACTAAGAGTCAAGGCTGTTTCACATCCGGGCTAAGAGGCCATTTGCTTGCCATATGCAGGGAGAAACAAGAAAAACTTGTTTTCAGGGAGATGGGTAAAGTCAATCTGTAGTGGGAGGCAGGGGGATGGAGGAAGTTAAACAAGCCTTCAGAACCAAGTTGAAGGACAACTCTAAGACTCTCTTGCCTTAATACTTGCCTACTTAGCTTCTCAAGGGAAAATGATAATTTCTCTAAATGGACTCACTAGATAAGTGTCAGAAATGAAAGACTAAAAAGCTTTCATGGAAGGAGGCAGAGAGCACAAAATGATATTTTGGCTATGTCCAAAATCTAATCATAAGGTGCTTCCCTTGCAAGACTATAATTATAGCAGAGTTTACCCTGAGTTGCAGCCAGTCATTAAAAAAGCAATTATTGCCAGCAGCCCTTGTTCTCTGGCTGAAAGTTGAATGGGAAATTTAATAGTATTATGAGAATTTTTTCCCTACTAAACTAATTCTAAGAAATGGTATAAATTGAATGTGTGTTTATTTTTTTTAAGAGAAGCTTATCTTAATTGAGTTTTTCATTAATTGTGTTCCGCTGGTTACATCTGAAATGGAAATTACGGGAATGCGTTGGGAAGCAAGCACTAGAGTACCTAAATTATTTGTCTCCATACTTTGCCTGGAGCCTTCTCTCACATCATCTCAAGATGCCCCAAGGCACTCGACACTGCAAACAGGGGTTGCATTGGCTCTGTTGTTGATTAGTACCAAGATAGTTATAAAATTCAGCATAATGAGAAAAGAGTATTATGGGAAGGAATGTTTCCAATTCTGGATGGCTGCTAATCCACATGGGAATCCTTGTGTGTGTGTGTGTGTGTGTGTGTGTGTGTGTGTGTAACATCTGGATAAATGACTGGGATTATCAGTGAGAATAGCATGTATTGACCATGAAATAATGTACAACTATAATGCTCAGAGTATTGCTTATATTACTCAGTTAATCCTTATAATGTTGATAGTATCACGCTAATTTTAAGAGGAGGAAAATTAACCTGAGATAGGATAATTAAGTTGTCCAAATCCAGGATGTAAACAGATGATGGAGTAGGGGTCCTAACGTCTGTCAGGAAAATGAATGTTTAAATTGGAAGACTATTAATAATGATGTATATAAAGCCTTCCTTTTAAGATTTTATTTATTTATTTGACAGAGAGAGAGAGAGTACAAGCAGGGGGAGAGGCAGACAGAGGGAGAAGGAGAAGCAGACTCCCTGCAAAGCAGGGGGAGCCCAATGCGGGACTTGAACCCAGGACCCTGGGATCATGACCTGAGCTGAAGGCAGCTGCTTAATCAAATGAGTGATCCAAGTACCCTAAAGTCTTCCTTTTATGGTGCTTCCCTCTTAGTTAACAGACTTCAGCGGGTTATGAATTTGGATGAAATTTTTCTATTGGTTAAAAAAAATCCCTATGTTACATTATCTACATATTGCATGGAAGTTCAATGACAAATGAAAAAAGGAGGGTACCTTTCAGAGCTCCTTTGTTTAGAAGTGACAAAAGCATTTTTTAAATTTCTTTTCAGTGTAACAGAATTCATTGTTTATGGACCACACCCAGTGCTCCATGCAATACGTGCCCTCCGTACTACCCACTACCTGGTTCCCCCAACCTCCCACCCCCCCCCGCCCCTTCAAAACCCTCAGGTTGTTTTTCAGAGTCCATAGTCTCTCATGGTTCATCTCCCCTTCCAATTTCCCTCAACTCCCTTCTCCTCTCCATCTCCCCATGTCCTCCAGTTCTTTGTTATGCTCCACAAATAAATGAAACATTTTAAAAAAAATCTTTTTTATATTGAGCTATGATTGGCATTAAGTGTATATTAGTTTAAGGGGTACAGTGTAATGATTTAATATTTGTATATATTGCAAAATAATCACCACCATGATCACCACATACATAAGTCACCATGTATAGTTACAAAAATTTTTCGTTTGTGTGGAGAACTTTCTAGATCCACTCGGCTAGCTCCTTTCAAATATGTGGTATGGTCTCAGAAAGCAGAATCAACACAAGTGTACTGTATCCCCATGACTTACTCATTTTCTTCCATTTTCTTGAGCTATCGCCGACCTGCCTCACTGTTATGAGTTTAAGGTGTGCTACAGAAAGTTTTGACTCATGTGGATTGTGAAATGGTTACTGTGATAAGTTTAGTTAGCATCCATCATCCCATAAGATATGATAGAGAAAGCAAAAAAAAAAAATATTTTCCTCATGCTGAGAGCTCTTCGATTTTACTCTATAGCCTTCTTATATACCATCCAGTGATGTCACTGGGCTGGGCATGGCACCCCTAGTCCTTCTTTATCTTGTAACTGGAAAGAAACCCATGTTTAGGCAGCTTCATGAAGACAGAAATTGATTGGCAAGCTATTGGCTCTGTTCACATAATTGTAGGACAAGCCATAAGAGCTGAATAAGCACGGAGGGGATCCAGGGCCAGAATCAGGGACTCAGTGTTGGACTCATCTTGTCTCTTCTTCTCCCTTGATTCTGTCTTTCCCTGGGAACATACACTAGCCACCTAATGGTCCAGGGACACATTCTTGAAGCTCCAACCCTCCTGAGAACAGAGGGGAGTGTTCCTCGATGGTTGTAGCAGAAAAATCCTAAATAAGGACTCAGATTGGTCTTGAAACAATCCTGGAGAGATGGAATACTGTGGGAGGCCTACCCCGGGATTTGTGCCCATATCTGTGGGGGTCAAAGGAAGTGACTTCTAATTACCAGAAAAAAGAAGTCTTGTGTACTGGGTACAATCTGGTCTTTGATTCCCCAGCCCATTTACAAGTGCTTTTTAGTATACATTAAATTCCCAAAATGTTTCCATTTAATAAAATGCAGTTACCTTGTGTATAGAAAAACTACCACTTCCAAAATCAAGTCCAGATGTTGCCTTCATCTCCAAATCCAGGATCTTTAAATCTGAAGCCTTTTCTCTCTCTCTGGTAAGTCTTAGATCTTAGAAAGATTCTGCAAACCTTAGGCTTTTGTAATGATAAATATAACTTTTTGCTTCTTTTAATAAACACCCCTGAGGTAAAACAGAATAGTCAAAACAAAATCTTACAGACAAAAGAGAGAGGAGGAAGTGCTATTTGGTGACCACAATACTTCCATGGATAGGGATAGAAATGCACATCCCTCTGTTGTCTTGCTTGTCCACAATGGCTTGAGTTCCCTGTTCACACAACGTAGTTGCCACGGACTCTGCCTGCTGATGAATTGCCTCCTCCGGTATCCTCTTTGGCCATTTCTAACAGGGGCAGGGCAGCAAGGAGAGATCCCCTTCTGGGGTTGAAACTTTTCTTCCTATGCTTCAGTGAGCCTGAGGTTTATCTTAGAGAATAAGCAACCGTTTGTTTTTTTCTCTTGCCATAAATATCCCTTAAGACCCCATCAGCTATCTGACAGCTTCATTTTCTGAAGACTACAGCCCCGATGTCAGAGACTACGTCTGGTCACTGTCTTCGAAAACAGGACCCAACCCTTTTGATTGCTTATCAATAGACCTGGGGTTCTGGCGGTCCTCCTTGGTCTCTGATTAATGGCTCCTGTCTTGAATCTGGCCTTGGAGAAGAGTGAAAGACAGGATAGGATGATAAGGGAAAGCTGATCCTCTTCCCTCCCTACAATGGCATCCAAGTTACTCACGCTGTGGGAAATTACTACCTTGGTCTGACGGAGGACAAATGGATCTTTGGCCGCATTTCTCACTGCCCTGTTTTGACTCACACTGACTTTATCACGGCATAGGAAATTTAGTTTTGCAATTCTCCAGGATACTTTACTGCCTGACCTTTAACCTTAGCGTGGCTGAGACTGTCACGAAAGCATTTCTTCTACCAAGTGCATATGGTTTTCTTGTCGCTTCCAGATGGACCAGTGTGGCTCCTGCTGCAGAAGTTTAATGAAAATGAAAGGATAGAGTTTACTGTCTAATATCCTGATGGTTTTCTACCAAGTCACTAGAAGTCCAGTGGTGTTGGGCACAAGGTTGAAGCCTCAAGATACTCAGGGAGTCTGTCGCCAGATACGATGTCAGACCGCAGCCAGTGTTGCCAGCGTCCTGGCCGAGGGTGGCAGGGACCGTGAGGATTCCCCTACCCTTTATTTATTTATTTTTGCATTCTTTTTTTCTTTTTCTTACGTAGGCTTCACTCCCAGTGTGGAGCCCAACTTGGGGCCAGAACTCATGACACTGAGATCAACACCCGAGTGGAGCTTAAGAGCCAGATTTTTAACCAACCGAGTCACCCAAGCACCTGTCCCCTATCCTCTCTTGATAAAGCCAGTTCTGCACTTTGGTTTCCAAAGCAGTCACCCCCTACTTCTGGTGCAATTCCCCTATTCGTCAGCCTATTCGTCAGGGTTCTTGCTGCGTGAGCTCTAAAAAACCCAATGTGATCTCACGTGAACAGAACAACCACCACCAATCATCTTCCCACTCCACCCCCCCCAAAAAAAAAAATCAAAACAAGAACTTCTTGTAAGAATATTGAGTAGAGAACCCCAGGTGTATCAATCAGGAATGGGGACAAGTGACTTGATACCTTTGATCTCTTGTTGTCTGGTGCTCATCGCTGTTTTGTCCAGAGATCATCTTTGTTCCTGGGGTTTGTCTGGGGAAGGGGGGGCAGCAAATGTGGTGTCTGGTGGAGTCATATCCTTGTCACTCTACTGCATGCAAGAGGGAGGTGCTCTGGATGTTGGTGGTAATGAAATCATGTGGGCGGTGCTGCAGGGGCACAGAGGAGAGAGTAGGTGAGAACTTACTTTCTGCTTCTCAACCAGACTAGGCGATGCCTGAGGTCAGCGCCTGGCTCACTCTGGCCTTTGTGTTCACATAACTTAGCACAGAGTACCTTATGGTAGGGTTTTAACAAATTATTAAATGTGAAACGCAAACAGTCAGGGAGGGAGCAGGGAATGAGATTCTACTCGGGGAATGTTGTAGTCTCGTGGTACAGGAGCTAAGTGGATGAACTTAAATTGTTGGTCAGCAGGATCTGCAAGGAGAGGAGGAAGAGACAGCAAATGAGGCAGAGCAAATCTCAGTGTTTTCATAATTTCCCTTAATACTAGGCTGCTTGCGGCTGCTTTGTGACTGCCTGTTGCCCGTGGCGTGTCTTACAGAAAAGGCTCCCTGAAATCTTTTTTTTTTTGACTATTTTATTTTATTAGAAAGAGAGAGAGAAAGAGAGCGAGTGAGAGAGAGAGTCCAAAGCAGACCCCGCCCTGAACACAGAGTCCACGTGGGGCTCAATCCCGAATCCATGAGCTCAAGACCTGAGCGGAAACCAAGAGCCTGCCGCTTCCCGGGCTGAGCCACCCAGGCGACCCTCCCTAAAATCTTCTTGCAGTGGACTCGAGGTTTGACACACACCAAGCTTATCTTTTCCAAAGTTGCTGCTTATGTCAAAGCAGTGGGAAAATCAAAGAGCGGCTGGCGGCCTCTTCACATCCGCCCCCCCCCACCCGCAGTGAGTGGTTCTAGCCCACAATCTCTCCAAATATTTAGGAAGGGCTAATAGGGTAGATGTTGGAACAGGAAAAGCTAGACCTGTGGGAATTGAGCAGAATCACTGAAAAACTTTGTGACACAAGCTATGCCCTGTTCATAAAGTTAATCAGTGAGTATCAGATGAGACTGCCATTCTCGTTGTGAGAGAGGGTGGCTGAACTTTCTTTCTCCTACGACACCTGGAGAGTGATGGAGAGAATCCCTTTCCGGACACATATGCTCACATTTTCCCCTCCATTCAGTGCTACTTCTAACGTGTTGCTTTTCCCTCCAACCCAGGTAAGCGTAAGCACTTTTTTTTTTTTAACAGGGACCGTGATTGTCTCCTCGGTGCCTGTC
Organism: Meles meles; assembly: GCF_922984935.1. Taxonomy (NCBI): domain Eukaryota; kingdom Metazoa; phylum Chordata; class Mammalia; order Carnivora; family Mustelidae; genus Meles; species Meles meles. The sequence goes on from NC_060066.1 coordinate 8,211,840, forward strand.
ACAGAGTGAAAAGTCAAAAACACACACTTTATTAAAAAAAAATAAAAAGGCAAAGAGTCAGTGCGTAAATGAATTTAAAGGCAGCAAAGTGTTATAAATACTGTTCTAGATTTCTCCGGTTCCCACGACAAAGTACCATACACGTGCGGCTTACACAGGAGAATGTCATTGTTTCCCAGCTCTGGACGTCAATGGTTCTCTCTGGAGCTTCAGGAGCTCTGGCAGTAAGTGGAAGGACAAGGGCATGGCTGTCTGTCAGTCCCTCAAATACACCATGGATGCCCACTTGGACTTTGCATTTCACCTCGGACTTCCCAGAGAATTGCCTTCCGCACACCGGGACCCTGAGGGGTATCCTGGGCTCTTCACTCCCACTCACTCCTCCACATCCAATCAGAGATGTTCCAAAGGGGACAGCATTAGATAAGGGGAGCCCAGAGCAGGGAAAATGATTTTTGACTAGGGGTTCAAACCTTGGCCAGACCACTTTGAGGTCTTGGGCAACTGCTTTGGCTCCTTTCTGAGTCTGGATCTCTGTTCATCTATAAAACAAAGCTAAATATTTATTTAGCTTAGGTCCAGGGATTATTGTAACTAATAAATGGAAGGCAGTAAGCCAACTGCTGGGCACTGAATTGGATGCTTATTACTTTGCTTTCCATTTCTTTAATGTCTTACTTCCAGGGCTACTGCTACTTTGGATTCTGGAATCATCTTAGTCTCAGAGAGGTCAAGTAATTTGTATAAGGTCACACAGCCAGTAGGATATAGATAGGGATCAAAAGGCAGTTCTGTCACCTCAGGCTCCAGCTGGGTACCTCTCTTCCCAGTGCAGGTGGTGGCCCATGGTAGGGCAGAGGGGTGAGTGCGCATGAGACTTCTGACTGCTCTGGGGAAGGGGACCTAGCCCACCTCCCTATAAGCATCTCAGAACTCAGTGCTTCCCAACTTATTTATGGGCTCTTTCCAAAAGATACTGCTGAGATAATGCACTGTTTGCATTCACAGCAGGTAGAATGTCAACCGTTTTCTTTGGAGCTTCGAGAGCTTTACATTTGCCACTTAGCGTCTAATCCATTATTAAAAGCAAACAAGTGTGTTGACCATCCTGTGTGCACTTTCTCGAGCGGCAAATGAATCTCAGTTATCCATCGTCTTGACTGTTACTGATGCAGCTGCGTGGGCGCCAGAAAAGAAATTGGGTCTTTCTCTTGTAAAAGTCGTGTTTGTTCACTTGCTCCTGACCTCAACTCCCTCCCCCCCGGGGGACAGACTCTCAGCAGCAGCTCCGGGGTGGGAAGGAGTCTTCTCTCTCTGTCTCCAGTGTGTTCCCATCTGAAGTCACAATCCCCTTCTACTCCAAGCTCTGCTTCTGGCCCGGGGAATTGCCTCCTGTCTTCTAGCCCAGTGCACAGAAAAGGATTCTGAAAGCTCTTCTAGCCCAGTGCACAGAAAAGGATTCTGAAAGCTTTTTGTGAAAACCCAGCAAAGGAGGGACAACACATTTAAGAATCCTGCCCCACCTGAAGTTACTTAGGGACTCAGCCACACCGAGATCAACTTTGGAGCTTGAGCCTGTATCTTGGTTGCTGGAACCAAAATGAGAAGTTAAGAGAATGGGGACCACCGGGACATAGGAGACAGTTCCGAGATGGAACACTGGGCTAGGTGGATGTCTGAAAACAGTCAGACTTTGTCCTTCTCTTCTGTACCTCCTCTCACTTTGTCTCCTATCTCACCTCTTATCTCCCCTCTCCCTATTTTCTTTATGCCCCTCTGGAGCCTCCTCCTCCTCCTCTCTTCTTCTTCATAATCTTTGCTGTCATCAGGAAAGGTTACCTGGGCGTCTACTCTAATAGTGGACTCTGTCTCTCCCTCCACTAAACTGCAGGCTCCTTGAGGGCAAAGAGCAAAGCTCTCTCATTCATCCACATCTACGTGGTTTTCTTGCACAAGAGATAGAAACTGAATGACTATTTGTTAAGTGAATTAACAAATGGGGTTTTGAATGTCAATGAGATGGAAACAATTAGGATAATTGAATTAACCTTTGTAAGCTGGTTGGTCTTTGTGTCGTGGCTCAATTGTACGCCTATGAAGACAAAGCCTCTGTTTCCTCTAGAGCAGGTAGACATGACCATCAGAATTGTCTTCTCTCACGTCAAACTCTTCCCTCACTGCTGTTCTGATTATGGATAAATTGTCCATTTTCTTCTTTTTTAAAATATAGGACTGATGAGACGATTGCTTAATCAGTTTCTGGCATGTGGTAGTTCCCCATCAAGGCCATTTCCTCTTACCAGACATAATGGTTAAGTTCCCCCTGATGGTTTCCCCTATCCTCCTCATTCAGGTGTTGCCAGAGGGCTCAGGTCTGAAATTCATGTTCTACTGGCCTGTGTTTCTAATACTGCTCCATTATTTGCTAGTGTTCATTTTTTAAAAATAGTTTATTTATTTATTTGAGAGAGCACAAGTGGGGGTGGGGCGGGGTTGGTGGTGGAGTGGAGGTGGGGAAGGGCAGAGGGAGAGAGAGAAGCAAGCTCCCTGCTGAGCAGGGAGCCCCATGCAGGGCTTGACCCCAGGACCCTGATCAGGGTCATGACCTGAGCCAAAGGCAGACGCTTCACTGACTGAACCACCCGTGTGCCCCAAGCTAGTGTTCATTTCATCTTATTTTTATAAACTTATTGTACCTAGAATGTCTAGTATAAGCAGCTTCTCACTGCTCTTGAGACTGAACATCATATAAAATAACGTTCAGGAATGTAAGTGCTCACAGTTCCTAGTCCCTATTTGTGCAATTTTAATGTCATTATTTTTTTAAAGATTTATTTTTTAGAAAGAGAGAGAGTGAGCATGAGTGGGAGGGGCAGAGGGAGAGGGAGGCGGAATCTCAAGCAGGCTCCACACTGAGCCTGGAGCCTGATGTGGGGCTCGATCTCTCAACCTTGAGATCACCACCTGAGCCGAAACCAAGAGTCAAACACTTAACTGACTCCACCACTCAGGCACCCCTTAATGTTCTTTTTTTTTTTTTTCCATTTTATTTATTTTTTCAGCGTAACAGTATTCATTCTTTTTGCACAACACCCAGTGCTCCATGCAAAACGTGCCCTCCCCATTACCCACCACCTGTTCCCCCAACCTCCCACCCCTGACCCTTCAAAACCCTCAGGTTGTTTTTCAGAGTCCATAGTCTCTTATGGTTCGCCTCCCCTCCCCAATGTCCATAGCCCGCTCCCCCTCTCCCAATCCCACCTCCCCCCAGCAACCCCCAGTTTGTTTTGTGAGATTAAGAGTCATTTATGGTTTGTCTCCCTCCCAATCCCATCTTGTTTCATTTATTCTTAATGTTCTTTTTAAAAATACTTGATATCAGGGGGCGCCTGGGTGGCTCAGTGGTTAAAGCCGCTGCCTTCGGCTCAGGTCATGATCTCAGGGTCCTGGGATCGAGTCCCGCATCGGGCTCTCTGCTCAGCAGCAAGCCTGCTTCCCTCTCTCTCTGCCTGCCTCTCTGCCTACTTGTGATCTCTCTCTGTCAAATAAGTAAATAAAAAATCTTTAAAAAAAAATACTTGATATCAGGGCCAAAAGTCTGAGCATCGCCGTCATCTCATTGCTTTGGCAAGGGGAGGAGTCAGCTGGAATGGGAGCTTGTGTCTGTGCTGGTCCCCTCATTGCCATTAGCTGTTGGACACCAGGTTTGACCAAGCCCATCACAGGAGCTGGAAAACCTGACTCTGGCCTTTGGCAACAAGCAGCCTTGGATGGCAAGACTACCTCTTCAGCCAAACTGAACTTTGGTTGGATCCCTCCACATTTTTTCCCCATTTCTTCTTGCTGTCATTTACCACAGCAGTTCTAGCTTTGCCTGGCTCTTTGTGTCTTCTATCCTGATACATGACAATGAACTTTGGCTTGGGCCTTGAACTTTTGTTTCACTTCTGGGATTGGAATTAATAGTCGGCCCCTGGTGCAGATGCTTGAGTGCAATGATTATGTCTGCCTCATGACCTCGCTGCAGAACAGTAACTGCCGATAGGTAGGGCCCAGGTGGGAGCAAGAGCAAGCAGATGGAGGACTGTCCCAGCCCCCGAATGTCCCAGGGGGTCAGGAGTCACAGCAGCAAGAGCCTGGTAGATTACAGAATGCTGTTAGTAATGAAAGAAAGGGGTGTCCTGGAAGGAGAGATGCATTCTGAAACTTGGAAGGTGTCCATGAGCCAGAAGAAGGCAGATTTGGGTCATAAGGAAGAAGGACAGCTTGAAATACAGAAGTTGATGTCAAGCACAGAAACACAGGGTCAAAGACCTAGCCCCACTTAGCATTCTGGTAACCACTACAGGCCGGACTTCCGTGGCTGAGCACCTCGTCGTTGCTAGTCTTGAAGAGGCAACAGTTGGGTTGCTGTGAGTAGACAACGTATATGACTTGCCCATCAGACCGAGGGGTAAAAGCCTCTCAATCCATTTTGGTGTCTGAGCACGCAATCATAATGACTACTTTCTTTTTTCTGGTTAGTAACACTTTTATTTAAAAGGCATATAAAGGCCTTTTAAATAAGCCTTTCAACCCAAGAAATCCAAGTTGTAGCATTTCAGCTCTTTTTCTTTCTTTCTTTTTTTTACAAGATTATTTATTTATTTATTTGACAGACAGAGATCACAAGTTCTCAGAGAGGCAGGCAGAGAGAGAGGAAGGGAAGCAGGCTCCCTGCCAAGAAGAAAGCCCCATGTGGGACTCTATCCCAGGACCCTGGGATCATGACCCAAGCCGAAGGCAGAGGCTTTAACCCACTGAGCCACCCATGCGCCCCTCAGCAATTTTTCTTGTAGATTACATATCACTATAAACACAAAGATAATGCTAAAATCCCCATTTCCTGACATGTCTCTCTTCTCTCTCTCCCCTCCCTCCCATATGTGCATAATGGGAGGAATTACTAAAATCATCATATTTCTGATACTGCAACATATTTATTTCTTTAAAACTTTTCATAGTATGACGTTGTTCCTTTTTAAGATTGAGACTCCATTGTCCTACGATGCTGCCCCATTTTAGGAGCATCTTTGTCGTTTATTTCGGTGGAGCTTCGTATGAAAAAAGGCAGGGGATTATCTGCCCTGCGGTCTCTGGGTCATTGGTCTATCCAGGATGGTGACTTCGTCAAGTGACCTTGGCCAACTCACTTCAACTCCCTGACCTCCAGTTTTTACCTGATAAACTTGGTAATATTATCTTTATAGCAAGTTCAGTGAGGATTAAATGAGATAGCACAAATAGCGTGATGTCTGAATCACTGGAAATAAAGGGTAGTTATTAGGTTTAGACTGTCAAGATTATTTGTGTTGAGAAAACAGTGAGAAATTGCATTTCAGTGTAGGGTAGAGCGCTCCACTAATGCACTGAGGCCCAAGGTGAAGCCTTGAGGGTGTGAGATTTTTCTTTGTTGGTTTCATTTTATTCATCATCTAAGGAGTATTTTCTGTCTCCTGATTTTTCTTTCTTCTTCACAGTTTTGCTAAATAAAATGAGGCCTGATCTCACCATGCACAAGACTGGTTTCCCTATCAGGGCCAGTGGAAAGAAAAGAGTGCCCACGATGTAATAAGCTCAGTGCCAGGGACTTTCAGGCATGACACACCTGCTCTCCTAGTATCTAGAACACCAAAGTGCATTCATTTTCTTGTGTTTGCAGCTCTCTTGGAGGACTCTGAGTCTTTTGAGATACCGAGGGTATGGCTCTCTCTCATTAATTTCTGTATTTTCAGCACCTATACCTATATTCATTCAAGCCAGGGCTATATTCAGCTAAAATTTACTCATAGTTTTTTGGTTGGTTTTTGTTGTTGTTAATGGGCAGCATCCATTCTGATGGGGCAATGCTCATATTTTACTAGGTGGTAAATATCGTAAATACTGGTACTGGTTAGGTGTTGAGAAGGTGTTGAATGGATGCGTTTGGTTCTCACAGTACACACGGGGTTAATATTATTACTGCAAACTGCAGATAGGGAAACTGAGGCTCAGGGAAGTCTTATGCAACTTCTACATTCCCCCATAGCATGGAAGGGAGCCAGGATTTGGAAATTTGTTCTGTTTATTCCAAAGTCCAAATGCTTTCTCTATTTTGCGTTGCCTGCTATGAATCTTTAATTTTTTAAATGGTCCAGTATTAAATACTTAGGGCATTTCATAACACAATTTCTATTTTTTTTTAACTCTACATCATACAGGAAAGAAAACAACAAATGGATTTGTGCATCGAGCTCGTTTCATATCTTACTGTCTGTCAACCAGGCACGAGCAAGATTTCCAAGGCATCTTTAGACAAAACACACCCTAATCCATCAAGTTTAAGGTGTTCACATTCAAGTGGAAAATCCCATAATAAATAATCAAAACAGAATTAACCCTCATGTCCTTTTAAAATCCTTGCTTAAAGATTTGCATGCATCACAATGAAAAACACAAGCGTGATCTAAGTGAACGTTTCTGTTCCTTAAGCCACCCAGTTTGTGGTATTGTTACATCAGCCCAAGCTGACGAATGTTCTGTGGAAACAGCTTTTTCTGAGGGAAGCCTGCTTGAACCAAGATCACACCGAGCTTAGTTGACCGGTAACACAGATACTGGCTAAAAATGAGTAGTTACCAGACTTCACATTCTCGTGTTCTAAAATAAATGTTGTGAGTCAGTAAACAGTCAAGGGGCCCAAGTTTGTAGAATCAATTCCGTATGAAAAGAGAACAAAAAGTGTTTTTGAGAACATGCCAGCTTTGATGGAATTTTTTGGCATTTTATAAGCAAGTAAATTCTCTTCAGTCTTCTTTCTAAAATCAAAGGAGTAGAAAAGAAAGCTTTTAACATTCTATTCATATTTTAGACTTTTGGGGGGCAGTTCTTCATTTTATAAGAAATTGATATACTCAATATTTATCATTGAGAAGTATGAAGGCATTTGACTCTCAATAAAGCAGAACATCTGGGACTGGCTCAGCATCCGTATTTTGTTTAAAGTTTCCTAGGTTATTGTGATGTGTAGTCAAGATTCTCAAACACACTAAAAATCTACTTCCAAAGAATACTATACTGTAGGCCTTCACATACACTTCCTCTCTGCTCCTAATGCCCTTCTCCCTCCTCCATTTAATGTTCATTAAATCCTTTTTCCTTCTGGAAATTTCTGTTTTAACAGCATGCATTTCAGGCAGAATAAGTTGGTCTCTCTTGTCTGGTGGCCCAGAGAACCAGTTCATGGCCAAGATACAGAGCTTGCCTCACCATAGGGTCCAAAACCTGTTACATGTCTCTTAGCTTCCCAGCCCCTAGCACTGTGCATACATCAAATGTTATTAGGTTTATAATTACATCGAATGTAATTATAGTTGTTTGACTTTAGATAAAATACTTCAACTCTCTGAGTGTTTTGACTCTTCTAGAAAGAATTCTATCAAATTTGACATCCGGGAATTCACCACAAATAAATCCGCATATCTGAACATTAAAGTATATAATGTAAAAACTTCAACTACATTTTTAGTAAATTGTTCAATTACAATTTTGTTAAAATGCAGAGATAAAGAAAACATTCAAATCTCTCTGGGTACAGGCAGCAAGGGGATGCCCAGGGACACTTGCATATAGGTGGTGGCTCTCAGATTTAGGTACAGCAAGCTATAGAAGTTATGGACTTTCTCCCATCTATTGGGTGAAGGAGCCTCAGAGTTTTGGATGTGCTTGGATTGTTCTGATGCTGCTTTGCTTCACGTCTTCCTCACTTCCAGAAAACATTTACTATCTATAATTATTTAATTAACCTTCTCTATTCTTGTTGACAAACTAAAAGTCAAATCATTTATGATACACATTTAGTTAAGGAGATTAAACTGGAAATTGAAAACTCTACAAAGCCATTCACAGCTGCCATATTGAATTCTGCTGATTAAAAGCCCCAATGCACTTGCTAGTGTCTCCTTATTGTGCCTGCTCTTTGAGTTGGTTGTAGACTTTCTTTTTTACCTTCTGGTGATGAAGGAAATCTAGGTGCATCTGTGATGATACTAAATAGAATTTCCACAATCATAAAATGTGAAATTTGGTGAGTATGTTGTTCACAACTTTACCTCATAGGCTTTGAGAAAGACAAGACATATTTAAAGTTTTTAACCAAGGATTCCATGTCCAGCACTCCTCTGAGAGTGATGGCATCTATGGCAAGTTCTCCTCCACCCTAAGAGGGTCACTGTCTCTCAACTGCTCCCCATACCCTTGGAGAAAAAGCTGTCTGTCTTCGCTTTCTCCATGCCTCCATTCTCTAACCACACCTGCCCTCCAGAACTTCCTTTTTCTGATATCAGAGGTCTGTGTTTTTCCACTAGCCCCTTTCTCTCTGTATGTAAAAATATATGTTTCCTTCCTCTACCAATCTACTTAAAATTTAAAAAAAAACTCCTTTCCTTGATTATAGGGTGGATATGGAAAAATTATAGACTCTTACTCTACTTTTCAAGACAGAACAGTATAGTTTAAAGTAAAAAACAAAAAACACAAAAACCCACCAAAATCTCAGTGGCTTAACACACAGTAAGATAGTGGTGGTTTGGGAGATATTCCAGGGCAAGCATCCTGCATAAAGGCTCAGCATTCACGTCCAAGTGAACATTCATCACCCATCATCACTGCAGTGGAAGAGAAGGCCGGAGAGTTAAATGTTGGTGGGTCATTACTTCCACTCAGAAGTGACTCACAGCCCATTTCTTCTCACATTGCATTGGTCAAAGCAAGTCACATGGCCTTGCTGAGGGTCAGGATACACAATTGCTTCCAGTCTACCAGATGGGGGGCGGGGGGGAATACCTAGGACTGAAGACATGCATCCTATGTCCTAAAGCTAGGACAGTCTCAGGGAAACCAGAGCATCTAGTCACCCTGGAGGGAATGGATATTGGTGAGCAAGAGTAATGTTGACCACATGGACTATGCAAGATACTTAAACTTTCTGACCCTCCATGACTTTGTGAAAAATGAGAATAATACTGCTCTGAAGTTGGCTGTAATGGTTAAATTATATCACATTGTGTTAGTCAAGGTTTTCCAGAGAAGGACAGAGGGATGAGAGGGGCTGGGGTAGGGAATAGATTTTAAGTAATTGGGCCACATAACTGTAAGTACTGACATGTCCAAAGTTTCAAGAAGACTGGCAGGCTGGAAATTCCAGCAAGAGTTCATACTTTTGCTGTTGTAGCCTTAAGTCACAAGGCATAATTCTTTTCTTTGATGGACCTATCTATTTTTGTAAGATCCTCAACTGATTAAATGAGGCCCACCTACATTTTGGTGGGTAATCTGCTCTACTCAAAATCTTCTTTTTTATTTATTTATGTATTTTTTTTTCCTACTCGAAATCTTCTGATTAAATGTTAATTACACCTAAAAAAAATTCCTTCACAATAGCATCTAGCCTGGTACCTGATCAATCGAGTGGTCACCATAGCCTAGCCAAGATGACACAAAATTAACCATCATACAGCATACAGATTCCTAGCATAAGCTAGCTTCTAGTTAGTGTCCAGTAAATGTTAGAATCTTTTCTCAACTTCTTTTTGAAACATTTATCTATTTTTTTTCAGTATAGGCAGATGCTGATTTAAAAAAATAACTCCAAAAATATAACTTCAAAATCGGGGCACCTGGGTGGCTCAGTGGGTTAAAGCCTCTGCCTTCAGCTCAGGTCATGATCCCAGGGTCCTGGGATCGAGCCCCACATTGGGCTCCATGCTTGGTGGGGAGCCTGCTTCCACCTCTCTCTCTGCCTGCCTCTCTGCCTACTCGTCATCTCTGTCTGTCAAATAAATAAATTAAAAAAAAAACTTCAAAATCATCAAATAGATATATCATTGAATGATATTTCACAATATAAAAATTTGTCTGGCTGGGTTTTATGATTTGATAGACCATTTGTTTAAATTGTATGTTTGAGATGTACATTTAACAAACCTTAATTAAATACCCATATGTACTTAGAATTCCTCAGGGCATTAAGGCTACAGATAAGAAGACAGGGCCCACCCTCATCAGATCCCAAGATCCAGTGGCAGTGACCTATATGGAAATGTAATTATAATCCAGTGGAGTGGCTCTTGTAATAGTATAAGTGCAATACAACATGCAAATACAGTGGAGGGAAGGACTAGCTATGCAAGAGGCTCAGGGGTAGTTCTATGAACAGGTGGATTTTATGTTGTCAGACAGACAGTGTTTGAAAAGCAGACTGATCATGGCACATTGCAAAGCCAAAAGCAGGGAGATGTGAAGAATCTTCATAGTGCAGTCTAGTGGTGGTGAGACTCAAAGGACCTGGAGAGCAAAATGAACAGAATGTTGTCTTTCAAAATCAAATTGGACCTCCTCACTCAACTATGTAGAAGCCTCTAGGGCTCTCTTCTGCCTGTAGGCAGCAGCTGAACATCTTAGCATGGCTTGCTATGTCTTTCACAAATAGAGTCCTTTGAACACTCCTATAATTGTCTCTGAGCCTTCCTACACACCATGTACCTGCTGAGGACAGCATGCTAATGTTCCTTCCTGCAGTCCTCAGCTCATCCTCTAAACAAACTTAATTATTTGCTACTCCAAGCCTCCATATGACCTACATTCATTTCTTTGCTGGCACGTAATACCCTGCAATGTAATTGTTTATGTGTGTCCATGTCTTTGCCCTATGGAAATAGAGCTTTTTTAGAGAAGAGGTCATGTTTTATGCACTGCTGCATTGTAGGGTCTAGACCCATGGCCAGCATTTACTGGAAATTCAGTATATGCTGATGGAATTAATAAATTACAAATGAAAACCAAGAGCTAAATGTATAGCTGTTGTTGAGTAGAAGGTAATGTACTGTAAGTTAAATTAAATATTTGTGACTATTTTAGAATGAGCATTAGTATTTTTCATGATGTTAGTGTCATAACTGGTAATGATGCTGAAAAAGACAAATGTGTTGAATTATTTCTCTTGAGATTCTAAAAAGAATTGCATGTTTTCTATTATGCAAATCCAGAATGTTGAGTCACAAACAATAGACCATTGCCTCCGGAATTAATGAAAAGAAAGGTGGAAATAAACCTTAGCTGTAGTTTAAAAGCACTTGAAAATGGATGTCTCAAATAAACACAACTACAGCACAAGCTGGGAAGGGCTAGGAGAATATTCTTTTAAAAAATCCCTTTATTTATGGATTGAAATTTATTCTTTCAAAAAATTATTCACCTTTATTTCTTGAGTGGATTTGCTACAGGTCTGCCTTTTTATTGTTGCTTTTTCCCCCTAAAAGTAACTTTGGTTATTGATTTTCTTTATCCTTTTTACCTAATGTCACATTAATTTTTGCTCCTACAGCTATCATTCTTGGCCTCCTTGTTCTTTAAAATTTGTCTTTTTTTCCCAGCATTTATATTATTTTCTATTGAAGTTTATGTGCACGCAGAAGCACATAAATTATGAGTGCAAGTTGGATGAATTTTCAAAATATGAGCACATGCATATAACCACAACACAGATGAAGAAATAGAACAATACCATCACCAGCCCCAGAAATCTCCCTTGTACCTTCTCTAGGTCACTTTTTAACTCTCCTTTCTGAAAGTAGCCACCATCTTGTCTTCTAGCAAACCGAACTGGTTTTGTGTTTTTTTTTGCAAGATATATCATATATTCTTTTTAGCTCATTTCTTTAATCCAATATTGTGTTGTGATATTAACTCATGTTGTTGCATGAACATGACATTTATTCATTTTCATCGATATGCAATATTCTTCTTGATGAATAATATACAGTGATTTATTTATCTATTCTGTTACTGATGGGAATTTCCACTTGTCAATAACATAAGTAAAATGTTGTATGAATATCTTTGCACTTGATTTTGTTGCTCATTGATATGCGCTTCTATTGAGTATGTATCTAGAAGTGGAAATGTTGGGTCATGGTTTATGTGTATATTCAACTTTAGCAGATACTGCCAAATGGTTTTCCAGAGTGAAATGAGAGTTACAATTGTTTAACATCTCTAACTGTAGATTCTATAGTTATACTTTAAAAAAAAATATTTATATGTATTAGGCATTCTCATGATAGATAGTGATATTTCACTTGGTTTGAATTCGCATGCTTCTACCATTGGTTTGCAACCTCCTAGGGAGCTTCCCAGGTGTGATTTGAAATGTGGAGGGCAGGGAGAGACTGAAGAGAGAGGTGGGCTTCTCCAAGATTGGTAGGTGGCAGGTTTAATAAGCAAGAAAACGTATTTATGAGGCTTCCCTTGGATGACCCAAGAGTAGTATATCGCTACCTCTGTCTGTCAAATCTTAAGTGCACACAGAGGTCTTAACTGGCTTTAGTCACATGTCCCTTCCAGGTGGTCTCAGCACCAACCACACCACTATCTAAGGCTGTGTCCTTGGGACAGCTTCTGGGAGTGGGAAAGTCAAGTGGAATGCACATTCCAAGGAAAGGGGAAGGAGTGAGGAGCCTCTGATTATTGGGTCCAACTCAGAAGTCAACTGGCGGTCATATCCTCTCCATGAGCTCCCGTAGCAGTAATGATTTATTAAGCACTTTTTCATTGATTTTTGCTATTTGGATATATTCTTTTATAAAGTACCTGTTCAAATATTTTATCTATTTTTATTTTGGGTTGTTCATCTTTTACTTAATTTTAAGCCCCATCCATAAATTCTGGGTCAGGTGTGTGTCAAATACATTCCTTGCAAATATTTTCTTTTACCCAGTGGCTTTCCCTTTAGTTTTTAAAATAATGGTTATTGGTGGAAACCTCTGTTCCTAATTTCAGTGCAGTCTCATTGTTTAGACTTTTCCTATTGGTGACTTTTCTATCTGATTTTTAAAAATCTATCTCCAAAAGTCACTGAATTACTCTCCTACATTATCTTATGGGAGCTTTATTGTTTTACCTTTCACAATTAACATATAGATCAACAATCCACTTAGAAATGAATTTTTGTACTATGTTGGGTGGGAGTCAAGTTTTGTTTGATCATTCAGTTTTGGCTTTGTTTACTTATAGATGTCAGATTGGCTTTGCACCATTGATTAAACTGACTAAACATGAATTCATACTGATGTTTCCAATTCTAAGGCATGACCACATGGATCATTCTAACTTCCTCCCTTGTTTATCAGCAAATCCTAATTCCAACAGCAAAAAATTTGACTCCCTTTATCATTCATTTAGTTAATTGCTCCAGTCTGTTACAGTAACATCACAGTTGTTCATTTGTATTCCCTTCACTGAGATAGTTCCATACATTGGTAATACATTTAGATTCTTTTGTCATAGTCCTCGTTCGTTCTTTTAATCTCATAAATTAATTTTTTTTCAACATTCACCTTCACTTATGTGCCGTGAAGTTCTGTGGGGTTTTGATAAATACATGACAAATAATGTTATGTATCTAACATACAGTGTTATTTTAAATTACAATGGCCTAATACAAATAATTTTTAGATCTTTTCATGTGCTTATTTTTCATTTTGAATTTACTTGATCTTGAACTTATAGGACTTTCTGTAGAATATTTAATAGAAATGGTTTTGAACATCATTGTCTTTTTCCAATTTTATGAAGAAAAGTTGTCAATATTACATTACTAACAATACTATTTACTGAAATGTATATGTATATTTCCTTATAGATTTCACATGGTGGTTAAAGAAAATTTGTTTTATTTCTAATTTGGTTACAGTGCTATAATTTAGCCAGCAATTTTGTTGCTAAAAATATGGCATTATCATGGTTTTTAGGCAGATTGACCTGTAATTTTTCTTTTTGAAAATGTCATTACCTGTTTCTGGTATTGGATTTATGCTGGTATGAGAAAATGAAGTGAAACAAATTTCTTTTTTCTTTTCTTTTCTTTTTCTTTCTTTCTTTCTTTTTTTTTTTAACTAGAAGAATTTGTGTGTAGTTCATTTTTCTTCCTTAAACTGTTGGAAGAATTCATTGGCCTGGTTATCAGTCTTTTAAGATTTTTAATGAAAGTAGAAAACAATAACAAACAAAAGAAACAATAAGTACTATAGGAAGATTTAGGATTATTTATGTTTTCTATTTTTTCTTCTGTCAGTTTTGGAAAGTTTTAGGATTTGTCTTTTTATTTTTTATTTTTTAAAAAGATTTTATTTATTTATTTGAGAGAGAGAGGATGAGAGAGAGAGAGAGAGAGAGAGAGAGAGCATGAGAAGTGGGAGGGTCAAAGGGAGAAGTAGACTCCCGCTGAGTAGGGAGCCCAATGCGGGACTCAATCTCGGGGCTCCAGGATCATGACCTGAGCCAAAGGCAGTCACCTAACCAACTGAGCCACCCAGGCATCCCAGGATTTGTCTTTCTAATGTAAATTTTCAAATTTATTGGAAAAATGTCATTTATAACATCCTCTTCTTACCATGTTTATGTCTGTCAGATTTGTGGTGAAATCCCCTTTTATACTCCTGATACTTATAAATTGTACCATCGTGTTTTTCAAAATGTTTATCAACTTTGTTCTTACTATCAAACATCAGTTTATTTCTGTTTATTTTCTCTTCTGTGTGTTTCTTAATTTATTAATTTCTGGTTTGATCTCCACATTTTTTTCCTTCTAGGAGAATTTTTAATTATCCTTTTACTTCTTTTTGTACTTCTTGATATGAACATTTAGATCTTTGCATTTCCACTTCTTTTCTAAAGTGTGTATTTAAAGGTATAGTTTTTACTGTAAGTATGCTGAATGATATCTGATGATTTCTGACAGACATACTCTCATTACATTCATTTCAAAATGTTTTCTGATTTCCTTTAGGATGATTATAGTGATTCATACATTATTTATATGCATATATCTTAATTTCCAAATATAAAAGAATATTTTTATGTTATTGCTTTCTAGCTTATTTTCCATGTAAGCAGAATAAATTCTAAATTGTGTTAATATTTGAAATTTACTGAGACTAGTCCTTTGACCACCATTTGGTTAATTTTAGTAAATGTTGGATAGGTGCATGAAAAGATTGTTTCCTGAAATTACTGGTTTCAGTATTTTATATATATCAATTTGGTTAGTTTATGAGTTTATCATAAGCAGTTAATTAAGTTTGTCTGAAACTGAGATTCATTATAAAACCTGATTTACTATTTTCCTTGCTCCTATTCCTAGGAATATGTAACAATATATTTATATGTTTAGAAGTCCCTAGAGAACATCTGGGCTATTCATCAGCACTCCTTTTTCTTGGTTACCAAGAAATCTAACTTATATATTCCCAACATGATGCTCCATTTAGCCGTTCAACTCCTCAATCTCCTGGCTGCAGTCTTTTGGCTTTCTTGACAAATTAATAAGCAACTCTCTTAGGTGATCAGTGGTGAGGTTACCAGGCATTTTACTGTGTAGTTTCTAATCTGTGGCATCTTTGCTTCTTCTTTTTTTTTTTTTTTTTTTTATTTGCCAGAAAGAGAGATCACAAGTAGACAGAGAGGCAGGCAGAGAGAGAGGGAAACAGGCTCACCGCTGAGCAGAGAGCCCGATGTGGGGCTCGATCCCAGGACCCTGAGATCATGACCTGGGCTGAAGGCAGCGGCTTAACCCACTGAGCCACCCAGGCGCCCCTTTGCTTCTTAAGTGTTGGTCATTTCAGTAACCATAAAGTCTATGTTATTCTCTCTAGCCTCTCCAGAGTGCCAAAATTATGAGTAGTTTCTCTACTCCTTAGCATTCTCTTCGTGTTAAACTTCTCAACCTGGGATATACAAAAATGTATTAATGCCTTGCAGGAAAGAGTGATGTAGAATATTGGACTCACCCCAATGCATTTACCTTCTTTTTATGGTCCTAATTTTGGCTCCCTCAGTGACTCTTTGGTGCATTCAAATTATTTTTGTATTTTATCCATCTATTCTCTATGTTCTCAGCAGGAGTTTTGGACTGCTACAAGCTAGGTCTTCATTAGTAGAAGTAGAACTATTTTCTTTGTTTCTGGCTTCTTGAATTGAAACTATAACTCATTTAATTCCCATATTGTTGGTTTTCACAAATAAATATATATCAAGCTATATACTTCTAAATATCACATTGACTTAATCTCTGAGGTTTTAATTTAATGCTTTCATAGTTCATTTCAAAATACTTTGCCACTTTCATTGTGATATTTTTCTTAACCCCTGAGTAATTAGGAGAATTAAGGTTATTAAAAAATAACTTTTAGGCACATAACTTTGTTTGTCTTTAAAGGTATTTTCATTACTGATTTTGAAGTAACTTATATTGTAAGAGAATGTGCTATCAAAACCTGGTCCAGGCACTGGTACCATGTCATTAGCTTATATTTGTTAGAAATGTAAATTCTTTTTTAATAATTTCTTTTTTTTTATTTAATTTCTTTTCAGTGTAACAGATTTCATTGTTTATGCACCACACCCAGCGCTCCATACAATACATGCTCTCCATAATACTCACCACCAGGCTCCCCCAACCTCCCACCTCCCTACCTTTCAAAGATTGTTTTTCAGAGTCCATAGTCTCTCGTGGTTCATCTCCTCCTCCAATTTCCTTCAACTCCCTTCTCCTCTCCATCTCCCCCTTGTCCTCTGTGTTATCCCTTATGTTCCACAAACAAGTGAAGCCATATGATAACTGGTTCGCTCTGCTTGACTTATTTCACTCAGCATAATCTCTTCCAGTCCCATCCATGTTGATACAAAAGTTGGGTATTCATCCCTTCTGATGGAGGCATAATACTCCATAGTGTATATGGACCACATCTTCCTTACCTATTCATCCGTTGAAGGGCATCTTGGCTCTTTCCACAGTTTGGCGACCGTGGCCATTGCTGCTATGAACATTGGGGTACAGATGGCCCTTCTTTTCACTACATCCTTATCTTTGGGGTAAATACCCACTGTTGCAATAGCTCAGCCAAATCTACTGAATCAGAATTTCTAGGGATTGAGGCCAGCTGTCTTGTGTCTAAACAGGCTTATTAGGTGATTCTTATTTACAATAATGTCTGAGAAACACTGGTATATATAACATCGATTATCTGAGTTTCTTAAGATTATAAGACTTTTTTTGTGATTTACTATATGGTGAGTTTTTTTGAAGAATTTTTTATTTTTTAATTTCTTTTCAATGTACCAGAACTCATTGTTTATGGGCCACACCCAGTGCTCCATGCAATACGTGCCCTCCATAATACCCACCACCAGGCTCCCCCAACCTCCCACCCCCCTCCCTTTCAAAACCCTCACATTGTTTTTCAGAGTCCATAGTCTCCCATGGCTCATCTCCCCCTTCAATTTTCCTCAACTCCCTTCTCCTCTTCATCTCCTCATGTCCTCCATGTTATTTGTTATGCTCCACAAATAAGTGAAACCATATGATACTTGACTCTCTCTGCTTGACTTATTTCGCTCAGCATAATCTCTTCCAGTCCTGTCCATGTTGATACAAAAGTTGGGTATTCATCCCTTCTGATGGAGGCATAATACTCCATAGTGTATATGGGCCACACCTTCCTTATCCATTTTTTTAAAAATTTTAATTTAAATTAAATTTATTAAATTTATTTATTTTTTCAGCGTAACAGTATTCATTGTTTTTGATGAAATTTTTTTCCCATTTTATTTATTTTTTTCAGCATAACAGTATTCATTGTTTTTGCACAACA